>NW_008240023.1:242189-270340 GCF_000691975.1 Corvus brachyrhynchos | reverse complement strand
CCCGACGTGGTGGCCGGGCTGGACAAGCTCTCGGTGCTTCGCCTCAGCGCCGGCTTCCTGCGCGCCAGGAGCTTCTTCGGAGGTAAGGGATGGGCGCCTTTCCACCGCTTCCCCCTCCTCGCCATTCCTGCCGGGATTGTGTGGTGTCCCCCTGCTCCCTAACCGCGGTTCCTGTCCCCTCTCTCTCCAAAACACTTCGTGTGTTTGTTTTCCTCCACAGAGCATTTTCTACTTAAAATGTTTTAGTTTTATGGGGTTTCCCCCACCAAAAGTTTGTTTTCTTTTCCTCCCAGAATCGTGCTGGTTTTCCCCCCCTAGAATTTTTGGGGCTTCCTCCCCAAGTTTCAGGAGTTTTGTATCTTTCCCTCCTCGAATTTTGTGGGATTTTCCCCTCTCACATTTTGGATTTCCTTCCTCGAATTTTGATAGGTTTTCCCCTACTTGACTTTCGAGGGTTTTCCATTCTTGAATGTTTGTGACTCCAACAGCGTCGATTGTTTGGGGGCTTCCCCCTCCCCCCCGAAATTGATTCCCTCCTTCCACCTCGCATTTTGTGAGATTTCCCTCTCCCCCTCCAATTTTGCTGTTGTGGTGGGGTTTTTTTCCCCTTCTCGAATTTTGGCTTCTTCCCCCTCCCTGCCCCTCGAATTTTGGGGCTCTCCCCCACCCGAATTTTTTTTTTCCCCCCTCAACTTTTGGTGGGTTTTTACCTCCTCGGCTTTTGTGTCTTTCCTGTCTTTACCCCCCTGGAATCTTGTTTCCCCCTCCCCCCGAATATTTTGTTCTTTACCCCCTCCCCAGAATTTAGTCCCGTACCCTTCAGAATTTTGGTTCCTTTCCTCTGGAATTACTTTTTCCCTCCTTTCTAACCCACATTTCCTCGCTGTGCCGTCTCCAGCTGCCAGGCTCGGAGGGATCTGGAGTGGTGAAGTTGGTTTTGTTCGTGGGCTCCGCTGAAGAAGGGAATCCCGGTTTCTGCGGGAGGGTGAGGCAGAGCCCTGTGCTGCCCGGTTGGGAAGCTTCCCCACAGAAGGGACTTTTCCTGCTCTGTTACGGCAGGCTCGGTGTGCTGGCAGTGAGCAGTAATTCCCTGTGATGTGCTTGCAGGTTACTCAGCAACCTTTTATTTTTGGGAACCGTTCCTCTGCGCTGTGGTAGTAATTAAGAGGAGCCCTCAGGAGGGCATCGAGGCATCCCTGGATTTGCCTGGTGGAGTAGCAGTGGCTCGAAACTGCTGCGTTTTCAGGTCACAGAAACACCGCGATTTCTCATTGAATACATTAAAATGCTTCCTTTTTCTTTTTTTCCCCTTTTCCACTCTCTTTTAACCCCGCTTAAAGGATTGGCAAGTGGGTGAGCTGGGAAAGGAATGGCCTGGGAGAGTTGCTTGCCTTGCAGCACCAGGAAATTTACTGTTCTGAGATTGCCTCGTTTTTCCTTTTTTTTTTTTTTTCTTTTCCCCCCCCCCGCCTCATTCCATCTGGTTTAATTCCAAGGCACCGATTTCTGTCCGTCGGAGGCTGTGGGATGGATGGGCCCCCCCTCTCTCGGCTTTGAGGCAGGTGTGGCAGGCAAGGAGGAAAGCTTCCTCCTTTCAGATGCAGATAGCGATTGCAGACTGAGCTGAGTCGTTCCTGGTGCTTTAAAACAAAATAACAACTGAAAAGGAATCCTTAAGTGGAGCTCTGGGCAAGGTCAACAACAAAACAATTGATTTTAAGTGTATTTATTTATTTATCTATCTGTCGTCCCTGCTTGAGCACTCCCTGAAAGAAGATCGAGGGAAAGCAAGGACAAAATCTGGGATGTGCTGCCATGGATTGTGAGGAGAAACAGCTGGAGCAGGTCTCAGGTGTTGCCCATGATCGCTGGCAGCAATTCACCCAGCAGGGTTATGCCGGCTGTCCCCAGCCGCAATGAATAAATAATTACTGATTTATTAATTATTAATGGACTTTAATGTTATTTCAGCATCTCGGTTTGCACATAGCTGATGTGTGGGGAAGTTTGTACGGTCTTAAAGGTCTTTGATTTTTATAAAGGTACGTTTTTCCTTGGGACATGAGGATTCTCATACTTTATATAGCCCGAAGTGAAGCTGTCCCTGCTGCCTCTCTGCCTGCCTGCGGGCACAGCTAAAGGCCTGCAGTTCGCTGGCAGGAATCAGAGGCTGTCAGGCTGCTCGGTGTTCTGTTGTTTAGTCTTTGGAGTGGTTTAGAGATCATCAAGTGCCGTCTTTGCTAGGCAGGGTTGTTTACCCAAATAAGCCCTTCCTCAGGCTGATGTGCTGGGCTGGTGACTCTGCTGTGGCTCTGCTGCCAGCCCGGTGCCGGGTGGTGGCTTTCTGCAGCTCTTTGGAGGAGCAAGGGACGAGAGCATCCTGTGTGTGTTCGTCTACTGATTGCACTCAGTTTTTTCCCCTCAGATCTCTCCGGTGTACCAAAGCAGGAGGCAGCTCTGTGCCGGGCGCTTGCCGCGTGTGTTCAGCAGCTCTGGAGGAGGAGGGATCTTAGCCAAGCTCTCCTCGTGATCCGTGGCGGGGTGGAAGAGGCTCCCTTTGTGGTGGAGCAGCACCGCTGTCCTCTGTGAGATTCCTGGGTGCCTTTCCCTTCAGCCACTGCCCGACTTTACAATCCCAAATTCACACCAGTGCTTCCTTACCATGAAAGAGGTGAGCTTAGGAGGGGGAGCAGGATCACGGCAGGGATGGAGACACTGGGAGAGGTGTCCTGCCAGGGAGCTGGACTCGTAAGGTCCATCCTGCTGGAGAAGTGGCACTTACCAGAAGCCAGCACCTGGGCCAGGAGGACCAAAAGGAGCTGAGGCTGGCTTCCAAGCTGAGGGTCCTATCCAAATATCAGTGCCAGTTGATTTAAAGGCTTGTACCTCCTCCTTTCCCATCCAGGTCTCTTCTCCTACGACAGTCCTCCCAAATGCCTTATTTCTTTTCCCCCTTGGTGAACAAGTGTTTTTAATTCTCATTCACCACTCTAACCTTCCTCCCTGCTCTGCTGGAGGCTCTCTCAGCACATGGGGTTCGGTGGAGGTGGCACTGTGCTGCAGGGCACCTCCCTGGCTGTGCCACCACCCCGGGGTGTGCACGACAGGTCACCCCATCTGAGTGCCAGCAGCTTATCCCGTGGTGCCTGGCCGGGCTGCTCCCCTCTAATCCCTCCATGTTCCCCCCCTTGGAGCCAGGGCCCAGCTGACTGCTGGCTGGGGAGGAGGGGTCCCTGTCTCTGCTGCCTCCCTCACCTTCTGGAAAGGGAGAGAGAAGGAAAGATGCTCCACGGGAGGGTTTGCTGTCTTGCTCTGTGTGAGGATTTCTTATCAAAAAAGGAAGATGCCCCAAAGGCACCTTGTCATGTGGCTGTCGGGTACCATCTGTGTAGCTTGGGCCATTTAAACTCCTGGTGGGAGGTCAATTGGCAGATGTCACAATGACCAAGGGCTCACTTTGCACAAGTGTCCCTCGCAGTTTGTTCCTGCAGCGTGCTGGGAAGGTCATCCACGCTGTGCTTCCCATCCTGCAGCAGGCCTGGCCCCTCTGGTGTGTGAGAGGAGCCGCTGCTGGGCGCTCACTTGCCCCTGGGGGCCAGCTGGGTGTCCCCAGAGCGCCCTGTGACTGTCACAGACCTGTGACAGTGATTGACCTGTGGGAGTTCTCTTGATGCTCTGAATCAAGCCTAGGGTTTATGAGCTGTAGGAAAAGGTCGGTCCGTGGTGCCAGGAACTGTGTGTTTGAACCCCACAGCAGTGGGCTAACCCTGCCTTGAAGTGGGAATCCTTGGAAATGAAGACGCATCCTGCCTGGATGTCCGGGCTTGCCAGCAGCCTCTGGGCAGCTCAGGTGCATCTCTGGCTGAGAGGAGAGGGGGGAAACACCCTGGCATGTGTTGTGGCTGTAGAAACTTTTGGCTCCAGAGAGCTCGTTGGCTGCACAGTCTGCAATTGTGGATCAGAGAGTTGTTTTGGGCTCTGTGTGGGTTTGAGCTCTGCGTGGGGCTATTTTATATGGAAGGTTAAGGCTGTGTATGCAAAACTTAAGCAGTTTTTCTCTCCCGTGTATCTTTAAAAGATAACGCTCCTGTGGATGTTGGGGGCTTGGGTATTTTCCCAGAGTCCTCTTAAAGTCGTTGGTGGCTGCTGTAGGATCGATGTGGAGCCTCGGGGCTGAGCCTCGCCCTTTGAACTGTGATATGAATCCAGATTGTTATTGCTGGAGCTGTGATGGCCCAAAAAGTGCCCGAGCTGCAGTCAGGTCAGGCTGGAAAAGTGCTTTTAATTATATAGTTATTACGGACTACGTAACTGTGCCCCTGAAACCTCTGCTTGGGGTGGGGTGTGTGGGACTAACGCTGCTCATCCCTTCCCTGCCTGCCCTCCCTCCTCTGGAGCTGTTTGTCGAGAGCTGCAGAGAGCTGCAGCAGCGGGGAAGCCTAAGGGCTGGCTTAAGAAAAACAAAGCCTTGTCCTGTGATCACTGTGCTCTCTTAATTGCCTAGGTAATGAGCTGAGCTCGGAGGAGCAAATAGAGCTGGAGAAGTCTTGTGACTTCCCTTAGGTGGGCAGTTTTCCTGCTGCCTGCTTGCCTTGCCCAGTGTTTTTCCCCGACTCCCAGGAAAGCAGCTGGTAGGAAGCTGTGGGAGCTTCCTGGGGGCTGCCTGCTCTGCTGCCCACGAGCACCTGGGCTGTCCCAAGGCTCCTGCAAAGGCAGGCAGGGGAGCAGAGCTGGGAAGAAACTCCAGGCTGAGGTTTTGGGCTGGCTGGGATGATCCTTCCTGGTCTAGAGGAAGGTGTCCCTGTCCAGAGTAGGGGAGTGGAACCAGGTGGTGTTTAAGGCCCCTTCCAACCCAAACCATTCTGTGACTGACATTAAAGCTCCCGAGGGAGGAGCAGTGGGAGAGGGAGGGTTCCAACAGCTCCTGATGCTGCAGGAGGAAGGAAAATCTGGCAGGTCCTTGTCATCTTTGTCCTTGTTTAAACCCCTGCACGTGCTTCTCCCTTTGAGACCCGAGTGACACAACCAAAAGCTACACGTAGGCAAGGCCTCCTCGCTTCTGAAAGCGCAATGAGATCTTTTAAGAGGCCATCCATTATTAACCACGAGTGTTCTTGGAAAGTGGGGGTCCACACCATTCAGGCAGGGATAAATAATTCATCTGTTTAATGAAATTTTTGCCAACAGGGAGCTGCGGCAGGTATGAAGTTAAGTAAAACCGCAGTATCCATTATGAATTAACAAATGGGAAGTCAGGAAGCATTTCCCAGTGGCTGGAAAATGGGCTTTGAACAGCACTGACAAGAACCCAACTGATGGTTCAGCAAGGCAGGAAGAAGACGGCTCTGTGGCCTGGCATCAGCATATCTGTGCCCACTGCCCTCACCATTTCCATGGCATTCTCTAAATTTCCAGTATTTTCTCTTACTAGCAGTAAAACGCAGGAAAAAAACAATTTTTAGGGGTTATTTGATGTGGGGGATGTGTACCGAGCAGCAGAGCTACAGGTTCCTCTTCCTGTGAGCACAAGAAAGCTGGAGAAGTGGATGGGAAAGGGAGATCTGGAGATCCACTCGTGGGAGTAGAGACTTTACTGTGCGGTAAGACCAGCTCTTCAGGGGATTGGCACACATGACAGAAAGAGAGAGGTGGATAAAAGGCAGTTTTATTAAGAAATCAATCAATCCTTCCCCCAGAGGGGCTGGTACATGCTGGGGTGTTTGGCAGAAGGCTTGCAGGGAGCACCATTACCAAAATCCTTCTCTCCCTATGACCTGCTCAGACTGACTGTGGCCGTGCAGACGGCCCAGCCCTCTCCTGCAGCTCTTGAAGAGTCAAGATGCAGTTTGGCTTCCTTCTCCTGCATCAATGCCTGGAGCAGGTTTGGGATTGAGTTGTTTCATTTTCCTGCTTCACAGTCAGTGGCTGATGTGAAACTCCGCTCCCACTGGGAGTTTTTGCTTTGTAGAGGGAAGGGGGTGGGAGATATCCCCTCAAAAATGTTAATTCCTGCTTGGTGGTGCAGAGATTTCCCAGGTCTGCAAAGCAGGTTCAGGAGTTCACCAGCAAACCTGGTAGGCAGTGAGGTGTCCCTGCAGCACCACGTGGAGCAGCTTCCCAGGCTGGGTGCCAGGGGAAGCACCTGGAGAGGGAGGGAGGAAACCCACCCCTGGTGGCCCCTCCTGGTGACACCACAGGGTCAGGCAGCAGAGAGCTGGTGAGCACCGAGTGTGAGGGTGACCACGGGGCAGGGAGCTTGTTCCCAGAGATGGGAGGGATTTTCTTCCTTTCAGCTAAAAGGCTTTTTGTGGCCAAATAGCCTGCAGGGCCTGGCAGGAGCTGTTTCTTGGAAGGAATAGCAGGAAAGCTGTGCAGGCCTTGCTGCTCTCAGGTGACCAGCTTCTGTCTCCTCACCTTTTTCCCTCCAGCAGCAAGGGTGATGCTGGTGGCCAGAGGGAGGGAGCCCAGGAAAAGCCACTTCTCTCCTTTACTTCCCCTCTTTTTTTCCTGCAAGTGCCCGTCCCCACTTTTGCAAAGGCTGCACGTGGTCCTGCTGCCCTAGGTGAAGGCGAGTGCTGTGCTGGAAGTGCGTCCCACCTTTCCTGGTGCCGGGATGTGGGATGCACGCAGGAGGGAGGATGTGGCGGTTCCCTGGCTCGTTCTGCTCCGTCAGCCTGATGTGCTGTGACAGTTCTGCTGAATTGCTGACCCCAGGGGCTGCACGGGGCTATTTATGGACACACAAAGCCGGGGGACACCGGGCAGGATGCCAGCCTGGCGTGGCCGCAGCCAAGAGCCCATCATCTTTGGGGATCCTTGGGTGACTGGTGTGGAAAAGGTGCTGTTTGGCAAAGTTCATGGGGAAACCTCCCTGGGAATTCTGATTTATCCCTCACACCCTGGTGGTTGGATCCTGTTTGGTGGCAGGCATCCCCACCGAGGACAGCGGGCTGTCCTCTGCTGTTAACATGTCCATTCTGGCCCTGATGCTGATAGCAAAGCCTATTTTTAGGCAGCAGTTGGGATCAAGATTTCCTTTTGCAGGGGCGATATCAAACCATTAAACCAGAGCCCTGAGCAGAGGGCAGCACCTTTAGCTGCTCTCCTGTCAGCCAGGTTTATTTTTATCTCTCACCTCCAGCACAGCGGGCTGGGAGCTCACGGAGTAGGACTGGAGACCTTTAATAATTCATAGCTCCCACATTTTGCTCCCAGCAATCGGAAAAGCGAGTTGCTGGGAGAGCGCTGGCACAAACCTGCTCCATCCACCCCACAGGGCCCTGCCTGGGTGCTCTGGCTGCTCTCCTGCTGCTCTGCCTGATGGCCTGTCCATCTCCGAGGTTTTGTGCAGGCTCCAACCTGGACAGGTGACCCTGGGTGGTCCCTTGGGGTGGGGAAGAGTGAGGCCACAGCAGCCTGTGCATGTCCACCCCAGCTCGCTTGGGCCTGACCCACAGTTGTACAAACACGTGCTGTAACCTCAGGCCTGATGTCAGCCCATCCCTGGCCAAACAGCTCCTGAAATTGTCTGGTCAGGCTGAGCTCAGGGAATTCCCCAGAGCTCCCAGAAGCAGCGGCATTGCTGCTGCATCAGGTGTTTTCTCTAAGTATTAGAACCAGGACATGCTTTGCTTTTGGTTACAGAGTTTGTGTCCTGTGCCTGGTGGAAGAACTTTGTCCCCAAACCCTGGCTCTGGAACATCCATGTTTTGCAGCATCTGAGATCCTTCAGGACCGGCTCCATGTGGATGGAGGAGCTGAGTTTCAGCAGCTGCTTTGGCAGAGCAGAGCCTGTTACAGAGCCTGGTTTTGTTTGTGTGCTGGTGGCTGTTGCCTTCTGACTCGCTGTCCAGTTGCTTCCAGGGTCCACTCGATGCTGCCATCACCTCTGAGCCTGGCAGCCCTGCAGCACATGCAGCCCAGGAGCTGGGAAAGGCAGATCCAAGAGAGCTTTTGCTCCCTCTGTGCACTGGCATGCTGGTGCACTGGTGCCTCACACCTTTCCCCCTGGGTCCCGGTGGGAGCAGCTGGTTCACCAGAGGCCAAATGCTGTCCTTGGTCCTCGTGGTGCTGGCAGGAGGCTTCCCAGCTTTCCTGCATGGGAAATGCATGTCATGCAGAGGTGTGTTGTCATCTTACCCTTTAATTCTTAGCCACACCAAAACATCCCCAGGATTTATTCTCTTGGGGAATACCGAGCAAAATTTACGGGCGCATCCTTCAGTTCAGCTGAGTGACAGATTCCCTCGTGCATGTGGGTTGTGCATCGACCGCTGGCAGATCTCGGGTGCCTGTGTCTGGATCCATGTGTTTTCTGTGTTGTTTTTCTCCCACTGTGAGCTGTGGCTTGCCTTAATTTGGTTGAGTAAACCCACTGTGTTGCTGAACTGTAACGAGACATCACTGGCTGAGCTGTATCCTTCAAAATGGCATGTTCCTGATCCTGGAAGAGTGGGATTTGCTGCAGTGCCTCCTGTGTAGGGCAGAGTCCTGCTGCTGTTGGCCAGCATGTGCCCAGGTGGTCAGGAAGGCCGTGATGTGGCCACAAGGCCAGGGCAGTGACTGTCCCCTGTGCTGGGCATTGCTGAGGCTGCACCTTGAATGCTGTGTTCAGTTTTGGCCCCTCATAACAACAAAGACATTGAGGGGCTGGAGTGTGTCCAGGGAAGGGAACAGAGCTGGGGAAAGGTCTGGAGCACAAATCTGATGAGGAACAGCTGGGGGGGCTCATCCTGGAGAAAAGGAGGCTCGGGGGGGACCTTCTGGCTCTGCACAACTCCCTGACAGGAGGGAGCTGGGCTCTGCTTCTAGGGATCGAGGGACAGGACAAGAGGAAATGGCCTCAAGTTGTCCCAGGGTGGGTTTAGTTTGGGTATTAGGAAAAATTTCTTCTCAAAAGAAGTCAGGCATTGGACCAGGCTGCCCAGGGCAGTGGTGGATTCACTGTCCCAGGAGGTGTTCAGAAGACCTGTGGATGTGGCACTTGGGGACATGGGCTCATGGTGGGCTTGGCAGTGCTGGGGGAATAGTTGGGCTCAATCCTGGCATTTTTTCCCATCTTTAACAGTTCCATAATCCTGTGATTCTGATGCCTACCTGCTTTAAGGATCCCTGGCTCTAACTGCTTTTTACCTGTAGGTTGTTAAAAGTGGGGCAGAAGGAGTGGGGGGAAAAAAACAAAACTCCAGACCAAAGCAGTTGAGGGGTGGGGAAACACCCTGTTAAAATCGACTCTTGTGAGGGGCAAAGCAAAGGGCTGTCGCTGCGTGGTGGCTTCCCTGCATTGTCCAGCTCTGCAGCATTCCAGCTGCTGTGGCAGTGTGTTCCTGCAGCACTGATATCCCCTCCCTTTCTTTGGTGCAGTTGCCCTGAAGAATCCTAGTGCCAAAGAGGCCCAGAGGGACGGAGACTGTGCCCCCGGACCAGCTCCGGGCTCGGCAGCGGTGCCTGAGGGTGAGCTGCTCCTACAGGTTAGTGCTCCTCACAAATGCCTTCGAAGGATGTTCCTCTTGTCCCCCTTCCAGCTCCTTTCAGTTTTACCCCAGAACCAGGCTGTTGTGTTGCTGATAGCAGGTGATCTGTGATTTCATGTGGCGTAGCTCGCTGTGCTTCTCACTGGGCAGAGGTTTAAGACCTCCAAAGGTCCCTGGGGCAGAAACTGTGTTGCTTCTCCCCTACTTTTCCCATTATTCCTGGAAAAAACTGCTATCTGTATATAGTCCATCCCCTACTTTTCCCATTATTCCTGGAAAAAACTATCTGTATATAGTCCGTATGTAGGGAACATCTTGCTGCATTTCTGAGCGTGGAGATTGATCTCTTCTGCTTCTGCACTCTCATGTGTGAGTGTATCAGAGGTGTAATGTGGGAACCAAACTGAGCAAGGTGTTTGAGCACAGTTCTCAACATGGGCACTCTGGTCCTCGCTCAAGGACATTGTCCAAACACTGGTGAAAACAGGGAAGAAAACATCCTGGAAGTCTTCCCTGATTTTGAGGAGGCAATGTGTGACACTGAGCACACAGGTGCTGAGGAACCATGTGCTTCTCCCTTAAACACAGGGTAGGTGGGTGTATCCCAGGAGCTCTGATTTTCCCAAGTGGGCTCCTTTGGCCATGCTGGAGACAGGGCTGGTGGTGCTGCAGCTGCCATGGTTTATTCAGAGATGCCAGGAGGTCACCTTCTGTCCCCAAACTGTGCACAGTGAATGGGAAGTGGTAAGGCTCTGGCAACATGAGGTCCTGCAAGGACGCAGGTCTGCTGTCCCTGCCTGGCACCCGGGCACGGGCTGTGGCACCATCCCCTGCCTGCCTGGCCATCCTCCAGCACAGGCTGAGCGTGCTGGGCAGCCCCAGCTCCTGTCCAAATGCTCACTCAGCATGAAGTGTAATTACTGTCCTGCCTGAGGGCTGAGGAGTTCTGTGTCTGGTGAGAGAAGTGCCAAAGCCAGCCCAGTTAATAACCAAACAAATGGGGGTTTCCCTCAGGATATAACAAAACTGCTCAGCAGGGCTTGCTGGGGGTTGATGTCCTGCTTGTCAGCCCCTCCCATAGTTGGGTACCATCCTTTTAGAGGTACCAAAGTGGGTCTTAAAAGCTGGTTCAGCTCTCTCAGGGCTCATCTCATCTCTGTGACCCTGGATGTGGCTGGAGCTCAGAATCTGCCTCCGTGCCCCCAAGGAAACATTCCCACATACTTATAAACATACTTCCACCTGGTCTGTCACCTCTGATGGCCGAGCTTCCTTTGTCTCTTGGTCCACTCTGATTCTTCCCCTCTCCTCCTCCTGAAGCTGCTCAAAGGGTTAAAGTGCATTTGGCAGCACTAATTAACCTCTGCAGCGGATTCCCACACACTGAGATCAAGCCCAGTAAATAGAGAGAGCGTTTGTGCCTGGAATAAAGGGAAGGGAAGGGGGGAGAAACTCTGACCTGGACAATGAAGCGGGAGTTGGCAGCAACAATAGCTGGACTTGGCTGAGACTGCACGCCAGGCCCTAATTAGTGCTGGTGTCTGTACATTATGAAGTGGGGGAAGCAGGCCAGGGCTGGCTACTGTGGCTTCCCTGCCAGGTTGGTGTGGTACAGGATGGTTTGGGCTCTGAAAAGCCCTAGGGCCCACACTGCAGGAGCCTTGCCTTCCAGAGGGGTCCTGCTGCCAGGGTATCCCCATGGGGATCTGCTGCCCTTAGGGAGGTGTGGCCATGTGGTGGTGTCAGGGCAGTGAAAGCTCTTCAGCTTCTGGGAGGGTAAACCAATGATTTTCATGGGCTTTCACTGCCTTTGCTCTTAGGCAGCGCCATGGGCTTGAAGGTGTCTGCTGGGTGACTCTCAGGATTTTCAGAGCTGGGAAGCTGAGCCAGAGTGATGTCTGCCAGCTGGGCTCAGGGAACACTGCTGTGGGCCTGCTCTCAGCCCTGGCAGTGGGGTGGCAAGGTCTCCAAAGCCCTGGGCTCTGTGCCACAGAGGCTTGCAAGGGTTGGTGCTGTGCCTGCAGCACTTGAGGATGCTTGCCTGGACCCTGCCAGTGCCTATGTTAGCAGTGTTCTGCTGCCTGTCAGCTCCTGCCTGCTGCCAGCGAGCAGGGATGGAAAGCCAGGGCTCCTGGAAAGCAGCTGCGTTCCCAGACTGGTAGGGAAGCTCCTCTGCCCCTTCTAGTCTTCTCCAGGTGTAAAGGACACTGTCAGCCAGCACCCTGGTCCCTTCTCCTGTATCCTGTCCTGCCAGCTTGGGGCTTTTAGCTCAGGGAAAACACCCAAATTACTTCCCAATGTATTCAACTGGTAGGAATGAGCCTCTTGAGGAAGACAGAAGCTCTGATCAGCTCAGCCCATTCCTGCCAGGAAGCCTGGTGCTCCCTTGAATATTGACTTTGCAGTCCTGGAGCTTGAGAAGTGGGTGGAAGGGCCTGTGAGATGTGGAAGTGTGTAACATTAAAAATGCAATGAAAACTTCAGATTGATGGCTGCATTTGCTCTTCTCTGTGGGGAGGCCTTGGGGCTTCCAACCCGTGTGGGCAAAGCAGCTTTGGGTGTTTGTTTTGTAAAAGCAGAGCACAGCATTCAGCCCTGGGGGGTGTGGGGTGTGCATGAGCCAGGGAGGGCTCTGGAGGAAGTGATCTCAGAGGTGGTGAACTTAGAGGGATTCTCCAGCCTAAATCATTCTGTTATGTATTGGCTGAAAGCAGCATGTACTCTGGGGTCACCCACAGATTCTGTGGTTTCCCTCCAAGTTCAGGCACCAGCCTCAGCCTGAATTCCCTGCTGCTTTGGAGGAAATTGGCTTGTTGGAAATCAGATGGTTTTTGCTGGGATTTCAAATCCAAACCCTTATGCTTCAGCTTTTGGCCTTTCCATTTCCACTGGTTAAGGCCCTTTCAACACTGGCCACCTTGAGGAGGGAGCGGGCGGCAGAGACAGCACCTTCCTTGGCCTTGCTCCTTGCCCATGGACAGTCCAGGCACACTGTGGTCCTTCTCCAGGCCACTCCTCTGGCACCTGGGGTGGCCACACATGGCTGCCAAGGCCCTCAAGGCTCATTTCCACCAGAATGGACCGGCTCCTGATGATGTCCACTTTCATCCTGCAAGCAGTTTGGAGGTTTTTGTCTGCTCCCTGCACAGGATGAGGACACATGTCCAAAGCGGAGTCTGAGTGAATGCTCCCAGGATGGAAGCACAGTTTTCCATCAGTCTGGATTAGGATAGCCTCGGGCAGCTGTATGGAAGAGCTGCATGACCTCAGAGAGTCCATCTGTGGTGGCTCGGCTGCCTGCTAGCTGGGCCAGCCAGGCTTTGGGTGACCAGTGTCCTGCTGGAAAAGTGATGTGAGCGTGGCCTGCACCTGCTGATGTCCTCTCTCCCACAGGCACTCAATGGCTTCGTGCTGGTGGTGACAGCAGAAGGGCTGATATTTTACTCCTCGCATACAATCCAGGACTATCTGGGATTTCATCAGGTCGGTGCGACTCTGAGTTGCTGCGGGGAGTCGATTTTTCCTTGCTGGTGGAGAATAGCCCCACATTGCCTGCAGGGAGGAGGCCCTGCAGGGATCACAGGGCCTCAGGGGGCTGTCTGGGGCTTTTCCTTGGCCTTGGGAATTTGGACCCCAGATGCCAAACATGGTCACTGGTGGGTGACAACGGGCTTCATCAGCCCATGGATACTTCCCAGGAGCCACACTGATGTGCCTTCATGGGGTTCATGGCTGTGGTGAGATGTCTGGGGTTCCTTGCCCTGCTTGCCTTGGGCACCCAGGTAACCTGGAAGGCACTAGATCAGATTGGCAGGGAAGTGGGACTTGCCTGCAGTCCTTCAGCTGCTGTGGTTTGGTGTCACCCACACACAGCTGGCTGTCCCCAGCACCTGGGGTAGGTGAGAACTGTCCACCTGGGCGCAGGGTGTAGGTCCCAGGGCATTGTTCTTTTGGGAATAGTGTAGGGATGGAGTGGCCTTGCTGCTGTTTTGTTCCCAAATCAGTGTTTTCATCTCATCTCTTAAGTCAGAACTAGGATTTTGAGTTATGGGGATGTCTCAGGGAAACTGCATTGGCTCTTTAGGATTGGGGGGAGCAGGGCAGGCCCAACATGGGCCTTAGAGCCAGATGTGCTGTCTGCTTCCACCAGCATCAGTTCTGGGGGAAAGTTTCCAACCTCACTTAGGCAGGACCCATTTGAGCACCAGGGAAACTGGGTAGGATAAAACCAGCTGGGGCTGTGGGACACGAGAGCTGGCACTGGGGACAGGCTGCAGAGCTCACAGGCGGTGTTTCCCCTCTAGACAGAGGTCATGCACCAGAGCATCTTCGAGCTGATCCACACTGAGGACCAGCCGGAATTCAGGCGCAACCTCCACTGGGCCCTCGACCCACCACGCGCTCCCGAGGGTGAGCCTTCTCCAGAAGGTAAGGGCAGGCTGGCCAGCTCTCCAGGGCTGCTGGCAGCCCAGCTCCCTGTCACCACCTGCACCCATGTGGCTCAGGCCATGGCTTCATCCCAGTGTTGCGGCTTTTCCCCAGTTTCTGTGGCTGTGCTGGGCAAGCTGCTGCAGTGCCCAGTGCTGGGGACCTCCAACCCTCACTGGGGTGAATCCTGGCTTGATCCTCTCTCAGTGCCTCTCTTCCACAGTGGGGAAGAGTCTTGGCTCTTCTGCTGTCATCTACAAGCCGGATCAACTGCCCCCAGAGAACTCCTCCTTCCTGGAGAGGAGCTTTGTGTGCCGCTTTCGCTGCCTCCTGGATAATTCCTCCGGCTTCCTGGTGAGTACAGACCCTCCACAGCAGGAAAGGGGTAGGCTCACCACAGGGGTTCATGCCACCACTGGAACAACCGCCTGGAAAGACCCAGTGCTCCTTCTGCTACGAGCAGCACCTGCCTGTCTCAGCAAGGAGACTTTTTCCCTGTTTTTCATGGGTTCAGCCTGTACCTACAGCCTCTCTCTCCCTGTGGGTTTTGTTCCTCTCTTCTCAGAAATGCTGAAGCTGGAACAAAAGTGCTTTTCCTCCACGTGTGTTGCTTGGCTTTTCTGTTAAAAGCATGTCTTAAGATCAAGTAGGTGGTGTTCATCCCCCCTCCTCTCTGCACTGGAGAGCACAGGGTGCCCAGAGCAGCTGTGGCTGCCCCTGGATCCCTGGCAGTGTCCAAGGCCAGGTTGGACAGGGCTTGGAGCAACCTGGGACAGTGGAAGGTGTCCCTCCCGTGGCAGGGGGATTGGAACAAGATGATCCTTAAGGTCCATTCCAAATCCAAGCCATGCTGTGATTTGATGATTTTATTTACACCAGCTCTGCAGACAGACATCTTGCTTTCTGTGCAGCTCTCCTCCTTCTCTTCCCTCTCCATCCACTTTTCTGCATGACACTGAGCTTTTCTTCTCTTCCCAGGCTTTAAACCTTCAAGGCAGGCTGAAATTCCTTCATGGGCAGAACAAAAGGTCTGCAGATGGCTCTGCCCTGCCCCCCCAGCTCGCTCTGTTCGCCATCTCCACGCCCCTGCAGCCCCCGTCCATCCTGCAGATCCAAACCAAGAACATGATCTTCAGGACAAAGCACAAGCTGGACTTCACGCCCTTGGCGTGTGATCCCAAGTAAGCAGCAGAGTTTCCAGTGCTCCATTCCAGACATCCCTCCCTGGTCGTGCCTCTGAACTGGGTGTGCTCTGTCTCTCACAGGGGGAAGATTGTCCTGGGCTACACCGAGGCGGAGCTGCGGATGTGTGGCACCGGGTACCAGTTTGTCCACGCTGCTGACACGCTGTACTGTGCTGAGAACCACGTCAGGAGTAAGAGTCTCCTCTCCTCCCTGGTCACTTGTGCTGATGGGTGTGCTGGGACTGGGACAGCTCTGTCAAGCCTAGCGGCTCTTTCCCCGCAGGATGCTTTGCTGTGCGGCTGCTGTCACGGCGGGCAGCTCGGGGAGGAGCGTAGTGAGGGGTGTTCAGTTGGGTTCTGTCCCCTGTGCGTGCCAGCCGTGCTCCCGCCGTTCCCAGCTGGGAAGGGCGGTGTGCCGTGGTACAGCCCTCGCGCTTCCTCCCGGCAGTGATGAGGACGGGGGAGAGCGGCCTGACGGTGTTCCGGCTGCTGACCAAGGAGAACCGCTGGAAGTGGGTGCAGGCCAACGCGCGGCTCGTCTACAAGAACGGCGAACCCGAGTACATCGTGGTCACGCAGAGACCCCTCGTGTACGTGCCGGGCTGGGATGGGGTCAGCCTGCCTTTTTCCGTGCCTCTGGGATGTCCTGAGCAGGGCAGGATGTTGGATTTGTCATTGCTGCTTGTGCCTTTTAAAGGAGCAGCCGTGGGATGCTGCGGTTGGTGCTGTTCAGCCACATCCCCCTCTGCAAGGCCACCCCACAAGTACGGGGTGATGCCTGGTTGTGCTGCAGATGGGTGCTCTGGGTGTGTATTGGTGTGTGAATGCATGCTGGCTGTAGCAATGGGGCTGTGGCTTGAGGGGTCACAACTGCCTGTCACAGAAGCACTTTGTGGGGTGGGTTTGTGCACGTGTCAGCCACGGTGTCTTCTTCCTGCCCTGCAGAGATGAAGAAGGAGGAGAGCACCTTCGGAAACGGTCCATGCATCTTCCCTTTACCTTTGCTACGGGAGAGGCGCTCCTGTACCAAAGCGCCCACCCTCTCCCGGGCTTCCCTGATCCTTTCCAGAGCAAAGGGAAACCCGGCAAGTGCAGGAAGCCCTCCTGCAGCCGTGGAGGGCGCTCCCAGAAGAACGGCGCTGACCCCAGGTCTCTGCTGGGCACTGTGATGCGGCAGGACAAGGCAGTGTACGCCTCCCACCCGGCTCTCACTCCCAGCCCTTCCCTCAGCAGCACTTCCCACCTCGGGAGTGTGTCCTTGCCAGGTGCAGGAAGGAATGCCTGGAGTATGGGCACTGCTCCAGTTTCCTCCAGGGGGAACAGCCTCAAAGAGAAGCTGCTGGATTTGCAGCAGGAAGACCCTCTCTTGGCCACTCTGGACTCGCTCTCAATTAAGAGTGACGAGAGCTGTTCCAACAACGAGCTTTTCACTGCTCTGGAGGGCCTGGGCTTGAACGCTGAGGACCTGGAGCTCCTGCTGCTGGATGAGAAAATGGTGATGGTCAATATGGACCCAGACCACCCATCCCTGAACAACAGCCTGGTCAGCAACCAGGTTCTCTCCTACATCCCCTGCCCTCTGGTGAAGGAGCACGAGGGAGGGCAGCAGGTCTGTCCCCTGCCAGGCACGTCCCCCAGCCCACAGGGAGGCACTGCCCCATGCCACACGACGAACAAGGACTCGAGGTACTGCCTGGCACAGCGTGCAGGGCGGCCCTGCACTGCCCCGGGCCAGCCCCCTGTCCCGCTGTGGGATCAGCCCCTCAGTGCTGTGCCAGGGCTGCTTCTGGAGCTGGCTGAGCAGGAAGAGCCGTCCAGTGGCTCCCAGTGGAGACCAGCTGGGGAGAAGGCTCTGCTCCGCTTCCTCCAGCCAGCGCCGAGCACCCCATGGGACAAGGCCCCCAGCTCAGCCCCGGGAACCCCCTGCCTGCAGGGGCCGCCCGGGGCCCAGCAGCTGCAGGGTGGCTTCCCAGCCGTGCAGCCCCTCCAAGGGGATGCCCACCAGTCCTTCTCCCTGCCCAGCCAGCGCCAGGCCCGCGTGGCACTGCCCAGCCGGTCAGAGCGCTGTCACTTGCTGGTGAACGGGGTGTGTGGCCATGGCCCCGGCTCCCCTCCACGCCCCAGCCCGTGGCAGGACTATGTCTCCCCACTCCTGGGGTCTCCAGCTCAGCCTGGCTCTTACGGCCTCAGCCATGACTTGATGTCCCAGCAGCAGGGCTGTTGGGGCCCCAGGCCCAGCATGCCCCCACAGCACTTTATCCTGAAGGGATCCTGCGGCGTGGGAGCTGCAGGCACTGGGGACTCCTGGGAAGAGGTGGCTCCATACCCCCATTTTTTTCCCTCTTCCTGCCAGCTTATTCCTGAAAAGCAGCTGAGCCCTTTTCCCTCTGTGCCCCAGCACCCTTTCCCCAGCTCAGCTGCAGGGCACTTTGGGAGCATCAGCAGCCCTCTGGACACTCTGAATTCCTGTGGAACACGCACCTCTGCACTGAGCCAGGAGGGCAGGCACAGGGTAAGGGCCTTTTTCCCCTCTGGGGTTCAGTGTTCTCTGTGCTGGGAATGTGCCCAGCCAGTCCTAATAGCCCCCTGCAAAATGCCTCACCACTGTTCTCTCTCTTCTCTCTCTCTCTCTCTCTCTCTCTCCCCCCCCCCTAGCCCCACAGCAGCTGTGGTTTGCCCAGCTCTCCCAGGGGATTGCCCCAAGAGCACCCGGTGCTGGGGGGAAGCCTGGCACTGCCCTGCCAGCCTCAGCCCCGGGCAGAAGTGCTGCCAGATCCCCCTCACGCCTCCAGGGGAGACTTCTGTCTGTAGAAGAGTCTGGAATGGACAAAGCAGGACTGTTCCCTGGGGAAGGAGCTCCCTTCAAGCTGCAGATAACAAACCTTCCCCACTGCTGTGCACATCCTGCTGGTGCTATTGATGGTGGTTGCTTTGGCTCGCCTGGGGGTTTGGGCCCTTTTCTCACCTTCCCACCATTCTGCTCCGTGTGCTGTTCCTGTGGAGGTGTCCCTGGCCTGGGGAGGGACAGCAGCAGGGCAGGCTGACACATTTCCCAGGGCACTGGAGCAAGCTGAGCTGTGGTTGCAGGTCAGCCCATGAGTGCAACCAAAGCTTTGCATTTATGTGCACAATCCAACACGGATGCAAGATTGATGTGCCCAAAAGAAAGAGACAGAAAAGGTTTTTACCTCTGGTATTTAAATTTCCTGCCATCCCAGCCAGGCACCTGTGTATGTGGCCACGTTGTACAGATTTTGCCTGTTTTATAAGGAAAATGAGCCCTGTGTTGTGTTCTCGTGTTGCTCTGGTCCTTCCCCACCCCAGCTTTCCCTGTGTCCCAGGTGTTCCCACTGTTTGGGTTAGAGCTCCTGTAGCAAGCACCCTGGGCTTTGCTGTACTGTACAAGATATGCCCAGGTTGGCTGCTAAGCTGGTTTTCTCTGGGTGCTGGCCTCTCAGGTACCTTCAAGCTTCCAAGTCTCAAAGTTTTCAGTTAAAAACCAGAAATTTCAGTAAGTAAAGAAAATAAGTATAATGCTACTTAATTGTAAGTAAGTACTGAGAGAGTGATGTTTTCCCACAGGAAAAAATCCCCTATATGTGTGTATATAACATGAGCTGACAGATTTATTTTTATGCCAGTCCAGTGGAGGGAAAAACAACCTCTTGCCATCCCAAAGCAGCATCCTGTGGACTGGGATGCAGAGGTTGTTTAAAAGATCAGAAACACAGTGACCCTTCAAGAAACCTGACAAAGCTCATCCTTCCTCCTGCTTGCCCAGCTTTGGATTCATGTGAATTCCTACTGGTTTTGTTTCAATAAATGGTTTTGGAGTTCCTCCCTGATGTCCCCTTGGCTGGTTGTGTCTGTGTCTCTTCCCAATCTGGAGCATGCCATGGTTTGCTGGCTGCAGCGCTGGAGCCCAGGCCTTGCTACTGGTGACCTGGGTTGGAAGGGATCCTAAGGAGCACGTGGAGCCTTTGGGATGCACACAATCCATCTGCCAGCTCCTGCCATGGATGCTTGAAAGGAACTGGGAAATTTGACAGAGAAGGGTGAGTGTATTAAAAAGATGTACAATATTTTTATATAATAACAATATATAAT
This sequence comes from Corvus brachyrhynchos, assembly GCF_000691975.1. Taxonomy (NCBI): domain Eukaryota; kingdom Metazoa; phylum Chordata; class Aves; order Passeriformes; family Corvidae; genus Corvus; species Corvus brachyrhynchos. The sequence goes on along the minus strand of NW_008240023.1, from coordinate 251,148 downwards.
AATAACTATTACATGTATACAAAGTTACATGTAGATATATTGAGATATATAATATATGTATTTATAAAGTGTCTATATATAGTTTCTACTGTGTAATAGAAAACATCTTTTAGGACAAATTACCTGATTCTTTTCCCTTGCACTGTCATTTTTCAACCTGGAAATTAGAAAAAACCACAGGTTTGTCTTTTCTGAATGCTGAGTTTTTCAGCATTCCCACCCCTACCCAGCACCTGCTTTTCCTTAGCAAAGCAAGGCGGTTTTGTAACACTTTTGATGGAGATCTGCTGGGAGCATTTGATCTTTAATAGCTTCTGTACCCTACTCTGCTTTTTCCTCCCTGTTCTTTCAGAGGAGCTGGCTCTGGGCAACACCACCTGTGACAAGGGTGATGGAGGGACAGCACCAGAGCATCCCTGGGGGCTGCAGGTCGGTGACTTCCAAAGCTCCGTTGGGTCCCAGACGCTGAGCACAACCTGCCCGCTGCCAGACTTCCTCCTCGTGCCAGCTCCTGGATGTGTGGGCAGCTGTTCCACGAGCAGCTGCCTTGATGGGCTCCTCCTCTTCCATGCCACACATCTCCACAGCACCACGAGCTTCCCCGCAGCCTGGTGACCTCGGGAGGCCTGCGCCCTCCTGGCTGTGTCACCAGGGCGCCGTGCTCAGTGAGCACAGCGTGGATTTGTCCAGCATTGTGTCTGTGAGGTCTGTGGGGCACAAGCCATGGTTTCTGTGGAGGGAGGTGCCCTCTGCTCCCAAAGTAGGCCAGCACATCCATAATTCATGCCCATCCTCACGCCAGCTGCTGCCTGGCCTCCCCTGGGCCTCATGGCATTGATTTTTGGCACATGGGGCTGGCCCAGGGAGCTGGGCTGGAGGAAGACTTCCTGCTGCAGCAAGGGAGAAAGCTCTGTTCATCATCCCAGCATCTGCAGCCTGCCCTGAGCTGCGGTGGTGTAAAAGGGGAGTTGGGCAGCTGTGCTCTGGTTTGCACATCTGGAGGGAGCATAGTCCCATGGGGCATACTGATTCCCAGGAGCTGGATGAGGCCGAGGAAGGTGTGAGGAAAGGGTGCGGAGAAATACAGAACCATAGAATATCCTGAGTTGGAAGGATCACTGAGCTCCTGGCCCTGCACAGGACAGCTCCGAGAATCCCACGGTGTGCTTGGGTTTGGGGGTGCTTGTGTAGCTCTAAGCTCAGGAAAGGGCAGGAAGAGCTGTGGAGCTCCTTGCAGCAGGGTAAGGTGCGCATACGGAGGAGAGCGGAGGGCATTTATTTGTTTGCCTCTTTCTCCTTTCCCTTCCTGCCTGCTGTTTTCCCAAATGGCAGCCAGAAGAAGGTCCTGTGAGACACAGCAAAAAGGAGTTCTTGTCCTGAGCCAGCTGGGAGAGGTGACATCTGATACTGGCTGCATCCCTGAGGCTGAAAGCACCAGTCCCCAGCTGGCATCACGGAGGCTGAGATGTCTCTCAGGGCAGCAGAGAGCAAGGTAAATATTTCTGTGGCAGCTCAGCCCGGTGTTTGCCCACACCACCTACGTGCACCATCCATTATAGATGGGGGCAGGAGCCATGGGCAGTAGAGCAGAACACGCTGTGATGGCTCCTGCATTAAATAGAGATGAAGGAGGACGTGGGGAGGTGGTGTTTGTTCACACCCAGCCTGTGTCCTCTGTGCTGGCTGCTGCTCAGTGCCAGAGCCGTGCTGAGCTCCTGCTGTGGGCAGGGGAAAGCCCACCAGGAGATTGGTGCTGCAGCCTGGCTGGGGGTACCCGGGACAGCAGGTGTGGAGTTAACCAGTGTGTTCCTGGAGAACAGCTGAGACACCTTTCACCTTGCTTTAAATTATTAAGAAGCCAATTTGGACAAATCATAAAGTCTCTTAATAGGGGGCAGTTCAAAACATCAGCATTGGAACTCCCCCTGCCGAGCTGAGTGGCCAGCCGTCTACACAACCTTCTGTGCCCATGGCTTTCAAGTATAAAGGACTTAGGATAGCAGTCAGCTGCCCCAAAAAATATATTTGTGTATCTTTCTGATAGGTCCAAAGACTTTCCAAGCCTGGCTGGGAAGATCTAAAGAGTGATGGAGCACATCAGCCATCAGCCTGGAAGGAAGGACCTGCTCATAGCTAAGAGGTACTTTGGAATAATAGAGTTGTTGCTATTATCATCATCCTCATCATTATTATTTTACCTGGACCTAGGAAAGTTTGAGATGGATGGGCTGAAACTTTCTGTATTGTTTGATAAATGTTTGATAAATACTTTCTGTATTGTTTGATAAAACAAAAAATAATCTCAAATCTATTGTGAAATCTCAGAATCACAGAATGGTTTGGGTTGGAACCTTAAAGCTCATCCTGCTCCCCCCTCCCTGCCATGGGCAGGGACACCTTCCACTATCCCAGGGTGCTCCTAGCCCTGTTCAACCTGGCCTTGGACACTTGCAGGGATCCAGGGGCAGCCACAGCTTCTCTGGGCACTCTGTGCCAGGGCCTGCCCACCCTCCCAGGGAACAATTCCTTCCCAGTATCTCTGGTGCTGGAGTCACCTGTGCCTCGTCCCTGGAATGCTGTTTGCTGGCTCCAGCCACGTATCCCTGTCCCTGACCCTTCTCCTGACACGGGGGCTGTTGCTTTGCAGCTGTGAGGACTCCTGCCCTTGCTCACAGATGTGCCATTGTTATTACATTGCTGATGGCTCCCAGATGTCTTTCTGTGGAGCAGAGATGTGTTCCAGGGCTGTTTGGTGTCATGGTGTCCCATCTCTGCCTTGAATTTCGCCATCCTCCCCAGTCCTTAATTCCCCTTTTCCTGGCCAGCTGTGGCTGCTAAACCCTCAAGTGGTTGCTAAACCCTCAAATGCATCTAGGAGGATTTCCAAGCTGAGCAGGTGGACCAAGTGTCACACCTACCTTGCACAGTGCTCTGTACTCATGCTGGGTTCCAGCCACAGCTGTTGCAGCCATCTCTGGTGGGTCTGGCTCTCCAGAGGAGGAAATGTCTTTTTCAAGCTTGCCCAAGAACAGTTTGCACCTCTGAGCTTGCTGCCTCCTCTCAGGATGTTTCATGCCAGAAACCCCCTTGGCCTGAGTTTGAAATATCTTCAGCACTAAAATTCCCAGCCCAGGCTGATGGTGGCCTGGCCACACATGGGGAAGGGAGCTCTCTGGGGAGAAGAAAACCCATTTCCACCTTGGCCCTCTGCACAGTCAATAGCTGGGATTACTCTGCAGAGAGCAGAGCCTGGCAGCGAAGGATCAGACAAACAAGCAGTGTGAGTTCTGCACACAGTGGAGGAGCTCAGAGGTGGCTTGAGCTGCATGTCCATCTCGGGGACAGAAGGGACACCCAACCTGTGAGGCCAGTGCTGTGCCAAGCAGCCTGGAAGATCCTGGCTGTTGCTCAGATCCTGTTGCTTTCCTGTGGGGAGAGTTATTTGAGCTAACCTGTGGAGCACAACAGACACATTGGGCTGGACTCTGCTGAGGTGCTCTCCGGATTGCAGTGATCCCATGTGGCTCAGTTAATCCCAAAGAGAGATCAGCTTCATTTTCCCAGGGTGCCTTTGCCTTGGGACAGGAGCCTCTGCTTCTCCTCTCCTGCCCCTGAACAAGCAGCAGGGTTTATGGGTTTGACCCTGGGGTTTATGGATTTGAGCCTGCCCTGAAGTACTTGCCTGCAGCTTGTTTTGGAGTTGTTTTCCCAAGGTGTCCGTGTGCCTGTCAGCAGCTGGCTCAGGGATCTTTTCCCAGTGCAGGCAGGAAGGGAGCACTCCTGGGAGCATGGTGGGATATGGGTGGTGCAGAGGGACTGGGCAGCCTGGCATGGATGGGGGCCCTGCCAAGCACCCTGTGTGAGACAGGGCAAGCTCAGCCTTCTCTTTCCCCTCAGCAGGACTGAAGGTCCTGCAGCGAAGGAGGCTTGGAAGAAACATGGAAGGGAGGCCAGGCGAGGCTGTGGCAAGCTGGGAGAGGAACAGGCCGAGCATTATCCGTGCTGGCTGCGCTCCCGTGGAGGTAATCTCGTAGTTATTTTAGTCTCCAGCTGGGATGCAGTTCTGATCCCAGCTTTTGCAATATCCTGCCAAGCCCAGGCTCCAAATCTGCCATTGCTGGCTTTGAGCAAGGCGGGACCGCGTGGTGAGAACCTGCCAGCATCAATTGAGGGGAAAGACCTTTACACTGCTCCCTTTTTGTGCCTTGCTGCCCATTTCGGGGCTCCTGGGAAGGGGCTCTGGGCCTTGGGCTTGGTTGTTTGGTTTGGGGTTTTTTTCCCCCTCCATAATATGCAGATTTAAAGACAAAACTGGAGCATTTGGATCCATGCCTCCCAATGCTGAGGAGTTCTTTGCTCCCTGAAACCATCCCATACAAACATGGGAGCTCTCTCTCCTGGGAGATGCTTGGTTTGGGTCTGTGTCCTGGAAATACATGAGAAGGCTGCAGAGAAGCTCAAACTTGAGCTCCTCCATGTTGATCAGCAGGGCTGGCTGCTCCTCCAGCAGTATTTCTGTGCCATCCTTAGGTCTGGAATAAGTTACAAGGATCATATTTCCTGGACACACTGGCTGCTTGCTTTGGGTGGCTTCAGCCTCCCTGATAACCTCAGCGATGCTCCTCGAGCAGCAAAGGCTGGGTTGAATCGGCTGCAACTGCTGCTGGTCCTCAGATCCCACAAGGATTCGAATCCTTGCCCAGTTTCAATGGGACAGGGCTTTGGTTTGGTGGGTTCTCGGAGCTGGATCAACAGACGCTCTTTGGAGTTTGGTTTGCATCACTGTTTTCAGGATGGAAAAGGAAAACCCAGCTGGTTTGGAGGAATAGGGAGGATGGAAAAGCCTTGGTTTAAAGCAAGCTTTGCTTTCCTAGCCAGCTTGTTTAAGGAAGTCTCCACATCCCTTGACATGGATTAAGTGTGGCTCCAGGGGCCATTGTGGAGAGGCAGCACTGGAAAAATGCAGATTTCAGGGAAAGCCTTATGCACTGTGACAATTTAAAGTACCCCCGAAGGGCGTTCGCTCAGGCAGAAACACACTTTATTTGGAGCACATTATGAATGAGACAGGGGAACAATTTGCTGGAGATGGGCAGAGGATCAATTAAGCAGAGCAGAGGGCTCAGAGCAAGTCAATTTGCAAAAGGGCAAAGCACAGAGGAGGTGGCTACATCCTGTCTGGCTTCCAGGGTGTTCTCTCCGCTGGGGTGGAGTTGGGGAGCCAGGCTTCAGGATCCCGAGTGCATCCCTGGAGGAGGAGACCTGCCTGCCCTGAGGAGGAGGCTCACTGTGGTGCATCGTGGGCACTCTTCCAGAGCCACTGGGTATCCCCTTGGCTCTGCTCTTCCTCCTGGTTATCCTGATCACTGGGGCTGGGGGCGTTTCCTGGTGTGTTTGGACAGTGCTGGGACTCAGCTGTGCCGCTCCAGGACTGGCTCTCCAGCTCACTTGGCTGCATGGAAATACAAGGACACCAAACCCTGAGTACTTTTGGAGACAGAAAAAGGAATGGTGACAAGTCCCTTTGTGGTTTTTGGGTTGAAGGGGAGGGCTGACTACTTTGGAATTGAATTTATCTTCTTTTTGAAGGGCAAGGACTTTGCTTAGGTAGAAGGCAAAGTGCTCAGAACTACAAAATCTTACTGGATGCCAAAGCCAAATTTTTTAAATGGGAAAAGGAAAAAAAAACGAAGGAGTTTTTTGGGTTTTCCCCTAGAGCCTCTCTGAAAGTGGCTGGGGAAAAACAGCAAGATAGAAGACTTTAAAACTCCTTGGGTGTGCGTGTTCTTGTGCTCCATGGGATGTGCATGAGTTAACATCACAGCTGTGAGGACCGTTTATGTCCTTCTGAACTTCAAATTTCATTACCTCAAAGCAGCACATCCTTAATGACCAAAAGCATCCTTCTGAATTCTGAGAAACCATGAATCCAGCTGGGTGCTCATAACTTAATTGGAGTATGAGAAGAGAACATCATTTCACTGTCTAGTGGGGCGACCCAGAATGGCCACGGGGCTCTTGGTGGACACGGTTTAGTGGTGGGCTTGGCAGTGCTGGGGGACTGGTTGTGCTCAAGGATCTTAGAGGGCTTTTCCAGCCTCAGTGATTCCCTGATTCTGTGATTCTACTGCCATCCTGTGTCACTTGGTGCAGTCCCTGTAACAAGCACAGCCATTCTGCTGCTCCTTACCGTTAAGGACCTGTCCAGAGGGAACTGAGGGTTTCATTCAACACGAAGGGCCCTCAGTTTCCCCCTGTGGCACCAGCCCCTAGCAAGAACCTGCTCATAGTTCTGGGCAAGACAGTGGGATTTTTGTAAAAGGACAGCTCTTCCCACTCCCTGGGAGTGCAGGTCCCCGTGTAGATCCTTCCATCGATGAGAACAACCATCATATTGTGCTTTGTTCTACATTTGCTGGGATTTCAGTCCCTAAAACTCCTGCTGTCTCCCGCAGTGGCTGAGCCTGCCCAGCCCCAGTAACTGTCCCACGAGCTTCCCTTCCCCTCCATCCTGATCCCTGTGTGCTTGGAAGCAGCGACCCGCAGGCTTCAGCTGGAATCACAGAGAGCAGCACAGCAGCTTGGGGCAGCCTTCCCTCTTCGAGCCAGCCGGCTGTCACTTCCCGAGCCCTGTGCTAACGAGCTGTGACACGGGCAGGTCTCCCCTCTGCACTAGACCCTGGGCAAGCTGCTGCCAGAGGCAATTCCAGACTCTGGGGTTTGTGGATAACCTTGTCAGCAGGCCGGTTGTTCTGCTTGTTTGGGTTTTGTCGCTGTCCTGACACACGGTGACACTGACAGCAGCGACACCAGACATTTCCCTGCATGGGGGCTGGGAGAGAGATGGATGTGCCTCACCACCCAGGCAGCAAAGAATCTCTTCCTAATACCTGATCCAAACCTGCCCTCTGTCACTCTGGACAGCTGCTTGGATTTCATGGGAATGAAGAGTTTTGGTGCTTTGGAACCACAGCCTGGGGGGAAAGCGTTTCTGGGGGTGGCAGGTGCGTTCTGTCTCTGTCTTTGCCGCTGCCTAAGGTCTGTTCCAACCCTAACCATTCCATGATTCTGAGGTCGCTTTAGCAGGGAGAATTCTGATTTGCAGCCAACACTTTGCTCTCTGTGTTTGGAAGATGTATATACTATACACAGACCTGACAGGGCTAGCCAACATTTTCCTTTAAAAAACAAAAGCAGAGAGGAAACTGGCTTTCAAATACAATGAATGTTAGAGTGTTTGTTGTTTCCAGGGAAAATGCTGGCATTTTTGTCAAAATAGCCATTTAAAATGTGTTTTGTGTTGCAAAGGAAGCTGGTTTGGGTTTCTATGAAGAATTAGGTATTTATTTATGATGTCTTTGAGATCCTGTGTCCTAAGCATGGTATTTTCCCAAGCTGCAGCTGAAGCCCTTTATGGGTTTTTAATCTTTTGTTTCCGCAGAAATGCTTTTTTTTTTCTCCCACCTCATATAGGGTCCCAAAGCCCTTCCTGTGATTCCCCTGTACTGTTTCCTAGAGTTCATGTTGTACTAGATGTGTTTCAAATCCCTGGGAACGCATCCTTCCACGCTGGGAGGCAGAACTGAGCCCCAGGGGTTTGTAGCAAAGACTGGCAGAGCTCTCCGGCTTTCCGGAGCTGGGGTGGCAGCAGGCTGCTCCCTGCAGGAAGGTCACCCTTCAGTTTTCCAGTGGAGGCAGGAGCCACGGGATGCCTGTGGTGTACCCACATAATCTCTCATACTCTGTGAAACGTGTGCAGGGGCCTAAGAGAGTGGCACGAGAGTTTGGTACTAATTGATTGGGTTTTCCCCATGAGCTTTTGCCCTGAAGCAAAGTTCCCTGAGCCCTAAGACCTGCCGTTTCCCTGGGAATGCAGTCAGATCTCCAGCGTTAAATGCCACACATGTGGCTTGGCCTGAAAAGCTCACCAAAGGCATCACTTTCACCGCGGGGGGTTGTTAATTGATTTGATAGCACCTACTCTCTGGGGTTATCTGTTTGGAAACAGCCAAATGCTCCCTGATGTTGCTCTGGAACAGCCTCTATAAAGGCTCTTCCGCTGCTTCCCAGCGCAGCACCGGAGGGAAAACAGGGTAAAGAGAAGCTCCAAGCTGCACAAAGCCCTTCCCCCTTCTCTTGAAGGCAGAGTGTAAAGACTTAGGTGGTCTTTCCCAAGCTTCTGTGTCTTCCTTACATCTGTGGCTGAGGAGGACCTTAAAAGGTGACTATAAGAGAAGACAGCACGTGGCCCTCTTGGAAAGGGGAGAATGACACGAACCATTCATGGCGTCTCCCTCTGATTTGATGTGACAGCAGAGCACTCTAAGCACTGTCTCAGGAAACTGAGTATAGGCAAAATGTTTGCTTCCATCTCCCCCAGCCTGTCCCCTCCAGCTAAGATACGCCTGCAATTCACCGACTGTGTTGTGTCTGGCAGAAGGGTCTGTTCTCAAAAGCATCTAAGACAGCTGGAAATGAACTTCAGTAACGGCTCAAAAAGGGAGTGAAAACTCAGCTCTTCTGACTGCTCATTCATTTCAAGAGGAAGCCATTGTGGCCAATTCTGCTGGAGCCTTTTGCCAAGCCACGTGCAGCTGTGCCCACAGTCCCCCCCCGTCTGGCGTCCCGGCTGGTGCGGATGCCTTGTTGAGCTGCTGCCGGCATTGGGGCTCCTGCTGTTCCTGTGCACACTCTGCTGCTGTTTCTGTGGTGTCCAGAGCCGCTTTGGCAGCACTGACTCGGCAGCCCTGCTCGAGGAGACATCGCCGCCCTCCCCATGGTGGCAGCAGCTGTGCGGGCCCAGAGCTCTGTGTCGAGGGGGCCTCGGTCACAGCACCGTGGCCTGGGCAGCCGCGGGGGCCCGGGCTGGCCGCCAGCCCTGCCTCTGCCCACGGCCCCTTCTTGGCAGCACCCAGTGGCCATGCCCCGGCCGGGCCTGCCTGCCCTCCCTGTCCCCAAA
>NW_008240023.1:228246-241104 GCF_000691975.1 Corvus brachyrhynchos | reverse complement strand
AGAAGGTGCAACTTTTCTTGTTCCAGGCTACCGATGGCGAGGCTGATGTCCTCTGCTGTATCTTCAAGGGCTGGGACAGAGTGGAACAGAGCCATGGTCAGATCCGGGATCCGCAGGGAGCCGAGGAGCGCCCCCTGCCAGGGCCATCTCAGCCCACTCTTGCCATGTCCAGGAGGGAGCAGGGACAAACGGGATCAGCCTGAAGTTGCTGGCCACAAATGCCCCACGTGCCCCTGAAAAATCTCTGGGCTCTGCCCAAGGCACCCCTCGTCTGCACAGGGAGCAGAGCCCTCCGCAGCCGGGGCAGGGATTGCAGCTCCTCCCGCCAGCCCCCGCTGACAGCCCGCTGCCCTCACTCACCCTTGTAGATGAGCCAGAGCTCTTCCTGCTGCTTCCTCACGTACCGCCCTGCGATCCCTGGGAATGCAGAGCCTGTCATGGACCCTGGCCTGGATCCTGCTGTGGCAGGACAGGGAAGGATCCTGATCTCGTGGCTCACCGAGGAACCTGATGGCCGCCTCTCGCAGGGGCTCCTGTGGGCTGTCCAGGTACAGCAGGGCCTGGCGCAGGTGCCCCCCGCCCCACAGCCCAGCTGGGCCGGGGCTTGGCACCCAGCTCGGGGCCAGAGGAGCCTGGAGAAGAGCCTGTGCGGCCCCTGGGTGCAGCAGTGGGCAGGGGCACAGCTGCCAGCCCCATGCACTGGGCACAACGAGCAGGGGGCTTCTCCAGGCTGCGGCTGGGGCTTCCAGGCCATCCTTACCAGGCGCTCACTGAACTTCCACGGCTGCTCCTTCTTCACCACCTGCTTCAGATGCCTCCTCTTCAGGAACCTTAGCGCAGAAAGCAGCGTTTCCTGGGAGGCCTGGAGAGCAGCAGAGACACGGAGATGGCACCACAGCCCAGGGCACAGGACCCGCGTCCCTGTGCCAAGGCCAGGAGGAGGCTGCAGCCCGTGTGGCGCCAGGGCAGGAGGCAGCTGAGCCCCCTCCCAGGGGGACCCCGGCAGCCCACGAGTCCTCACCTCTGCCACGCGCCGGTTCTCGTCATGGCAGTGGAAGAAGAGCGGGAGCAGGCTCTGGCACACGTGCGCCTTCAGGGCCTTTTTTCCCTTGTCCATTACCAGCTCCATCACCTCTCGGAAGAGGTGAATGGAGAGCAGCTGCACATGGCTGTTGTCCTGTTAGAAAGGAACAGGAAAAGAACCAGCAAAGGTTTCTCCAGGCCCATCTGGGTGCAGGCCTGAAAATCCCCAGGGCACAAAGTGTCCAGGAGGCAGCCAGTGTCCGTGGCTGGGGGCACTGAGCCTTACATTGGCAAAGAGTGACTGGAGCACCTCAGCCAGCTGCAGGGCAGTGGGACTGGATATTAGGGTGGCTCTGTCCTGGAGTTCATTCAGGAATACAGAGAGGATCAGTGCAACCACCTCTCCATCTGCATCCTGCAGTAGGTCCATGAGGTTTTGTGTCAGACTCCGGATGCCTTCGGCCTGTGTGGAACACAATGCTGCACAGTGAAGCCATGAACTGTAGAATTATAGCATGTCCTGAGTTGGGAGGGACCCACAAGGATAATCGACTCCAACTCCTGGTCCTGCACAGACACCCCAACAATCCCACTCTGTGCATATCTGAGAGCGGTGTCCAAACATTTCCTGGGGCTGTGCCTGTTCCCTGGGGAGCCTGGGCAGTGCCCAGCACCCTCTGGGGGAAGAAGCTTTCCCTGATATCCAACCTAAACCTCTCGTGACACAGCTCTAGCTGTTCCCTTGAGTGCTGTCACTGGTCACCAGAGAGCAGGGATTGGTGCTGCCCTTCCCCTTCCCTTGCAAGGAAGCTGCAGATTGCCCCTCGGTCTTCTCCAGCTGGGACAAGCCAAGTGCCCTCAGCCACTCCTCCTATGGCTTCCCCTCTAGACCCTGCACTATTTTCATGTCCTTCTCTGGACAATCTCTAATAGTTTCATGTCTTTTTTACATTATGGTGCCCAAAATTGTACACAGCACTTGAGGTGAAGCCATGGCAGCCCAGAGCAGAGCAGGACAATCCCATCCCTCGCCTGGCTGACGATGCTGTGCCTGATGCACCCTAGATGTCCCTCCTGGCTGCCAGGGCACTGCTGACTCCTACTTGCCATCACAGGCGATTCCACAGCACAGCTCTCCCATCTCGCATTCTCTGCTCTAGACACACAGCCGGGCTGCCCGTGCCAGGTGCAGAATCTGGCACTTGCCCTTGTTAAACTTCATATGGTTGGTGATTGCCCAGCCCTCAAATTTGTCTCTACAGGGCCTCTGTCCTCGAGGGAGTCAACAGCTCCTCCCAATTCAGTATTGTCAGCAAACTTATTTAGTATTTCTTCAAGTCCTGTGTCCAAGTCATTTATGTCCGGCTGCACCACCAACGCCACTCTGGTGCTGCAGCCCCACCCTGCTGCCGCAGGGCCCCGAGGCCAAAGGCCTGTCCCGAAGCACTCGGGCAGCTGAGCCGGGAGGCAGGAGAGCTGGGAGCAGCTGCCTCAGCGCCCAAAACCCAGCCAAGCCCAAGGGACTGCATTCCCCAGCCCCACGGTGCCAGCGCAGCTTCAGCCGCTGCCCCCTTCTCACCACTGAGGGATCTTTGCTGAGCGCCACGAGGCCTCTGAGTGCCAGGCGACGCTTTTCCCTGGATTCACTTTGCAGGCGCCTTGAAATGATCTCCAGGACACTGTCACTCCATTCCCTCATGTCATGGCACTCGACAACCTGAAAGGCACAGGGCAGTGACAGGGGAGCCGGCCGGCAGGAGCCCAGAACCGCCCAGGGCTGGGCCCAGGCAGCAGCGCAGGGCGCGGGCACCGTCCCAGGCAGCTGCGGCTGCGAGGAGAGCTGGGAGGCAGCTCAGCGAGGCAGCGCTGGCCGTCAGTCTCACCTCCACAAGGAACGCCAGGGCAGGCAGATCCCAGCGTGGCTCCTCTGTGCTGAGCAGCCCCAGCAGGCGGAGTGCAATGCGGGAACACAAGGGGTTCGAGGCACGGCGCATCTCCCTGGCAGACAGAAAAAGGCACTAAGAGCCTGAGCCAGCGGGGGAAAACCTTTCCCAGGACTGACTCACTGAGGTCTTGTCTTTCTTTCCCCACCACCCTGCCAGGGGACTTGGGCCCTCTGGAAGGCGGCTGCTCCTGGGCACCCTCCTCTCCCGGCCTTTCCTGGTCAGCTCAGCCGTCCCTCGGTGACGAGACCCTCTGGCCCACGACCACGGGGACTGTGGGGGGCACCCCAGGCACAGGGCACAAATGTCAGGGCAGCTGGGAGAAGGGGCTCTCACCTGGCCAGCAGAGCCACGGCATAGGGGTGGGTGTCAGCACAGAGCAGCGTTTCCCAGCCACGCTTGCGCTCCATAGCCACCAGTAAATCCAGACACCGCAGATGGCGGAGCAGAGCCTTCAGGGTCTGCACTGCAAACCTGTGTGCAGAGCAAAGCCAGGTCACGCTGGGAGGGCTGGCTCCTGCCCTGGGGACTTGGGAGAAATGGGATGGAGCACCTGTTGATGCTGGTGGGAAGGCTGAGTTGCTCCTGGCATCCCTTCCAGAGTGTATTGACCTCCTCTGGCATACCCAATGTGCTGACAAAAACTTGGAAGAGCAGAGCCACGAGGAGGCGGGGGGAATATTCTATAAATGGCGCTGGGCACCAGGGCAGGCGGAGAATCTCCCAGACCACCCTGGTTGCCTGCAAAGGACAAACCACCCAGAGACAGCGCTCACTGCTGAGGCGTCCATGTGGCAGGGCCCGAGCGTGGAAGGGGAGGCCCAGGGGGACGCCGCGGGAGGGGCCTGGTGCCCCTGAACCTGCCCCTAGCCCAGGTTTCAGCCCAGCGCCTGAGGCAGGGAGACGCAGTGGGCGAAGGAGGATGGGGAGCTGCTGGAGCGGCGACCTGGGGGCGAGCAAAAGCCGGTTCCAGAAACTCACAGCCAGGGCAAAGACTTCCGTTTTGTCCCCGTCAGAGGTGCGCGTGCTGTGCAGAGGCCAGTCCTCCAGCACACAGAGCAGCGTTGGCAGCACCTTCTCCACTACTGTTGCTGACGAGGCTATGGTCCTCCACATGCTTGCAGCAGCTCTGTGGGACCAGAGCTCTGTGTCAGGAGGATCTCAGCCATGGCGCCGTGTCCTGGGCAGCTGTGGGGGCCCAGGTGACAGAGCCACAGCGCCCTGAAGGGCAGGGAGGGAGCATGGCAACAGGCTGGGGGGCTGACATGCCATGGCTGGGACACAGAGGGCCTAGTGGGCCCTGGAACTCTCCACCTGTCTGTCAGACCCCACTGGACTGGCTGTTTGGGGCGAGCCCCAAGGCCTCAAGGCAGGTGGCCCCTGTACCTGTCACATGATGGGGCACAGCGCAGGAGGGTCACTGCAACATCAGTGGGGTGTGCCTCCGTCAGCCTCAGGATGTCCATGAATGTCCTGTCATCTGGAGGTGCACTGGACACGAGCCTGTGGTGCATGTTCCTCACAAAGTCTGGCACCTGGAGAGGCACAGGGAGAGCTGGAGAGCTGCCAGAGCAGCAACTTCCCCAGCTTCCTCGGAGAAGTGCTTCCCTTCCCACCACCCTGCGATGGCCTCAAAGGCTGAGGGGGCCCAGCAGACTTGAGGAGCCACACAATTCCTGGGGGGATCCAGCCCTGGCCCCAGGCTGCTTACTTTATTTGGGTGGGAGACAACTCTCTCCCCAAAAAAATCCAGGTTGGGAGCAGAAGCCTTCACATTTGCCATGCTCGGAGTGCGTGTGATGTCAGCGTTGGTCGTGTGGTCAGTGTGGTGTCAGGTTCTGCATCCTCCTTCTTCTCCAGGCCGTGCTGGAGGGTCTCTCCCCTGTCCCACCGAGGTCTGTCCCTAAGGGCACATGGAATAAAAATGGTTAAGGCCTGGGGACAGCAAGGAACAAGGTGGCTGCACAGGGCCTCCTTGCAGCACCACCCTATCCCCCCTCTGGACACTGTGGCCACCAGCACCCAGCCTGCTGTGGCCTGGTGTGTTGCTAAGGGCCCTGTGACACACGGCCACATCATTCCCACAGTGCCCACCGTCACAAAGGGCCCTTGCCCAGCCAGCTGCCCTGCAGTGGGGCAGCTCTGGAGGAGCTCTGGAGGAATAAAAGACATGCTGATGTCTCTGACCCCACTGGGACACACGGCTGGCACAGACAGCTCTTACCCTCCATAGCCACTGAGGGACATACGGGAGCCCCAAAATCAGTGTTCTGCCCTAATGGATTCCAAAGGGTGATGATCCTGTACCAAGCAATAAAAGGGGTCCACTGCCAACCCATCTCAGTGTTGTGCCTGTGACCTAGGAAGATCTAGAGCTGGTTATTACTGCTTGCTTGTTTGCCCTTATTGTTGATGGATGGTTAATTGATCAGTTGCTGGTGATACATGGACGTGGTGACCCACAGCAGGCATTGCAACTCACCCACACTGTGCCCCCTTTTAACTCTGAAGGCAGCAGGTGCCTGCACCACCACCCCAAAGAAACTGCTTGGATTGGGACTGGGATCACAGGGTGGAGTGTGGCAGGAGCACCCAGCGTCCCCAGCTTTTGCTAAGAAAGTTCAGACCTTCTGGGTTGTGGTTGTGCTACAAATGAGGTGAGTTTCCTGTGCTGTTTTTTGTCTTTGTCCTGTAGGACGAGAGGCCTGTGTGGGGGTTGCAGTCTGACCCTTTGGGACAAAAAGAAAACCCTGAAGGAGGAGACTGAGGGAAGACCTCATCAGGGTCTGCAGCTTCCTCATGAGGGGCAGTGGAGGGACAGCTCCAATCCCTGCTCTCTGTGACCAGTGACAGCACCCAGGTGAACGGGTCACATGGAGCTGTGCCATGGGAGGTTTTGGCTGGATATCAGGGAAAGGTTCTTCCCCCAGAGGGTGGTCAGGCACTGCCCAGGTTCCCCAGGGAATGGGCACAGCCCCGAGGCTGCCAGAGCTCCAGGAGCGTTTGGACAGCGCTGCCAGGGACGCCCAGGGTAGGATTGGTGGGGTGTCTGTGCAGGGCCATCCTCAAAACCACGCATCCCCACAGTGCAGATTCCTCTGGATGAACATGATCTCTCCGTCAATGAACTCATGTTCACGACCACTGCCTCTCCAGGAACAGACCCTGGCATTTCAGTCGTATCAATAATTCACAGAAAGCTTTGCTAAGAATATGTTTTCCCCTCCTTTTAAGCCGCGAACGGGCGCTTCCCGGTGTGCCTCAGTGCTGGCTCCAGGTGAGCACCGAGGGCACTGCAGGTGCAGCTTGTTAGTGCAGGGCGGCAGGGCAGTGATCCCGCCGTGTGTTCCGCTGGGAAGAACTCCTATTTTACATCTTGGGCTGGCTTTCAAACCAGCGGGGCGTCCTCCGTATCCAGTCCTGACTCCAGATTGTGCGAACGTGCTTGTCTGTGCAGGGATCCCTGAGAAACTCGTCCTTGGAGATGGCCACAAACTCTCCCAGCCACGAAGAGCCGCCTGTGTCCTGCCCATGTGTGGGAAGATCGGCAGAGGGCAGGGCAATCCCACCAAAGGATGAGCGAGGACAATTCCCAGGAGCTGGTGTCCCATTGCAGTGCCGTGGGTGGCGGATACGAGGAAGAGGAAGCCAGGGTGCCCAGCTGACCTCCCCAAGGGGGATGCAGCTAGCTGGGCAGGGTCCCTGGCGGAAAATAGACAGGGTGCCAGTGAAGGTGCTCTTGGAGGTGCCAGAGTTGCTTCTCTTGGCATCCTTTGGGAGACAGGGAGCAAGCTGCCATGCAGGAAGCAGCAGCTGAGATAAGCTACCTGTTGCACAGGTGCAAGGTCCGCCTGGGGGCAGAGGCATCGATAAACACACCGTGCCTGAGCGCAGCCAGGGCCGAGCTGAGGTGCCTGGGGCTGTGACTGAAGGATGCGTGGGTGGGGACCCCGGGTGAGGCCAGCAGTGCCCTGATGCACTCGGGGCAGCCCAGGGTGTGAGAGGGGAGCAATGAGTGCCTCGAGGGCACAGCTCTGCTTGGGGCTGCTCCTCGGGATGGGGGCTGAGGGGAGCTGCATGGGGGTGGCGGTGCCCATCCCCATGGCTCCCTGTAACCTTTTCCTGTGTGCACAGGAGTTTATGGACTTTTTTGGGGGTGACCTGCTGGTTCAGGAAAGGGGGAAGAGCCAGGCACCGTGTTTGTAAAGAGGTTCTGACAGAGCTCGGAGTACCCCCAACACTCGGTGCCTTTGCTCCTGTGAAATCCAGGAGCGCGTGGGTCACTGAGCTTCGGAAAGGGTCACTGGTTGCCCGAGGCTGACTTGCTCGTGTGCTCTCCTGGGGTCCTTGGCACTTGGAATGAGGATGTGCACAGAGGGGTCTCATCCCCCAGAGATGCTCTTTCCCCTTCCCAGCAGATGGGCAGCAGCGAAAAGCCCCAACTTTCCCACCCATGGATTGTAGCCAGAGAAATGAAGCAGATGAGTGTCCAGCTGTGCTGCCGGGGTGATGTGCTAGAAAGCCAATTTCTGCCAGGGGCTGGGGGCCAGGCAGGGGTGGGGGAGCTGCACCTTCTGCAGAGGCCTTGGGGAGGAGGAGTGGAAGGCAGAAAAACTGTGAACCCACAACCCAGACCGGCAGCCTCCTTCCTGTAGCAACAGCCATGCTCGTAAATAGCAGGAAGTATGGAGAAGCAATTGGAGATGAAATAATAAATAAATCACGGGAGGCAACTGCCCAAGAGTCCCCAGCCCTCTGGAGCACGGCGGGGGCAGAGAGGTGCCCACTGCCCAGCAGGCACCACGAGGGGAGCGCAGGGAGCTGCAAACCCACACCCGGGCCTTCTACCTGCTGCATTTGGGGAGAGCTCTGACACCTCAAGTTCCCTCTGGGACAGAACCAGCCCTTTCCTTGGGACACAACCCAGGCACGGGAGGGGAGTGGAGAGGGCCCCTTCCTCCCCACCTCCAGCAGACAGCAAGGGCAGAAGTGGAAGCAAGCAGAAAGCCTCCGGGGGCCAAATTTGCACCTTGTTTCGCTGCTGGGGGCTGGGGGGTGGGAATTTGGCAGCTCTCCTTCTTTGGAAAGGGTCCAGCTGCCTTAGGAGAGAAATTCTTCGCATAGCTTTGCTGTGAAGAAAGTGCTGACCTGTTCGGGGGCGTTTGCTGAGCAAGTGAAGGCGAGCCAAAGGCAGCTTGCAAGTGCTGGGAGAAAATGGCCCGGTTTGCTCATCAGCGGGGTTAGGCAGCAGGTCAGGCTCTCGGGGGAAGCGGTGCCTGGGGACAGGGGCTTTGTGTGCCACAGGCAAGCACACGAGGATGTCCTGATGCTCCCTGGCTTCACGCACCTCCAGAGAGATGATCCGACTACAGCACAGAGGCTGCTGGTGCCACACCGTGTGAGCATCAGAGGTGACCCAGCAGCTACATCCAGACACTGGTGCCCAGGAAAACCCCACCGTTCCCAGGGGTGAGAGCCAGGGAACACCTGGAGAGCTGGAATTTCGGGGTGGGGATGAGACAGTGGGTCAGGGAGGGGGTGTTTAGCTGTGGCTGGACTTGTAGCACATCTTGGGATGCAAGGGACTCGCCCAGGGCACTGACCACTGCGGTGACAAAGGGGATTTAAAGCAGCAGCAGGCGGCTGGGGGAGAGGGCATGGTGGGACTGAGGTGGGAAATGCACCTCACGTTCACCTCGGAACATGCCAGCAGGAAAACAAACAGCACAACTGCAATAAGTATGGGAGGCAAATCCGACCTCCTGCAGTGCCAGCAGAGCAGCCGGTGCGTGACTAAAGCAGCGTCCATCTAGGTCAGATAGAAGGCAGCATTTTTTTAGGATGAGGCTGGTGGAACACTGGCACAGCTTGCCCGGGGAGATGGTGGATGCTCCGACCCTGGGAACATTCAAGGTCAGGGTGGACGGGCCTCCGAGCAGCCTGGTCTAGTGGAAGGTGTCCCTGGCCATGAGATGGTGTTTAAATGCCCCTTCCAACCCAAACCACGCTGGAATTTTAGGATTCCATGATTCTTTGCCTGGACAACAGAGCAAGGGCAAACCTAAATGTGCTCCCACACTAACACCAGATACCTAAACCAGCTACTCAGGGATTTTAGAGGAGGCTGTAATAAGAGGACATGTCAACTTGCAGACTGAAGTGTCAGGGAATAAGACATAAGGATAAAACTTCTGAATGCAGTACATGGTGCCATTCCCCCAGAAAGAGTCTGAGAACCACCAGGAAAAGGTGCTGTTCTGGATCTGCTCTGAAAATGAGGAAATGCTTAAAAAAAAAAACAAAGCAACAAACCAGGCCAATCCCAGAAAAAAAAAAAAAAAATTAAGAGTCTGAGTAAAACACGGAGTAAAGAGCAAATAGGGCAGTCCTGTAAAGCGCCCACACAGCTGATGGGAAAGAAGGGGGAGTCCAGGGAAAAGTGATGCTGAGGAGTTGAAGATCTCCCAGAAGAACAGGAAAGCTGAAAAAACACATCAAGTCAGATATAAATAGAGAAGCAAGAGGACTAGGAGCAAGCTGGAGGCTTGTCCTACCAAACGTGCTCAAACCGGTGGTGACCAGCTCGGCCAGTCTTCTGCAGGGACTGGGAGGTGGGATGGTGCACAGCGGTGGGATGGACACAGTGACAGGGCTTTCCCTGGGGGCATTCCCACTGCCACCCATTCTTTTCCCTTAGGGTGGGAAGGGCTCTTAAATTGGAACAGAAATCCTGGTGGGGTTATCCTGGATAGACAAGCTAAATGTCCTGGACAGCTTGGAAGTGGCCAACACCAGGATGGGGACGCTGATGGTAAGCAGGAACATGGTCAGGTCCTGTCCTAGGTGATCCCCCTCGAGTGTGGGGATCCTCAGAGGAGCAATCCTTCCTTGGGGCCATTCCCCCTCCCCAGAAGGGAGCCTGTGCATCCTGGCACGGGGAACAGGGCCAGAACCTCATCCAGCTGCTGAGCAGTCTGGAGCAGTCCAGTCCTCAGTGGGGAGCTGGGAATTTCCTTTTCCCAGGGAGGAACCAGCTCCTATTTTGAGTCTTGCTGGAGCAAAGGACATTGATTTCTCTTTTTCTCTTTTTTTTTTTTTTTCCCCAGATGAGTCAAACTTGACCGTTCCTCTGCAGAGGAGGTGCCGAGTGCAGCCTGGGAGAGAAGAGGTGACTGCTGGGCCAGTCCCCAAGGAAGCAGCAGGAACATGCCCAGACCTTCCATTTCGGGGCTGTTTCCTCTGTGTTACCTGCACACGGGGAAAGCACAGGTGTGTTCCACCACGCACAGCATCCCCGGGGCACTGCTGCTCCCTCATCCTCATGCAGCCACCACCTGCACTGCAGCCTGTGTCCTGTCCACATCCAGCTCCCTGTGAGGCCAGAGACAGCCACGTCAGCGCTGTGCCTGCCAAGGTGACAGGGACGCTTTCAGGGCTGTCCCCCAGGTGACAGCCTGGGCTCAGCCCCGTTACTCCCTCCTGGACCCCTTGTCGTGCCTGGCTGGATTTCAGTGCTCTCCCTTGAGCAAGCACCTGTCTGCCAATGCAGGGAGGAGGAGGAGCATGTTTTTTCCAGTTAAGAGTGAACTGCTTTTCAAGTGGTCCCTCTGAAAGGGCTGGTGAGGGGAAGCAGGAATCCAGATGCGTTTCCCTGCTTTGTGGCTGCTGGCCCCGGCTCACACCCAGCAGGGAAGGCAGTCGGTGATGATTTGATTTGAATTGAATTGAACTGCACTTTGGGGGGAAAACAGGAAGGTGGCAGGGGCACCGTCCATGGAAAGGAGGGTGATCCTGGGAAACCCATCCCAGCCAGGAGCTGGAGGCTGTGGGTAGCCCCCACTGGCCACAGGAAGGATGTGGAGGGGCTGGAGCTGGCAGCCAGGGTGTTCTAGTGTGGGAGGAGAAGGACTCCTCCCTTGCATGAGCAATTCAGGCATCACAGAAGGCTTCGGGAGCTCTCCCAACCTTCCTGAGTTTGGAGCAGCTCTCGTTCCCAGCGAGCCCCAGCCCTGCAGAGGGATGGGGTTTGGGGCAGGATGAGAAGTGGGATGGGGCATCTCCATCCTCTCCATTGCTGCAGGTGCTCCCCACCCCAGCTCCAACGGATCCCTCGGAAGCTTTGGGGGAACCAAACCTGCACCCCGCACCTGGGGTGTGGATGCCCCGAGGTCTGAGGTGGCTGCAGAGCTCTGCCCTCCTCCTGCTGCAGTGCTGGCCCGTGACTGCCGAGCGGGAAGGGAAACAAGTGCCATTTCCCACAGCCAGCCGAGAGGCAGGGACCCGAGGGCGAGCCGCTGGGATGAGGCATGCGAGAAGCATCCGCCGCGTCCCCTTTCCCATGGAATGCTTCTCCCGGTCCTTTCTCTGGTGTGTGCTGAAGTATTGGTTTTCCTCTGGAGTGGATGAGTCACGGAGAAAGTCGGGAGGGAGGGGGCTGCCCGGACATCCCAGGTGCCCTGTGCGCTGGGAGGGCTGCGTGGGAGGGAACAGGCACTGCCCAGGGGTGCTGGCAGAGGGCAGGGAAGATGCGTGTGAACCGGGGAGCTGGGGCTGGCTCTGTCGGCGCCGCAGTTCTGGGAAAGGAAGGGGGGTCCCTCCTTTGGTCCCCCTCACCCTTCGGCGGGCAGGAGGTCACTGTGTGTAGGGGTGAGCTCCCAGCTGTGCCTCTGCTGCGTGAGGGGCCGTGTCTCTGCTGGCTGCGCAGAGCTCTCACTTGCCCTTCTCTCTCGGCTATTACACTGACGATGTCCAGCTTGGGAGCGCGCCGGGCCAGCTCTGTCCCCTCATGATCTGCCAGATGGGAGCTCTCCACGGGAGCAGCTCCAGGATGTGGCCAGGGCTGGGGTCCCCGGCCCAGCAGCTCTGTGGGCAGGGCTCAGGGCTGTGGGCTGTGCCACTTGGAACCTGTCCTGCCCCTGCTGCGCCAGGAGGTGACGGTGTGGTGCTTCCCTGGCCCCGCTCGCCTCCCTGCTGGGCCTCAGCAATCCGTGCTGCCCCATCCCATCCTCCTCGCGTCCATGGGTGGGGTGCGGGTGGGCTCCAGATCCCGGAGTGTTTCTGCTGCCAGCCAGGTCTCCAGCCGCCCCTGGAACACCTCGTGCTCTCTACAGCCCCCCGCTAACACATCCAGCAGCTCTGGCTGCCGGGGCCAGGCGTGGTGCTGCCCTGCTCCCAGCCCCCGGCACCCCAGGCTGAGCTCATCCCCCGCCTACACGGGCAGGTAACGTGCTCCCGACTCAGCCAAGCCCTTGTGCCTGCCAACTTTCCTCACTGGGGGATTATCTGGATTTCCAATTGTTCCCACTCCCTGCCTGTTCTCCCTGAGTCCTTCCCAAACGCCCACCTTTGTGGCCGTGCGTGCTTCACCTCTGGAAAGGAGGGATGGCTTTCACGTCATCCCTTGCCACATCCTCGCCAGACGTGTCAGCTGAAGGCAGGGCATGGTGCTGCCCTTTCCTGAGGACATCCTGGCAGGTCCTGGGCCATCAGCAGACACAGACTTCTGAGCCAGAGCAACAGATGTGGCAGCAAGATGCAAAACCAGCTGCTCCCAGTGGTCCCGAGCACTCCCAGCCGGAGGCTGCCCCAGGAGGAAGTGGCTTTAGCACGGACAAATGGCACATCAAAGTGGCAGGACCAGCCACAGCCTCCCCTTGGGGATTGGCCCAGATGGGGCAGCCCTGCCTGTCGGTGGTTTTCTGCTCCCTCTGCCTGCTTCGGCCTTTGTTTTTCTGCAGGGACACCCGCCAAATACTGTCCTCCGCCAAATACTGTCCTCCGCCTTCTTGTCTTTTACTGCCCCCCTGACCCAGTTCCTCTGTCCCCCACTGCTCCCCAGGCTCCTGGCTCGGCGTGGTGGCAGCGGGACTAAGCGGGTCACCGGCGGCTCCGG
>NW_008240023.1:225784-227969 GCF_000691975.1 Corvus brachyrhynchos | reverse complement strand
GTCCCTGCACCGGGGTGCCCCTGTCCGGGGCCACCCAGCAGTGTGGGACCACCGGCCGCGGGATGCAGGTGGGAGCCAGGCGCAGGGGTGGGGGGACAGCGGGACGCTGGAGGAGCCACGCAGAGATGAAAAATGCCAGAGCTTTGCTGGAGCTGGGAGCCTGCGGGGTAGGAGAGCCTTTTTGGCTGGGGCTTGGGAAGTCTGGGCTGCGAGCTGCAGAGCCACCATGGGAGCACCGCTGGTTTCCATTTGGTCGGCTTTCGAAAGAGCTGCCTCCACAGGCAGCGTGGGTGTCCCCCCTCCCGCGGCGGGCAGTGTTTGTTTGCTTGGGAAAAGATGAGCCTCATTATCTGTCCTGCGTGGCTCTCGGACTTTAAAGCTCAGCAGGAGGAGATTTTACGATGGGAAACTGCCCTGGTGTCAGGCTTTGCATGGAGGTCCACTGGGGGACACCATGGCCCTGCTGTGGCAGTGGGGACAGCACCGGGGCTGAGACACAGGCGAGACAGGAGGGTGGCAGAGGGTGATGCGCTTGAACAAGCGCAGCCGGGCCAGGCAGAGTCCGGAGGTGCAGCGAGGAGGAAGTGTGGGATGTAATCCTGCTCCACATTCACCTGCAGCAGCGATAACATCGCTGTGCTCCGTGTGTGGGAAGGTCCAGCCGGGCGGTCGGTGTCGCCCTGAGTGTTTGCGCCTCCCAGCTCCTGCAGCGCTGATAACATTGGAAGGGCCAGAATTCCCCCGTGGAGCCTTCCCAGAGCTGCCCACAGGCTCTTCCGCCCCACTGGAGCACTTATCCACCCGCTCTGATCCGGCCCATATAAAGCCAGGTCACTTTGAAC
The DNA here is from genome assembly GCF_000691975.1 of Corvus brachyrhynchos. Lineage (NCBI taxonomy): Eukaryota > Metazoa > Chordata > Aves > Passeriformes > Corvidae > Corvus > Corvus brachyrhynchos. The sequence goes on along the minus strand of NW_008240023.1, from coordinate 227,127 downwards.
AGGCCTCTGCTATCAGGCAGGATCCTTCTCCATTTTCGAGTTTTTTTTCCAAGCACCATCCTTGCCCCAGGACTCTCCTCCCCCTCGCTCCACGCAGTCCAGGCCCTGCAGCCCCATCCACCGCTCCAAAATCCCTGCGCAGAAGGGCAGCCCGGTGACTCAAGGCTGCCACGTGTTGCCTTTTGTGCAGCTCAGGTACTCCAGCCTCTACCTGGAGAGAAGGAATCCAGCTGCGGAAGAAGAAAGGGGCGGTAAATCACTCAGCATCCAGCTGGGAAAGCATAAATTTAAGAGTCCTGACCACGTGAAATCATTCTGCAGCCAAACAAGAGGCGGCTTCGGTGTGTATTCATGGCCCCCAGACCGGGGTTGTGCTGAGGGGCTGCCTGCCTTTGGCGCCGGTGAAAGATTTACAGCCAGAATTCGGAGAGCGATAGCGTGCCCGTGTGCGAGCGCGGAGCCGAGCAGCTGGATGTTGTGGTTTATCCTGCTAGATCCAAACCCTGCCTCAGACTAAACACGCCTCTGCCATCATTAGTGAATCACTTCTACATCCCCTCGAAGTTTCCAGGGCTTGGATTTCAGAAGCTCTTTGCTGCCGCGGGGCACTAAAATGCTGCGGAAGACAAAGCAAGGTGTGGCAGCAGGTTTCTGGGGATTATCCTGCTGGGATAATCCTGGGGCTGGAGGAAGATGAAAGCTGGGGTACGGGTAGGAGTGAAAGTGGGCAGCACTTTTTAACCCCTTTCGCGGCACGGGCAGGGTGAGGTGAGGGGCACTGCTGCCCTGGCTCTGGCGCTGCAGCCCGCAGCAAGGGCTGCCCCGGGAGGGTGCCCAGGAGCCCCCCTGCTCCCCACCCTGCCGGGCTGGGCTGGGTTCGTGGCACGATGAGGGAGGCGGGGTCGTGGGCTTCCCGAGCCCCACGCACACAGTGAGGGCGAGCGAAGGGCCAGAAAAGGAGAGCATCAGGTGCCGTGCTGGGAGCGCCCAGCCCTGCTCCGTGCCCCCGGGGCTCGGATAAGGGCTTGGAGAGGCAATGAGCTCAGCTCGCTGATTCACTCCCTCCTTCAAGACCAGACCTGGCCTGCGAGCCGAAGCCCACGGGCTCGGTCGAGCAGGAGGTGCCAGGGCAGGTCCTGGGGGTGCCCTTTGGGGGTGAGGGTGCTCCCCGGCGCCCCGGGCAGAGGCGGGATGCTCCTCGGGAGGGATACTCCTCGGGAGGGGTGCTCCTCGGGGGGCAGAGCTGTGCCCCTCCCGCTCGCGCGTCCCCGAGAGGTGTCCCTGACCCCCTCCTGGCTGCAGGACACCGACGGCCGTGAGAGCTCCGGCCCCGGGGGCTGGGG
>NW_008240023.1:222731-224955 GCF_000691975.1 Corvus brachyrhynchos | reverse complement strand
GCTGTGTGCTCCATCCCATCAGCGGCCGGGGATGCAGGGGAAATCCCTGGCTGCAGTTCCCTGGGAGGAGAGCGGTTTGTCAGGTCCGTGCTGGCTGTGGGACAGGCGGGATGGCGCTGCCCCAAAGTGGCCGTGCTCCAGGCGTTAGCGGTTTCTCCACAAGCCCTCCTGCGGCTCCATGTCCTGGGAAGTGTTGTGAGTGGTCGGGAGCCTCGAGCCGGTGCCCTGGGGATGCAACACCTCCCTCACCCTTCTGAGCTTTTCCCTGCCTTCGGGGCTCCCTGTCACATCCCACTTCTCAAGCTGCTGGTGCTCCGGGAGAGGGGAATTCAGTGCTGACTCAGCTTTCCAGCCCTTCTTTCCCCACGAGGCACACGAGCCGGTCCTCCCACTGCCTGCTTTTCTGGTGAACTTTACCTCCCCGACAGGGAAGCTTCCTGCTCCCTGAAAGCCCTCCTCCCCTTGCAGCCGGTCTCTGGATGCGTGCCCAGCCCCCGGAGGCGGGAACAGCCACGGCTGACACAGGGAGCCCCGACTCAGATCCCAGGAACCCCAACTGCCAAAGCAGCTGAGCTGCAAGTGACGATCCGAAAACCAGGACAGGGTGGATTTTCTCTGGGGTAGTGGTCAGGCTGTCTTTGGCTTGTGCCAGCATGGTGTGAAGCATCGCTCGTGTCCCTCTCTGCCGTCACAGTCACAGGCTGGGCACAGCATTTCTGTTTGTGGCATCCCCAGGTACAGGCGAGCTGGAAGTCGGCCGTGAAATAGGTGGATTATTTACTGGAACAAGGCTCTGTGTCATCTAGGAACAGCTCTGGCACCGCTCCGTGGGCAGCTGGGTCAGCTGTGGAGGGAAGGAGGCTGGCTGGGGCAGCGGGAATGCCCAGCACTCCCAGAGCACGTTTGGGAACACTGGGAGAAGCTCTCCAAGTGCCCCGGGCTGCACTCATGACGCTGCTTTCCATGGCGTGGGTGCCTCCCCAGGGACCATGGGAACAAAGCTCCCCTTGGAGATCTGCAGAGATGGGAACATGGTTCCCATGTGAAATCCTGAATTGGCTAATTTTGGGCCCTGGAGACTGTCCAGGGCCGGCCGAGCAGAGCTGGAGGGTGGGCCGGGCGCTGCTTTAATAGTGGGTACTCAGAGTTATCCATGCCCTTCCCACCCTCTCTCCATCAGCATCCTTGGGCCCTCAGAGCTGGCCAGGACCCTTTGCTGAGCTGCAGGTGCATCCCCCAGCTCTGAGCAGCCACGCTGGGGGGCCCAGGAGGTTTCCCAGGGCGTGGAGAGGGGATGAGTGCCGGGGGAGCGCGGCCGGCGCCGGTCACCGCTGGCAGGGAGGTGCCCGTCTCACCCAGCTGACTTGGCCGTCTCCCAAAGGCAGGCTGCAGATCGGGTTTTAAAGGAATTCAGCGGGTTGGTGTGGCTTTTTTTTCCTTCTTTTCTTTTTTCCTTCTCCCCCCCTTCCCTTGGTTCAATGTCCAAGGACTGCAGGGCCTGTTCTGCCAGCCCGCCTTTGTGATGGCTTCTGGGGAATGTTTGCTCCGAAGGCTGTCCTGGCATGGAGATAACCTTTCTGTTTATCTGCCTGCCTTGCAAATTTGGGGGCTTAGCTGCCCCAAGCTGGGCTGGCCTCTTATCACTGGATCACTGGGATTCCTCGGGAGGGGCACGTAGCCATGAGGAATCATGTGGGGATGCTGCCGTGGGTCTGGTCTGGGGAGCGTGGGGGAATCACAGGTAGGGCTATGAGTGTCCCCCAAGCAGGGGCTGGGTCAGACACTGGGGAAATCTCCATTCCCAGGGGGCAAACCTATGCCTGGATAGGGGGGATCAGCTGCCCAGGCCACCCCAATCTGGCGGTAGAGGCGACCAAGCATTGGAACAGACTGCCCAGGGAAGTGATGGAATCATCATCCCTGGAAGTGTTTGAAAAATGTGTAGATGTGGCACTTGGGGACATGGTTTAGTGGTGGAACTGGCTGTGCTGGGTCAGTGGTTGGAGTTGGTGACCTTGGAGGTCTTTTCCAGCTGTAATGATTCTGTGATTCTGTGATCTTCTCTCACACTGAATTTCTGTGCATCAGTTTGGGGCTGGGATGAGCCCCAAAAGCAGCCCCAGCTCTCTGCTGTGCTCCTGCTGCTGAGGGTGCAGGCAGCACCTGGGAATTCAAGCTGCCTCCTTCCGCTGTTGTGGACAGCAGGTGCTGGAGCTGCAGGTGG
>NW_008240023.1:218461-222718 GCF_000691975.1 Corvus brachyrhynchos | reverse complement strand
TTCCTGCTAATTTCCATCCCCAGCGGGTTGTAGCTGGGATTCCTCACAAGAACGTGGTGCTGTGCAAAGCGATTTACAGCCTGTGACACAACTGCTCTGGCATCGGCACCTGGGGGGGTTCGACAGGTGGATCAGAGCTTTCCTAGCATTATTTTAGGAATTTCTTCCAAAGGCTAGGGGGAATTGGCTGTGGGCAGCACTCGGCATCAGGGGTTTGGCTCGGGCAGGGCTGGCACCTGTCAGCTGCCGAGGTTCCCAGCAGGGGCTGGAGGAACTGGAGAGGATGCTGTGCTCCAGAAGCTCCTCAGGCTCTTTGCCTCCTTATCAGCTGGCAGGACTGCTGTTTACAAAACCTTATCTGTGCCGTGGGAGCCACTGGGGAGGGGGAGCTGGCCAGGGCTGCTGGCAGCTGGAAGGAGCCGAGGCTGCGGCATCTCCCTGCAGCACCTCTGGGCTCCTGGTCCGTCACCCCTGGCAGGTGGATCCCATCCCTCCTGCCCGTCCCGAGGAGGTGGCAGCAGAGAGGAAGTGGCCATGCTTGGGTGGTGCTTTGGGGCTGGAAATTAGGTTTAAAAAGAGACTGAGTATTCCTGCAGAGTGGCTGTGCTCCCAGGCAGTTTTCTCTGCTTCCATTGCAGCACACAACCTTTTTGAGCCCGAATCCTAATTTTTCCATTACTTCTCCAGATCCATACCTGAACTTGGTCCATCCACAGCACCCATTCTCCCAAAGCTCTTGCCTTGGTTTTAGGTTTCCATGTGGTGTCTGCTGGCCCAGGGTGGCCATGAGTGGCTGGGAGCTCCCTCCCCACTGCTGCATGTCCCTGGAGGGGTGGAGAGCTGAGCTGCTCTTCCCTGTGGCCACTAGAAAACCCTGCCCGTACACTCCCATATTCTGGAGAAGCAGGGTTTTTTTGCTCTGAAGAGCAGCCTCTTGGTGACACTGCTCCCTATTTATTTTGGCCTGCAGCTGGACTAACCTCTTCTTCCAGTGTTTATGGCGACAAGACTTGGGTGCTGTTAAACAGCAAATCCGAGCCCTCGCAGAAAACATTTTGCAATCCTGCCTCAAGCGTCATCGCCTGGCTTAAAAAATCCCTGAGCAGAAAAATCTGTGCTGCTGGGAAACTGGCTTTGCTCTTGGAGGGGGATGTCACCACCGCTTTATAAGGAGGCGGGAGCATGTGGAGCAGGGGGCGAGGACTCATCCAAGGCTGTGTCCTCTGATTAAAAAGAGGGAGAGGGACTTTTTACACGGGCCTGGAATGACAGGACAAGGGGAAATGGCTTCACACTGATAGGGGAGAAGGTTGGATGGGATATTGGGAAGGAATTCTTCCCAGTGAGGCCTTGGCACAGGGTGCCCAGAGCAGCTGTGGCTGCCCCTGGATCCCTGGCAGTGTCCAAGGCCAGGCTGGACACTGGGGCTGGGAGCAGCCTGGGATAGTGGAAGGTGTCCCTGCCCACGGCAGGGGGTGGAACAAGGGGAGGTTTAGGGTCCCTTCCAGCCCAACTCACATTCTGTGGCAGGGACACTGCGGCTCTCCTGCACCACTCTGGCCTGTCGTGACTGTGAGGGATGATGCTCTAAGCCCTGGAATAACAATCCCAGCAAGTGTGCTGCCTTTTTTCCCAAGCTCTTGAGAGTTTACCAAGAAAAGAATTAATTCTGGCATTTCAGTAGAGAGTTCAAAGTGCTGAAGAGGACATCTGGGATTAAGTATCGATGTGTATCAGCAGCCCAGAGGTATGGGATTAATAAAACATTCTAACGATTCTTCTGGTGTATCTGCTGACATTTGGGAAAGCACTGGAGAGGAATCCTTTCCAAGAGCGTGCTGCATCTCTCTGACTGAGCGCGCAGCCTGGAGGCAGTGTCTTGGATATTAGAAAGAAATTCTTCCCTCCGAAGGTGTCGTGGCACAGGTACAGCTTGATGAGAGAAGCTGTGGCTGCCTCATTCCTGGCAGTGTTCAAGGCTGGGTTGGACACTGGGGCTTGGAGCAGCCTGGGACAGTGGAAGGTGTCCTTGCCCACGGCAGGGGTGGCACTGGATGGCTTTAAGGTCCCTTCCCACCCACATGGTTCTGTGAAGCTCTAGGAGGGATGAGCTCACCCCATGTCTCTGTCTCCCCTCTGCCAGCTGTGGGGTGCTGTCCCTGGCTCCCCCATCCTCCAGCCACATTCCTCATCCCTTGGGTACCGATGTCTGGGGAGTGCCCTCGGGAGGATGTGCCCTGTCCTGCCGGTGGGTGGGAGGTGGTGCAGGGGAAACCTGCAATGATTTCAGCTGGTGCTAAATCCCCTTAAATCCTGGGGATTGGGAACAAGTCCCTGACTTGCTGGGCGGAGGAAGGTGCGTGGTAGCTGTGGCTTTAGTGCCGGGCTTGGTTAGCCCAGGGAGCTCGTTGCCAAAGATCATTGAAGCACAAGGAGCTAAACAGGGTTAGAAAACGGTTGGGAAATTTGTACAGCTAACAGGGGTCTGGCATTGCCTTAAAATGGATTTGGAGCCACTGGGAGAGACAGAGGGAGAGCTGGAGCAGGCTCGAGGGCAAAAACCTCCACACCCTGGAGGCATGAGCGTGGTTAATCATGAAGGGGTGGTTCCCACCGGCCTAAGGTGGGTGGCTTTTTCCTCCTAAGGAGTGCTGGGATGGAGCAGGACACCGACACCCCCAGGGCTGTGGGCTGGGCTGCTCCAGGGTCAGGGCTCCAGAGGCGTGCTGTGCTCCTGGCTCTGACCGGCAGTGCCGTTTGGCAGCAGCGGCCCCGGCACTGGGGCTTTCTCAGCAAGCAACATCTGGTCCGGAACATCCCGTGTCTTAAAAAGGTGGCTTTTGTGGAATTTTTATTGCCTTTTTTTTGGCATCGCCTCCCAGCCCTTTTCTGAGATGGAAATTGGTCATTAGTGGGGTTTATTGTGTTTTTATTTTATTCCCAAGCTCAGTCTGCTGGTTTCCTCCTCCCCTGGGGACTGCAAGATCTGGCTGTTCCTCTGACCCCTTCCCCAGGTTGTGGGAGGCTGCTCAAACAGCCCGGGGTGGGGGTAGGAGCCAGGGCACCTGGAATCCAGCATCACCATCCCCGTGCTCCTCCCACTGTCACCACGGGCAGAAATCTCCCACAGCCCAGGGGTCCTTGAAGCTATCTCTGAGTTTATAATCCCTAAGTTAGCCACCTGCCTTCCCTCTGGGAAACACAGTAATCAAACCAATTTATTCTTTTCCACCCTCCTTGTTAGTCTGTAACTTAATTGAGTTGGAGATTGTTGACTTTCGGATAAACAGCAACTTTTTGATGACCCCTCAGATAAGCTGGTGGTGTTCACTTTGAGGCGTGATGGGAAGGCATCTGTACAGCTTAGTCCTTCCCCTGGGGTCCCAAAATGCTTTCCAGAGGGGCCAGGACCCTTCTCCAGGGGACCCAGGACGTGTGGGTGACACAGAGCCCCAGGACACCTCAGCGATGCCAGGATCTCCCCACCCGGATTCCAGAACTGGAGAAGTGCCCTGTCCTGCTGAGGAGCTGGGGCTCAGGAGGGCACTGATGGGTGGCAGGGGGTGGAGTACAAACTTGCGATGATTTCAGGTGGCACGAAGTCCCCTCGGATACCAGGGAGTGGGAGGAAGCCCCAGCCCCTGGCACTGTGGGTGCAGGGAGGCGTGTGGCAGCAGCACGACAGTGATTTTTGGCTTTTACTGTAGATTCTTCGAATGGTTTGGCTTGGAAGGGGCCTCAAAGCCCATCTCGTTCCACTCCCTGCTACGGGCAGGGACACCTTCCACTCTCCCGGGTAGCTCAGACTTCAGGCTTTGATTAACCAGTTGTTACTTCCGCAGCTGCTCTGGGGCACATCTTTCTCCTGGGGAGATGGCTCTGTCAGGCCATGAAGGTGGAGCGTGTGTGGGGGTCCTGGCATCCCCCATCAGGGATGGGAATCCTCATGGCATCCTGCGAGGCCGGGGTGCCAGCCTGGCTCCAGCCAGCCACTGGTGGCTCCTTTGCCACCTTCTCCTCGGGCTCAGCCGAAAGAGTTAAGGGAGCCACTGCAGAGGGGCCCCAGAGGCAACTGCTGGAGGTAATAATCTTCCCTGGGCTCTTTTTTCTTTTCCCCTGCTAATTGTGGAGTTGACATCGTCCCCTCTCATGAAAGGCTCTTTTGTCAGCCGCGTTGCTGGGCGAAGCCCGGCCCTGGCAGCAGGTTGCAAGCCCCGGGCCGGCTCCTGCACATCCCTCTGCGGCGGCCGGGAGTGG
>NW_008240023.1:215876-218121 GCF_000691975.1 Corvus brachyrhynchos | reverse complement strand
TGTTTTATCCACCCCAGGGGCGGGCGAGCCGCCGGGGAAGCGCTTCTGCCCCGAGAAGGACACCCGGCCTGGTTTTGGGGACGGCGCTGGGGTGGGATGCACCACACCAGCACCTTGGGACAGGCTGTGTGGCTGTAAATCTGACTCCCGCAGTGGAAATGGGTCTCCCAGTGCATCCCCTGCATCCCAATGCTCTGGTCTCCCTCCCAGAACATCCCTTGCCTCCCAGTGCTTTGGTGTCCCAGTACATCCCCTGTGTCCCACCACCTGGGTCTCCCAGGACGTCCCTCCCTCCCGTTCCAGCTGTGCAGAGGTAACTGTTAACCCCTGACATCCCTGTGGCCTCGGGGTCAGCCACGCTGGCAGCAACGCCGGTAAAAATGTGTCTGTTTGGGTCGGGAGCAAAAATATTTCCAATTTCCTTCATTCAGCTGCTTAATCTTTTTATCTCGCTGCTGCTGCTCAGTCACCTGATGGCCCAGTTTGCCTCCAGGTGTTGCTGGCGGAGCCTCCCTGCCCGTGTCTGGGCTCAGGGCTGCAGCTGGTGCCAGAGTTCAGCACCCACCCATCCGACGGGCAGTTCCCAGCGGGTGCCGTGCATCCGGAGCCCCCCGCACCCATGGCACAGCTGCCTGATAACATTGTCCCGTTTTAATCTTTGTAAGCCTTTCCTCTGCCTTCCCAGCGGCCCCTTTCCGGGCTTTCTCCTGCCTTCTTTTCCGTGCAGAGTGGCCATCCAGCGTTTCTCCCACGAGCCGTGCAAGCTTTCATCCCGTCCTTGCTATTCCTCCCATCCCGCTGGGCTCTGATATCCCCAAGTGCGGGGTGCAAAGGAGCCAAAAGGGGTTCGAAGAGCAAAGCCTGAGTTAAATCTTTGCTGCTGCGATGGAGAGGAGCCGGGAGCTGGCTCCCAGGGCAACCCCAGGAGCTCCTGCAGGCTCCAGCATCCTTCCAAGCGGGGTGCTGGGCTCAGGGCAGGGCTCTCCCCGGAGCTGCCGGAGCCTCGGCGCTCCGGCTTCGCTCCCTGCAAGCGGCCGCACGCTCTGCTGAGGCTGCAGGCCCGGGACAGGGGGGTTGGCTGCCTCAAACCCCAGCTGGGCGCTCCGCAGACAGGCTGCAGCCTGCCCGGAGTCCCGGAGCACAGCTCCTGCCTACGTGGGGTTTTTTTTTCCCCCTGCAGCTGGAGCGGGTTAAGTGGCATTTTAGAAGAGTTTTCTTTTCTCCTGGGTGCTTAAAACAACAATAAATAAAATCCCAGCCCGGCGAGTGACGCTGCTGCTGAGAGGAAGAGGAGAGTTTGCTCTGCTGATTTATGGGGATTTTTTTTTTGCTTCTTTTTTTTTCCCCAACTTTACAGGTCACTGCTAGCATTTGTGGAATTGGCTTTGCTGCAGGAAAAACTGGTTTCCAGCTTTCCCGTTAGGAAGAAACTTCTGTGATCATGTAATTAAAACACAGAAGAAAATAAAATAGCGATATGTGAGTAGATGCCAGAGGAGCTGGTTGTGGTGCTCTTAGCTGGGTCCTTTGGAGGCTGTGTGTGTCCTCTGCCTTGCTCTGACCTTGGCTGTGCTGCTTGCAGCCTGTGGCAGGGGGAAAAAAAGGTTTTTTTTTTTTCCTTTTTCTGGGCTTTCTGGCTCCTGCACCAGCCTGCGAAAGCAGGAAAAAAAAAAAAAAATCTACATTTTGACCATGGGAATGTTTTAATCCATCTTGAGGCAGTTTCCAGAGTTTTTTTATCACCTTATCTGGGCTGGGGCTGGCACCAGGCTGAACTCCTGTTAGGCAGGGAATGTTGGGACTGTGACTCCTCCATCCCATAAATGAAAAATTATGGATTTGACTCATTCCCATCCTCGTGCAGTGGGACAGTGCAGCCTGCAGGGTCTCGTCCTGGGGGCCTGGTTCCCCAGAACTTTTAAGGCAGGAAGGGAAACTCTGCCTCCATAGGATTATTTTTTGTTGGGTTTTTTTTGTTTGTTTCTTTGTTTCCAGAAAAGATTCATTGCTTAAACTTGGATATTTGGAAGGTGAATATTTTTTAATCTGGGATGGCGGTGGCAGAAAAGATCCCCTGCTTTTTGGGGCACCTTGAACCCCAAGTGTGGCCATCAGGAACAAAACCATCCCAAATCACAGAATCCCAGGATGGTTTGGGTTGGAAGGGACCTTAAAGCCCATCCCATCCCATCCCATCCCACCCCTGCCATGGCAGGGACACCTGCCACCGCGCCCCGCGGCTCCC
>NW_008240023.1:211175-215833 GCF_000691975.1 Corvus brachyrhynchos | reverse complement strand
CCCCAGCTGCTCTGGGCACCCTGTGCCAGGGCCTGCCCACCCTCCCAGGGAACAATTCCTCCCCAATCTCCCATCCAGCCCTGCCCTGTGGCACTGGGAAGCCATTCCCTGTGTCCTGTCCCTCCATCCCTTGTCCCCAGTCCCTCTCCTGGAGCCCCTTTAGGCCCTGGAAGGGGCTCTGAGCTCTCCTCCTCTGACAGGACTCAAACCCCACCCGGGCACGGTCCTGCTGTAGTGAACCTGCTTCAGCAGGGGTTGGATTTGCTGATCTCCAGAGGTCCCTTCGCAGCCCCAGCGCTCCGGGATGCTGTGAGTGACGTCCCCCGCGAGGCTCGCCCAGCCTTCCCAGCCCGCCCCCCCTTTGAACCCTCTGGTATGTGAATTTTTGCTGGTGTCAGAGGGTCGGCGGCTGCAAAATCCCTCCCGGTTAAAGGGTGGGAATACCAGTGTGTGCAGCTTGGGATAATTACCAGTTGTCAGCAAAACAATAGTGGCATTGTAGGGCAGGAGCAAAGGGAAAGGGCCCCTGTCTTGAGCGTAATGTTACTTTTCTATTTACGTTGCCATAGTCTTTGCTGAGAAATGGCCCTATTCTCTCTAATCCTCCCCTTCAGGCATGCCTGCTGGGCTTTTTTGTGTGGTTTGGGGGTTTTTTTTTTAACCCCTTATCATCCCGGGGAACAGCTTGTGGGTACCCATGTCTGAGGCACTGGGCTGAGGGGATGTCCTTGGCCCGTGGCATTGTGCCCGTGGGCTGGGCAGCTTTGCTTTGGGATGCCGATGCCTGGGGTGGTGCCCGGCTGTGGCTTCATCCCTGCCCTCAGGAGGGGGCAAACCTGATCTGGAATCTCCATCTTCATGCAAGCAGGAGCACAATTTACACCCCTCCTTGTTCTTGGCATCCTGTTACAGGTGCTGAACTTGAGTGGGCTAAAGCTATTTGTTGACATATCTTGCTTTAAAACCGAGTGACTTGTAGAGCAAGGTAATGGTTGGTCAAATGCTGGCTCTGGTTGTTGGTTGGAAAGGGATGATGTGTGTTCTGGCTGTGTTCTGGCCTCATCCAGCTCCTGCTGGCTTTCCCCAGTACTTGCGTGGAGCAGCAAAGCATCACCAGCCTGTTTGACCCCTTTACTATCCATCTCCAAGGGTGTTTGGACTTCCTCAAAAGATCTAAGCTTTCCTGCCTCAGTGCTTGTGGAGACACGGTAGGGAGAGGGGGATTTCAGCCTTGGCTGACGTCAGGTTGTCATCGCTCACCTTAATTTCAAGGCATTCGATTAATTTATCTCTCACTGTGGCGTTGGGACGTGCGCAGCCGGGTGGGTTCAGGGCCTGCGTGACGCTTTCCCTGTTCCAGTGGCCCCTCATCCAGGCTGTTCATGACCCCAGCATCCACCCCCAAAGGGCCTGCCGGGCACCTCTCCCCACCGCGTCCCCTGTTCAGGGGCCCAAAAGGTCCGGCATGGAGCGGTGCCCCGCGGACAGCCCGGGATGGGACGCGATGGGATGTGACAACCAAGCAGGACAGCCAAGGTCGGCTGCCTGGTGCAGAGGAAACTTTGGAAGGAGCCAAAACTTTGGAAATGCTGCCAAAGTCAGCAGCACAGGCGAACTATTGTCTGAGGAGTGCAAAGAGGTGGAAGGACCACGGAGCGGACACGGAGTCTTATTACGAGCGCAGCCGGGGGCTTCCAAGCCAAACAAAGTCCCCAGCGCTGCAGGAGGGCAGCGCTGACAAGACCCAGGCTGGTTGGACGAGCTGGAGATTGCAGCTGAAATCCCAAAACAAACTCCCCTCCCAGATCCCCCTTTCCCTGTCCATTCCCTAAGAAAATAGCGTTCCTCGCCACCTGGCCCCGCAGCAAGCGCGCGAGCTTGGATCCTGTTTGCTGCACGCTGCGCTGAGGGTGAGGTTAATGACCTGCCGGGTGGTTCTCCTCCCTGAAAATCCATGGCGAGGCTCTGCAAAGCATCCCCGAGCTGGGGCAGTTGCCTCCTGCAGCAGCACAGGCCACCCCTGCAGCATCCCTGGCTGGGGCGGGCGCAGGACGGACGCTGTTCCACGGGATGGAGGCTGTGATGCTCCATCGTAGCTCCAGGTACGGCATCGCTCGGCAGCTCTTCTGTGTTTTGTTCGGTGAATTGGGGTTTTTAAGCTGTGTTGGTATTTTCTGTGCTTCTGAAGTCCTGGAAAGCAGCTGGGAATGGGCAACTGACAGTTTTTGTTATGTAGGCTTCGAAGCTGGTGCTGGGTTAAAATCCTGGCATGGCTGAGGGGCATCACTGGCTTGGAAAGATTTGTTTGAGCTCTGGGAACATGTACCCCACCTGGGTGCCTTGTCCTCCTCCGATTTTCAGGTTGGGATGGCATCGAGTTGGGTCATAAACCTCCCATCCCATCCCTCATCTCCCCTCATCCTGCTACACAGCATTTGCCCAGAGCCGGGATGCCGGCCGCATTGATCTCCCGTATCCCCGGGGAAATAAGTGCCTGGGAATGGGAATGCACTTCCTCCCTGTCCCTCAGGGAGACAGCAGCCAACCCTCCCCCCCACCAGCTGCCTGTCCCCAGGGTGGTCACGGTGCTGCCAGAGCCCCCTCGGCTTCGTGCAGAGGCACGAATGCCAGGAACTCGATTGAAATTTGGGGCTCCCCGGCTGAGCCAGGACCTTGGTGGGGGGTGAGGAGCGGGGCGAGTCTTCCGCTGCCCAGCGAGCAATTCGTCTGCAAGGTGATTTATTAGCACGGAGGAGGATGATCCAGGGGGTTGCATTCCTTCCCTCGCCTTCCCTGCCTTATCTCCGGCCTGTCGGTTGGCCCCGGAGGGAGGTGAGTGATGGGAAGCAGAGGCATGGCCCCAGAGGAGGCAGGATGGGGAGGACTGGGGGCTACAGCTCACCCAAAGCTCACCTTGTGTTCCAAAGACCTCCCTTGGGTTTGGCCGTGCCCCCACACATTGATGGTCCCTCTCCACCATCCATTCTGCCCAGGAAACCTCACAGGGCGGCCAAAGTCACTCCAGCCCCAATTCTCTGCTGCCTTGTCCACGTGGATGGGGCAGAGTGGGACACCAGCACCTCTTGGCTGTGCCCTGTCCAGCCCTGCTCAGTTCAGGAGCAGGAGGAGGATGCAGGTAGTGACAGGGGTCTGGGCGCAGCTGCCCTTCCTCCCTTCCCGGGGCTCTTTGATGGCTCCCCCAGGCAGTCGTGACATTTTCACGGTTTATCTTATCGAGGAATTTGGCGGGAGGATGTTTCTGGCTCTCCACGAGTAAATGTTTAGGAACGCTGTAGTCCCGGGGGCTCTGTGGTGTTGCACAGCCAGAGGCAGGGAGGAAACGCTGTCCCGGAGGCAGAGCCTGGCAGGGTGGCACCTGTGTCATTTCTGGGGCTGTGCTGGCTGCTGTCACTCCTGCCAGCTCGGCCCCTGTGCATCCTTGTCTCCTGCCTGCCCATCCCCATTGCCATCCCCAGCTGAGTGCCCACCCACGGGCTGGGTGCCGCTGCCTCCCTCCAGGGGCTGTCCCGGCACGGGAGGTCAGCAGCTCGGGATGTGGGGATGTGGCACCATCCTCGGCGTGCGTGAGGGCCTTTTGTCTGCTGTTTGGGCTTCTAGATGGGATTAGAATCCCAAATGTCAATAGGATTTACAGATACCATTGGCTGCTGACAGTCCCTGAATTTGTCTGCTCAGTGCGAGAGTGCTCCCGCTTCCAGCTTTCTTGTGTGTGCTGCTGTTAGGGTTCCTTTCCCCTTTCCCCTTTCCCCTTTCTCCCTTTCCTCCCTTCCCCCTTTCTCCCTTTCCCCTTTCTCCCTTTCCTCCCTTCCCCCTTTCCCCCTTTCCTCCTTTCCCCCTTTCCCCCTTTCCCCCTTCCCCCTTTCCTCCTTTCCCCCTTTCCCCCTTCCTCCTTTCCCCCCCTCTGGTTCCAGGAGGGCTGTGCCCTGTGGGGGTGCTTGCCTCGCTGGCTCGATCTCCTGGCATTCCAGCGGTTTGTGATCCCCATCCCTGGAGGTGTGAGCCGCAGGAGGAAGGAGGCTGCAGCCCGCCCGTGCTCCCTCCCAGTCCCTGCCCGGAGCTCTGGGATGGCCGCCGGGATGGGGCCGGCAAAGTGGGGTCTCCCGAGGAAGCGTCCGTGCTCTTCTCAGCCTGAGGCTCCCTCTGCTGTCCGTCCGTCCCTCCGCCTGTCCGTCCATCTGCCCGGCTCTCGCTGGGGAGTCCTTGGGCTGTGCAGGAGGAATTGCTGAGCTGGGCTGGGGCAGGCTCCCTGTCCTCTCCCAAAATTCTGCAGGGAGAGCAACCCCAGAGAGAAACATCGGTGTGCTTTGACCACGGATGAAAGGCTGCAGGTCTGAGTGACAGGCTCTTTTCTCCTACTTTTTATCTATTTTGCCCTCTTTTTTGCCCTCTTTTTTGCCCTCTTTTTCCCCCATTTCCCCCCTCTTTTTTCATCTCTTTTTTCTCTTTTTACCCCCATTTTCTCTTTTCAGTTTCCTTTCTTCTCCTCCTTTTTCCTCTCTTTTGTCTTTTTTCTTCCATCTCTTTTCCCTTTCTCTTCCCCCCCCTTCCCCCCTCTTGCCTTTTCCCCCTCTCTTTTCCTCCTTCTCTTCCCCCTCCTCTTTCTGTTTTCTCCTCTTCCCCCCCTTTTCCCCCCTTTT
>NW_008240023.1:208277-211061 GCF_000691975.1 Corvus brachyrhynchos | reverse complement strand
ACTCTTTCCTTGACTTCCCAAATCTCTTTTCTTCTCTTTTCTCCTTTCCCCCAACTCTCTTCCTCCCCTCTCATTTTCCCCTTCTCTTCTCCCCACTCTCTTTGCCCTCACCCTCTTCCCCCAATCTTTTTCTTCCCATCTCCACTCTTTTCCCCCACCTCTAGTTTTCCCTCTCTTTTCCCTTTTTCCCCTCTTTTTCCTCCTCTCTATTCTTCTGGCCCAGGACTGAGCCCTCAGTGGCTTCTTAGGGCAGCCTAATCCCCCTTTTCCTGAGGAACCATGCTGCAGCACCAGATGCTGGACAGTTTTGGGAAGATGCAGCCAGCCTGTTTGGGAGGGAACTGGGACCAGCGTGAGGGTCCAAATTTGCTTTTCAAGAAGCCCAAGGTTACGACGAGCTGGCAGCAGGATCTCATGGAGTGTGCAAAGTCCTCTTTGGGAGCCTTTAGCCTGGAGGAGGCTAAAACAAGGGGTTTTCCCTGCTCTGCCAGCAAGCCAGCTGCCATGGCTTCTTCCTGGGGGAATACTTCTCCAAAATATTTCACCAGCTGGTGCATTCCCAGTCCCTGCCCGGCTGCTTGCTCCGTGGCAGAGCTGGTTGCACTGGGCCAAGATGCTCTAGTGCCACCTGTGCCACCAGCCCACCCTCAGGGCACCAATTTTGGAAATCCCTTTTTTGGGGGATGCCTCAGCCCTGGCTCCTTCCCGGGGAGGTGTGCAGTGAAACGAAGGTCATCGACTTAACACGGGCATCCCTCGGGACTGCTGCTCCACTCCACTGTCATGAGCTGCCTAATCCCAGCAGAAGGGAGAGGCGGGAATTTCTCTGGCTGGGCATCCTGTCTGCACACGCTCGGGGTACCCCAGCAGGGTGCTGCTGCCCAAATCCTCCTGGCAGAGACGAGGCAGCTCATGGGGGCATGTGATGCTCCCCACTCGGCTCTGGGCGGGGAGGCTGCAGGAACACCAAGGTTTTCCATCCCTCCGATGGGAATGGAAGCAGCAGTCATTCCTACCCGTCTCGGATGTGCCAAGGACACGGCGGGGGGGTGGGGAGGGGTCCCGCACTGCACGGTGCCACCGCACCCTGGCCCCAGGGCAGCCGAGCCGGGCGTGTGGGTCCCGTCAGGGCACGCCAGAGAGGGTTGGCAGACACCTGGCTCCTTCCCCGGGCTGATGGGAGTACGGGAGCTCCGGGAGGGGCCATATGGAACCTCTGCCATCCGCACAAAGCCGTGTCCCGTGTGCACTGGCGGTGGCTGTTCCGCAGCAGGCGCCCCTAACAGCATCGGTCATGGGGAGAGCTGCTGGCAGCAGCAGCCTGCTCCCATTTTCAGGGGAAAATGCGCCCGTTTCGCTTCAAAAGTAGCGTGGGAAGTGTTGCATAAAGCAAAATGGACATCTGAGCGTTTGTCTCGGTGATTTTCCTGAATATTTTTAAACTGGAGCACCAGCTCCAGCGTGCGGAGAGCTCCACTCTGTAGGACCGTGTTACGGCACACTGTGACTTTCCTGGTCACACAGCCAAGGGGAGCCCAAACTGTCACCTCCCCATCAAAACCCTGTCTCAGGGACACTTCTTGAGCCATGGAGGTGACTTGCCTGGTGTCACCATGGCAGTGCAGGCCCTGGGAGTGCTCCATCCCTGCAGGGGACAGGGGCTCCGAGATCCTCAGGAGCAGGGGGCACCATCACCGGAGCAGACGTGGGAAAAACAGGCTGGATAAGTGGATTTGGGGGCAGCTTTTTTAAGCTGAGATGAGCGCCACCTCAGCTTGGGGTGTGGGAGAACGCCAGCACTGCCCAGGGGAGATTTTCATCCCGGGCTCCAGGAAAACTTGTGATTGGGAAACTTGTGATTGCTCAGACCTGGCTTCAAGGCGTTGCTGGCGCGTGATGCTTGGGGGGGGCGGCGAAGCTGCAAGTGCCCCCCTGGCCGTCCTGCGACAGCACCTGGGGGGTCCTGGCCCCGTAACCGAGCCGGGAAAGCGGCTTTAAACACTTGGCTTTGGGGACTTGTTGGGTTTCCGGCCGGTGGAAATATTGGAAATGTTTTCTGGGATTTGTTTCCCTCCTCGTTCGGTTTTGCTCTGAGATGATAACCTTTTCCTGCGGCCTGCAGTGGGGTGTCCCACCAAAGCTGGCTATCCTTGAGGACCACGTCCATGCACGACCCCACCACGTACAGCTCTCGAGGCCGGTGATTTAACCGGAGCCACCGAGCAGGGAGAGAGGACGTAGGATTTTTTCTGGGCAGGAAGGAGTTAAACATCTGGCAGCAGCTGCTGGGACAGGCAGTAGGGTGCGTCTGAAGGCTGGCTGGGCTCGCGGAGGTTTTGGGGGGCTCAGGTGGGTCCCCGGGCGGGCGGCGGGGTCCCGAGGGGCCGTGCCGGCAGCGGGAGGCTGGCGCTGGGGAGAGGAGGGCTTGGCCACCCCGCCCCCTGCTCCGCTCCGGTTTGAAGGGTCGAGCGCCGGAGCCGGGGAGGAGAGAGCGATGTGACTGCTCCGAGAGCCTGGCCAGGGCAAAGCTCCTGCCTCTTCCCTCCTTTCCTTCCTCCAGCCTCTCCGCTCCGCTCTCGGGAGCAACGGAGCCCGTTTCCCCTTCCCCATGGCCCCACCTCGCCTGGGGTTTCTGCTCCTCCTGGCTGGCTGCTTCTCCTGCTCCGAAGCACAGCTCCTGGACTGGGTTTGGGACAGCACGAAGACCACGGGAAGCCCAGCAGCTGCCGGCGAGGGAATCCTGGCGTCAGAGCCGCCAACCTCAGCGGCAGGCGCGGCTCCCCG
>NW_008240023.1:206779-208137 GCF_000691975.1 Corvus brachyrhynchos | reverse complement strand
ACAGCCAAGCATTGCTCCTCCCCACAGCACGTCACCTGCCCCGGGACAGCAGGCGGCCAGCAGCCCCACCGAGGACCCCCAGCTTCAGGGGACAGGGGCCACTGAGGAGCTGCAGCTCCTGGGGTCAGGGACCAGCGAGGACCCGCAGCTCCTGGGGACAGGGATCACTGAGCACCTGCAGCTCCTGAGGATGAGGACCACCAAAGACCCCCAGTTCCTGGGGTCAGCAACCTCCAAGGATCCACAGCTCCTGCACTCAGGGACCACTGAGGATCTGCAGGTCCTGAGGATGGGGACCACCGAGGACCCCCAGCTCCTGGGGTCAGGGGCCACTGAGGACCTGCAGCTGCTGGGGTTGGGCACCACTGAGGACCCACAGCTCCTGGGGACGAGTACCACAGACCTGCAGCTCCTGGTGACGGGGAGCACCAAGGACTCACAGCTCTTGGGGGCATGGACCACTGAGGACCTGCAGCTCCTGGGGACAGGAACCACTGAGAATCTGCAGCTCCTGGCAATGAGGAACACAGAGGACCCAGAGCTCCTGAGGACAGTGGCCACTGAGGACCCACAGCCCCTGCAGGTGCTGACCACTGAGAGCTCAGAGCTCCAGGGGACAGTGACCACTGAGGACCCACAGTTCCTGAGGGTGCTGACCACTGACAACCCACAGCTCCCAGGGAACACTGAGGACCCACAGCTCCTGAGGACACTGACCACTGACAACCCACAGCTCCCAGGGAACACTGAGGACCCACAGCTCCTGAGGACACTGACCACTGACAACCCACAGCTCCCAGGGAACACTGAGGACCCACAGCTCCTGAGGACGCTGACCACTGAGGACCCACAGCTCCTAGGGAACACTGAGGACCCACAGCTCCTGAGGACGCTGACCACTGAGGACCCACAGCTCCTGGGGATGCTGACCAGTGAGAATCTGCAGCTCCTGGCGATGAGGAGCACCAAGGACCCGCAGCTCCTGAGGACAGTGACCACCGAGAACCCAGAGCTCCTGGGGACAGGGACTCCCACAGCAGTGGAGACACAGGTGTCCTTGCAGAGACCAGCGGGTCCCCAGCCAGGTAGTGCCCCCTTTCCTTTCTCACCAGGTGACAGTCCCCGTGAGCAGGCGGTGCCGTTCCAGGACCCCTCGGCACAACCTCCCCATCACCTCCACGGAGCATCACCGAACCTGTGGCACGGCACCGGCCACCGGGGGCTGGCTCTGGCCAGCAGGAACGGGAGCCAGAGCCCCCCTCGGCCTGACCAGAGGGTGGATAAGGGTGTGGATCCTCCTGTGGCTGATAACTCCGTCCCTCTGGAGTTCGATTTACTAACGGCCACCATGCAGCTCT
>NW_008240023.1:205962-206764 GCF_000691975.1 Corvus brachyrhynchos | reverse complement strand
CTGCTCCCCGGCTGTAGCCCCTCGGTCCCCGTAACCCCCCCGCCATGCCAGGGCTTCTGCGAGGCCGTCAGAGACCTGTGTTGGACTCACTTGGCGGGCGGGCCCCTGCCTCTGCCTTGCGATGCTCTCCCTGAGGAGGATGAAGGGTTTTCTTGTGTCTTTATTAATGCTTCTGCAGGTAACGTGGCTGAGGGACGTCCCTGTGTTGTGTGTCCCCTCCCCCAGCTCCCCCAGGTGCTGGGGGACGCTTCTGCCTGGTGCCCATGGGAGGCTACTGAGTCCAAAATCACTTTCCATCCAGCCCTGGCTTTTCCAAACAGAACCAGCAGGTTTGGGCTCCCTCCGCGAGGCTGAGCATCACTCCTGGTGAATCACAGTGGCCAGCACAGGGGATGCTCCCCCAGCACATCGTGCTGGCATTCAGGGCTGGCTTCCCGGTGCCACGGGGCTTTGGGGTGTCCATCTTGGGGTTGGGACACTTGGAGCAGGAACAGGGCAAGGACCCGGACCCCGTGAGCACCCAGCCACAGCACCGTGGTGGTGAGGAGGTTTCAAGGTGACCCCTGGCCGTGCCCACATGCTTCCCTCCCCCGGAGCAGCCCTTTGGGGTTAATGATTCACCCGATGGCGGCTAATGTTTGATCCCGCTGCTTGGAAAAGGGGGAGAGTTACTTCGCCTGCAGCTTCTTCCTTCGGTAGCTGTGACCTTCCTGTGTGTCAGCCAGGGAGCCAGACAGGGCAGGGGGGTGAAGGACGGGAGCGGGGGGTGACTGATGCTTGGAGAAATGCAGTTGGGATGAAA
>NW_008240023.1:199972-205618 GCF_000691975.1 Corvus brachyrhynchos | reverse complement strand
TGGTCTCCTGCAGGGTCCCCTCGGTGTCAAAGAGGCTCTGTTCGCGGGGGGATGCACTGGGATCACGGCGGTGCTCGGAGAGGAGGCACGATCCCATCTGGGACTGCTCGCATGGGCGGGGTCGGGAGTGGGTGGGGAGTGTGGGGGCTGTGCTGCACCCCAGGGAGTGCTGGGGGTCCCCTGAACCCCACACTGGGCTCAGGTCAGCCAGGAAGGGCATGGCAGAGCGGGAAGGTGGCTTGGGGCGTCCTGGGGACGTTTCCGATGGTGGAATCGCTGCGTCCAGAGACATCCCCACAGCCGTCCCGTGCCAGCACCAAACCCACTGCGGGCCCCCCCATCCCTCCGTCCTCCACGATGGGTGCTGCCAGTTTGCCACGGGGATGATGGGCTGCGATATTTGGGCTCTGGATGCCCTTTGGAAAAGGCAGGCGTGGCCTGAAAGGTTTGGGGATGAGAAGGGGCACTTGGCTTTTGTAGGGGAGCAGGCATTTGAAGGGGTCTCCCCTTACCGCTCTGCTCCCCAGTCCCCATCCAGCCTCTGTCATGCAGGAGAAAAGTCCATTTGCTTTGGGAAGTGCTGGTACCCAGCTCCCACCCCAGACTGGGGGCGAGTGGCGTGTTTGAGGAGGAGGGCAACTCCCAGAGCCGGCTGGAGCTCCAAGGGGAGAATGGTTGGAAATTGCCCTGCTAACAAAAGCCTCTTTCAGTGTGTCCCCATCATCCTGAGCCCCGGGGGGGGACACAATGACTTGTCTGGCTGCAGGAATTGCAGCACTGGCTATTACACCCCTGTAGACCCCCGGGAGGAAGCTCTGGTTTCCTTTTCCCTTAAAGCTGCTGCGAATTTGGCTTCCTCCAACCGCAGATAAGCGCAATGCCTGCATCCTGGCATTTGCAGTTGGAGCGAGCTCATGAGGTGCTGAGCGTGGTGTGACTCAAGGGTGAGTGACAGGCTGAGAGTCTGGGGGAGCCCCGCTCGCTCACCCCATCCTTTTTGGTGTAGGACTGTGCACAGCTGGGAGTGAAAGGGTGCTGGGCTCCAAGGTCCACAAGTTCTCCTCTGAGCAGACTGGGGATGCCCTGTGGGGAAGCCTGACCCCAGTGCAGGGCAGGTGAAGGGGCTAGAACTGGTGGAAGACCCGGAGGGAGATTTTCTTCCAGCCACGTGCTCAGTTTTGGGGCGCCAAGGCTGGGGGGGACTGAGGGCTTGGGGAGCATGGTGGACACAGAGCAGTTTCAGAGCCAGAGTTTCAGAGGATCAGTGGGTCTGGCTCTGGCAGAGCGAAAATTTGCCCCCACCTTTAGTTGGTGGCACTTCTAATGTCCCCACTGCTAGGTCCCTGTCATGGGGCTGGCGCTGGCACTGGGGCTTGGCAGCGGAGGCAGCCTGGGAATGCTCCATGTCCCCCAGGCTTTGGAAGAGGCACCCAGGTTTTCATCACCATCCCAAGAGACGTGTTTTCCTTTCGGGCTGGGCAAGGCTGGGCCCATTCCTTCTTTCTCTTTTCCGTTTTTTTTTTGAAGAGCTCTGGAGGACAATGCCGGGCTGCAGAGCTGGGTGGAAGTTCCTGGCTGATCCTCCTCCAGGATCAGCCCAGGATACCTCAGGATACACCTCTGCTTCCCCCCACTCCCCATTGCTCACATGAAAACCAGGGATGGAACTGGGGACACTGAATTGTGTCAGCTGCTGCGCCTGACTTGATTCCGTTTTTTTTTTGAAGAGCTCTGGAGGACAATGCCGGGCTGCAGAGCTGGGTGGAAGTTCCTGGCTGATCCTCCTCCAGGATCAGCCCAGGATACCTCAGGATACACCTCTGCTTCCCCCCACTCCCCATTGCTCACATGAAAACCAGGGATGGAACTGGGGACACTGAATTGTGTCAGCTGCTGCTCCTGACTCGGGATCGGGACAAAAATTAGCACTGAGCATGTGTTCCCAGTGCAGATCCCTCGGCAGTTTCGGAGCCAGGGTGGTTGGGTTTCCTCCCTCCCAGGAAAGGAGAGGTTAAAAAGCACCGGGCGTGCTCACTCCCATGGAGCTGGCACCGGCCCCGCGCGGTTGACATAGGAGAGGAGGAATCCAGCGCCCGGTGTGTGGGCGATGAGGATGTGCTGGCTGCCAGAACAACGGGAGCTGGCGGACACAGCGCCGGCTCGCCCCGACCAGATGTTCAGCTGCGCCGGGTAGAGGGACGGTCTCCAGCAGAACTTCCCTAATTCCCTAATTCTCAACAGGAGTTGGGAAAGGAGGCGACCTCCAAATTGAGAGCATCTGGGAAGCTGAGCTGGCTTGAGACGCGTTCCCAGGGTGTTGCGAGGGGATGGCTCTGATTTATTCCCAGCTGGGGTGACCGTAGGATCTTGTCCTGGGATGACGCGAGGGGTCACCGTGATCCCAGAATGAGTGTGGATGCAACACGCTTCCCTGGGGCTCCATGGTGGCTCAGCATCCTGGTGTTCCAGCAGCATCCCCCTACCGTGGACAAGACCCCTTTGGTGTTATCCCATCCCAGGGAATCTGAGCAGCCTGGTCTAGTGCATTGTGTCCTTGCCCATGGCAGGGGGATTGGAATGAGATGATCTCTAAGGTCCCTTCCCACCCAAGTCATGCTGTGATTCTGTGATGGAGGCCCAGCAGCTGGGAATGGGGGGCATTTTGGGAGACTCATCCGAAAGGTGTGCTGGGAGCAGCTCAAGGTTTCTGCCTTGGCCAATGCACAAACGCTGGGAAGGGTGAGCAAAGGGAGCCACTGAAGGGTGGGGTGTTTGGGAGGCACGGGCAGGGGTGTCCTTGCTGAGTGACCATCCTTGCCTGGCTGGCTGAGACCATCCCCTGTCCTTCGTCCCTGCAGAGAGCCTGAATGCCGGGGTCAGCCTGCTGGAGCTGATCGGGGCCCCGCCGACGGAGGAGATCCACAGAATTTACGGCCCCGACAACAACCCTGGCTACGTCTTCGGTCCCAATGCCAACACGGGCCAGGTGGCCCGGTACCACCTGCCGAGCCCTTTCTACCGGGACTTCTCGCTGCTGTTCCACATCCAGCCCACCACGCCCCGGGCCGGCGTGCTCTTTGCCGTCACGGACTCCTCGCAGAGCATCATCTACGTGGGCGTCAAGCTCTCGGAGCTGCGGGCGGGCCAGCAGCAGATCATCTTCTACTACACGGAGCCGGGCTCGCCCAGCTCCTACCCGGCCGCCACCTTCACCGTGCCCACCCTGCTCAACCAGTGGACGCGCTTCGCCATCAGCGTGGAGGAGGAGGAGGTCGTCCTGTACCTGGACTGCGAGGAGCACGAGCGCGTCCACTTCGAGCGCTCCCCGGATGAGATGGAGCTGGAAGAGGGCTCCGGGCTCTTTGTCGCTCAGGCTGGAGGGGCTGACCCGGATAAATACCAGGTAAGAGCTTGGGTCACCCCGAGGAGTGTCTCCCCGAAGCCTGGAGAGATGTGACACCGCCCATGCCCAGAAGACAACCAGCTCCATGTGTGTCCCTGGGGAAGGGGACACCAGAGGTGGAGGGGAAGGTGGCTTGAGATGCCACCGATTTAATGTCTTGGGGCTCACCAAGGCAAAGCTCTCAAGCTGGGCTGGCAGGAGGATGTGGGGTTGCCCTGCAGCTCCCACCATTGCCTTTTCCCAGTGAACACGCAGAGCCTCTTCAGATCTCCCCATTGCTTAAAATACCCAGCTCCTTTGGTGGAGGAGCTGGTTTGGCTGGCAAAATATCTCTCTTAGATGGAAAAAATGCTTGGGTTGGAGCATATCTTTGCTGGCTGATGTTGGGCGCTATCTCCAGGAAGACTTTGGAGAGTGAGGAAGGATGTGATAGCTCAGCCCGTGCTTTGAGCAGGACTCGTGTTCCAGATAAGGTTTGTGGAAAGTGTGGGGAAAATGCCCAGCTGACATGGAAATCCCCTGCAGGACTTGAGGAAAGGAATGTTCAGGTTTATCCTGGGCTGAGCAGGACTTGCCCAGCAACAGAGGCTCTGCTGAGGGGAGCGATGTTTTTCCCGTGGAGTTCTGCAGAGCACGTTTCTGAGCTTAAACATCATCCTGACCATGCTGCCACATTCCCACTGGAATGGCTTTGGGCAGGGAAAGCTCTCCCAGGAAGGGGTTAATCATTGCTGGGCTACAAACTGCTTTGCACTGGGATTCGCCTTGGTCCCTTGAAGAATAACTCTTTGCTCTTGAAGAGCAATTTCTTTGCTCTTGAACATGCTGGGAGGGCCAGGTCACGGCTGTGGAGGAGCTCCTGTCCCCAGCTGGAGGGGTTTGGCACCACGTGGAGGGCACGGCAACCGCCTGGAGCAGAGCAGACCCTTCTAGCAGGTGATGCTCCCCAGCTTGCCAAGCCGTGATCCCACTGCCCGCCCCCGGTTTTCCCGTGGGGAGTAGTGGCCGTGGAGGGAAGGAGGCCTTGGCTGGGTGAGAGGGGAGCGGCATCTGACCGCCTCGTGGTGTTTCCATCACTGTCCAGCCCTGCCTCGCGTTATCTGGAACTAACGGGGCTGCAAGCGGATTAAAACCTGGCCCTGGGTCAAGCCCCAGGATGAACTTGCTGGGAGGCAGCTGGAGGGGTGTCCT
The DNA here is from genome assembly GCF_000691975.1 of Corvus brachyrhynchos. Taxonomy (NCBI): domain Eukaryota; kingdom Metazoa; phylum Chordata; class Aves; order Passeriformes; family Corvidae; genus Corvus; species Corvus brachyrhynchos. Next base: position 201,024 of record NW_008240023.1, on the reverse strand, counting down.
GGCACCTCTGCTCCTTCCTGAGTTGCCTCCATGGCCGTGGCAGGACACCTGGAGGGGCAAAGCCTGCGGGTGATGCAGGAGCCCCTGGGACAACTCAAGGGGGCAAGTGGGGTGTCAGCTGGGGCCTGGCAGGAGGGCTTGTTTGCAGCTGGGTGTGGCACCTGGGGACCACCTGGCTTGGTGGGGGACCTGGCAGTGCTGGGTTAATGGTTGGACTCGATGGTCCTAAAGGGCTTTTCCAGCCTCAGTGATTCCATGATTCCATGGATTCACTGTCAGATCTGTGGTGCTGCTGCCCTCTTTATCGGCACAAAGAGGCTGCAAAGTGGCCCATAACCATCCCTCGTGGCACTGCCTCGCTTCGGGGCTTGGGACTGGCTCTCCATGGTTCTCCAATGCCTCTGGAAAGCCCCAGGTTTCAACCTTGCAGCCTCTGCCCAGCACCACCAGCACGGCCGGACAAGCCACGTGCCAGAGCTGGCACCACGTGGGCTGAGCAGAGGTAGCGGCCAGGACCCGGCCAGACACCCAACAGAGCTTTTACAGGGATCTTTTGGCTGTGCTCCTTGTTTCCCCTCTCCCCAGGGCTCCCTGGCCACAGCTGGCTGCCCTGCCCCACACAAGGACAGCTGGCAGGTCCTGCAGCCCACGTGTTGTATTTCCTGGGATAATCTGCACTTCCCTACTATTTATTTGTGTTTCGCAAGCACCGTGTGCATCCAGGCCACTTGTTTATACAAGAAACCACCACAAATCCCTTCTTAAGGATGCTGCCTCCAGGCAAACCCTGGTAGCATCCTGGCCTCAACAGGAGAGGGCGTGTGGGTACCAGCCTGAACCCCACGGCTCCCACTGCAAGCGGGCTCACCCAGCACATCCCAGAGCCCAGGCTGGGTCCCGCTGCAGGGTGGGACACGGGGATGCTGTTGGGGTGGGAGTCTGCCGAGCTGGGATGCTGCCCATCTGTCTGATCCCAGTGGGGAGGAGCAGGGGACCACGCTGGAAAGCGAGCTCAGAGAGAGGAGATACCTCCCCCTCGGTGTCTCTTCCTT
>NW_008240023.1:198524-199922 GCF_000691975.1 Corvus brachyrhynchos | reverse complement strand
ATAAATATATTATAAATATATTGTTTATATATTATAAAAAATTACATTAACTCCTCTCACAAGCAAATGCCCCCGACTGGGCGGTGACCTCTTCCAGCTGCTCGCAGTGCTGACAGCAGATCTCACTCATCCTTGTTCTCCCACTTGAGGACATGGTGGCTGAGTGGCACGGTGGCCTGCCCGTGTCCCCCACCCATCTGTGGTCTCCTTCCAGGGGGTGATTGCGGATTTGAAGCTCCGAGGGGACCCACGGGCAGCCGAGCGCCAGTGCGAGGAAGAGGAGGATGACGCGGAGGTGAGCGCTGGCAGCACGGCTGGGGCAGCTCGGGGGTGTCCCCACCGTGCTCCCAGCTCAGCCCTCACCCCTTCTGCACGGCACGCACAGGTCTCTGGGGATTTTGGCAGCGGGATGGAACGTGGACAGCAACCCTCGGGCAAGGTGGAGGTGAGTTGCTGCCCGCGGGTGTTGCACTCAGGGTGGCACCCTGAAGTTCTAGTGCTGAGGAGGGCTGAGTGCCCTGCACGGCCGAGGTCACGGGGTGCCTGATGGTGTCCCAGCACCGGTCCCTTACGGGGAGGCGCCGGGAGGTGAACGGTGCCACGGTGTCCCCTCGTTGTTGGCGCAGGGTGTCCCAGGGCTGGTGGACGCTGTCCCCGTCACCTCCCCCCCCGTCGCGGGGGCCAGCGGCCCGAGGAGTGGCGGGGGGTCCCTGCAGCAGGCCGAGAGGACCGGGGCGGAGGAGACGCTGCGGGTCTCCACGGGAGGTAATTCCGGCAGCTTTCCCCTTCCCCGGGGCGCACAAGTGGGGACGTGGTGCTGTGGCCGTCCCCAAGCACGCCTGGGTCCTTTCCTTTCCCACAGGCACCGGCCGGAAAGGCGAAAAGGGGGAGAAGGGTGAACGCGGCTTGAAGGGGGACTCAGGGACCAGTGGCATCGTGGGGCCAGGCAGTGTCAAGGGTCAAAAGGTGGGTGAGAGCCGGTCCCTGGGGCTCAAGGGTGCCAGTGACACGTCTGTGTTTGATACCTGCTCCTCTCTGTTTCTGATTCTCAGGGGGAGAAGGGAGACCTGGGCGTCAAGGTGAGCATGGCTGAGGGAGCTGGCACAGAGCCATGCTCTACCCGGGCTGCCACCTCAGGGACCTGCCAGCCACCCCTGCCTCCCTCCCCTCCGCAGGGCAGTGCTGGATTTGGCTACCCTGGCTCCAAGGGACAAAAAGGAGAGCCAGGTGACCCTGGACCACCTGGGACCCACTCTCAGCATGCTGACGGCTCGGTGGTGGAGCAGGTCACCGGCCCCCCTGGGCCACCAGGGAAGGATGGAGCCCCTGGCAGGGACGGCGAGCCTGTGAGTCAATTCCTCCCCAGGGGGGGTGCCCCGTCCCCCCCCCCAACCCACC
>NW_008240023.1:193780-198474 GCF_000691975.1 Corvus brachyrhynchos | reverse complement strand
ACCCCCTTGCCTTGCCTCCCGCTGACCCCCCACTGCTCCCCTCTGCAGGGTGAAATGGGGCCCGCAGGGTTCCCCGGGATGCCGGGGGAGCCGGGCCAGAAGGGGGAGAAGGTGAGTGCCGGTGTTGGGGGGCAGAACGTGGCCCCCCTTCCTCTCAGCCCCAGCTTGGCTGCACCCCCAAACCCTGCTCTGTCCTCTGTGCCAGGGTGACCCAGGCGTGGGGCCGAGGGGACCCCCTGGACCGCCCGGCCCTCCGGGACCACCAGGACCCTCCTCCAAGAGTGACAAGCTGGTGGGTGCCCCCTGGAACACAGGGGTTTGAGGGATGGGAGGGTACATCAAGCCATAGAGGTGCAGAGTGCTGCCACCAGCCCCTGGGCCAGCCCCAGTGCCACTGGGTGCCCTGACATCACCCTCGTGCTTCTCCCCCAGACCTTCATCGACATGGAGGGCTCTGGCTTCGGCGGTGACCTGGAGAGCCTGCGGGTGAGTGGGGATGAGTGCCTGTCCTGCCAGCTGGGAGTGGGGGGACACCCTCAGCCATGGTCCCCCACGTCTCTTCTAGGGTCCACGAGGGCCACCTGGTCCCCCAGGGCCGCCTGGCGTGCCCGGTTTGCCAGGGGAGCCAGGACGGTTTGGGATGAACCGCACGGACCTGCCGGGACCACCGGGGCTGCCGGGCAGGGATGGGAACCCCGGGACCCCGGGGCCAGCGGTAGGTCCATGGGGTGGCCAAGGGGACCTATCCCAGGTCCACCCTGTGGTGGTGGGGGGCTCAGGGTTTTCCTGTGCTGGAAAACCCTGATGCTTACAGCTGGTCCTGTAAGACCCAGCTCCTGGCATCTTACAGGGTCCTCAGGGTCCTCCAGGAAGAGACGGGGAGGCCGGGCAGCCGGGGCCCAAAGGAGAGCGGGTGAGTGTCCCACGTGCCCCAGGAGCGCGTCACCGCTGTCCCGTGGGGCAGCTGGCACCCCTGGCACGTCTCTGGGAGGCCCCGGTTCCTGTGCTGGGGAGCACCACTCTGCTCCTGCCTGGGGCTGGGCAGCTTCTTCACACCCTCTTCTCCCTCCTTCTCCTTCCCAGGGCGACGTGGGTGACCTCGGCCTCCCTGGCCTGCCTGGACCCAAGGTACAGTGCCTGGGGTGGGGTTTTTTGGGTTCTCCGTTGCAGACTGGAGGCAGGGATGTTGCCAGGGGGGAGGGCATCTTGCACAGGAATGGGGAGGGGGGTGCTGCTGTTTGGGTTCCTCCCAGATCAGTGCCACAGCTCGAGGGTGCATGGAGCTGCTACCCCACAAAGGATGCTCCTGCCTCCCTACCTTGGCTTTGCTCCAGGCACTGCCACATCAGGAAGTGGGCAGGAAAGCCGAAGGGGATGTTTTGAGACACAGAAGAGAGTTTGCTTGAGAGGTGCCCACACTCCACTGGAAAACACCCCATCTTCTCTGCATCACCCTCTCCTGCCTGCTTGCTCCAGCTTCCTTCCACCCTGCATCTGCAAGGGGGGAAGTGAAGGCTTGCTGGGAGCTCCTTAGAGCTGGGATGCTGCCCCTCGGGATGACCATCTGCTGCAGCCTGAGCTGGGGGCAAAAACCTCAAAAATTAAGGTTTCTTCACCTTAATTCTAAGCTTCTGCACTTCTGCAGCACCCAGAGGGCAGATGGGGTGGCAGAGGGTGTGAGGTCCAACCTTGTTGCTTCCAGACCCACTGCAATCCCAGGAGTGCCTGCCAGCATCCCTTCTTGGCGCTGAGCTCTGCTGCGGAGCCAGCCACACGTGCAAAAACATTCCCATTTATGATTTTAGACGAGCCTCTGGTGGCCAGTGTGGACATTACATGGGCAGCTGGTGGGATGAAGGGTGCCCGAGCTGGGCAATGTCCCTCCCACAGAGCCCAAGACAGGGGAGCAGCAGGGAGAGCATCCATGTCCTGTCCCAGAGGGATTTGGGAGGGGATGCTCTGCCTCCTGCCTGCAGGCTCCAGGCAGCGACCACTGCCCCCTTCCATCTGTCCCCTCCTTGTCCCCTTTGCAGGGCAACAAAGGGGAGATGGGACCAGCAGGACCCCCAGGAGAAATGGGCTTAGCTGGCCTTCCCGGGCCCATCGGACCCCGAGGGCAGCCTGGGCCCCCCGGCCCCCCGGGCCCACCGGGGCCAGGCTACGAGGCTGGATTTGTGAGTGGTCACTGCGGGGATGGGCTGGGCTGGGCTGGAGCCGGGGACAGACACGGCTCAGCCCCTTCTCCCTGCATTTAGGGTGACATGGAGGGCTCAGGGCTGTCATTCGCCCCGGGACCACCTGGACCTGAAGGACCACAGGTAGGGCCGTTCCTGCCCCTTCCCTCCTCCCCATCCTGGGATATTCCCTGCTACCGTGTCGCCTGCCATCCCCCGATGCCCACGGTCCCCTTGTTGCTTGCAGGGTGTGCCAGGACTGCCGGGGATGAAGGTGAGGACCCCTTCCAACACCCTCCTGGCTCCATCCATGTAGGAAGCCTGCAGGCAGCCTGTAGGGATGCCTCTGACACCTCTTTCCTTGCAGGGAGAGGTCGGCAGCCCCGGACAGCCCGGCTTGCCAGGACCAAAGGTAGGAGCCTGAGATGTTGGGATGGCTTTGTGCCAGCACCTGGGAGTGCAGGGCACTGGGCAGGACCGCTGTGCTCCCCGACCTGGGGCTGCATCCTGCCCTTTCCCCCTCCCACTGCAGGGAGATGCCGGCATGCCTGGCGTGGACGGCCGCCCTGGCCTGGAGGGCTTCCCTGGGCCACAGGTAGGAGCCTCAGCCCCCAGTTCCAGAATAACCCCCCCACTCCAGGCAGGGCACCTCTGGTTGCAGCAGCTCCATCCCCAGCAGCCGCAATTCCCCCTCCTGGCTGTGGGCTCACCGCGTGCCAGGAGTGCCCACACTCCTTAGGATCCTGTCCCCACCACCTTGCTGCCCCACCGGCAACCACCTCCATCCAAAATCATCGCAGCCCGGCTCGTTGCCTGGAGCTGGAGGCAGAGGTGGGGCTGCCTGAAGGATTTTTTGGAGCTGGAGGTGGGAGGGGGTCTCCACCTGTGAGCCGGAACCCAGCTCCACGTGGTGCTCACACCTTCCTGCTCCTCCTTCCAGGGACCCAAAGGTGACAAAGGCAGCACCGGTGAGAAGGTAGGTGCCACCAGGCTGGGGACAGGGACCAGCCAGTGGTGGCCCTGGGCTGATGGCCTGTGTCTTCCAGGGAGAGCGAGGCCAAGATGGTGTGGGGCTGCCCGGCCCCCCCGGCCCACCTGGTCCCCCTGGACAGGTCATCACTGTGTCCAGTGAAGATGTAAGTGGTGGCACAGGGCAGGGGAAGGGATCTTCCCAGCGGCCATCATGAGGGACACCTCGCCAGGAGCTCTGAGCTTCAGAGCCAAGACTGGGGGAAAAACCTCATTTTGTCTCTTTTTGCAGAAATCCTTGGTGGCTGTTCCTGGTCCAGTGGTTCCTGCCACCTGCAGCCACTCCTCAGCAGTGCCAGGAGGGCACCCCGTTTTTTGGAAAGAGGGGGTTTGCTCTTAGGAGCATCTCTGCTTCTCTCTGCAGGGCAGACCAGGCCACGCTGGCTTCCCGGTGAGTCGGTGACACATCTGGGGACCGCGGGGTGGCCCTGGTGACAGCCGTGGGGGCTGCTCCTGCTGTGCTTTGCTGCAGAGTGGTGGTGGTGGAGGAGGGGTGTGGGGCCTGCCTTTGGTGGGTTGGGAATGACGTGGGCTCCGTGTCCTTCCTGCAGGGTCCGGTGGGACCAAAAGGAGACCAGGGGTCAGCTGGTCCCCAGGGCGCCCCGGGGTTGAAGGTAACTGCTCCAGGCCACCTGCAGCCCGTGCGGTGGTCACACTCCTGGTCCCCCATTCTACCAGGCCACCAGGTGTCACCAGCCCTACCACAGGAGGGAGCCTGGTCCCTCCGTGTCCCCTCCCACCTCCTCTTCTCTTGCAGGGGGAGAAGGGGGAGCCCGGCGTCACCATCAGCCCTGACGGGACCGTGGTCACCGCCAAGGTGAAAGGAGAGAAGGTGGGTGCCTGGCAGGAGTGGGGGGCACGTCCCCACGGGGCAGGTGTCGAGGGGGTCCCGGTGGTGATGCCCTTTCCCTCTCCACTGTTTGCAGGGGGAGCCGGGGCTGCGGGGCCCGATGGGACCATCGGTAAGTCACCGTCACCATCCTCCTCCTCGTGTCCCAGGGGAGGGATGGGAATGTCCCTAGGCAGAGGGCGTGCCCCGCACTGAGCACCCTCATCCTTGTCTTCTCTCCCTTCCAGGGTCCCCCGGGACGAGCAGGGATGAAGGGAGAGATCGGCTTTCCGGGCAGACCCGTAAGACCTGCTCCCGGTTTGTTTGCGTCCCCGGCCATCGCCTCCACCGCGTCCCCCTCCCCGTTTGCACGTCCTGAACCCGCTGAGCCCCAAACCCTGCTGTGTCCCTGAGGGATGGGGCGGTGCCGGGGTGTCGGAGGTGATGCCGGGGTGTCAGAGCTGACTCCGGAGCACCGGATGTGACACCAGGGGCTGGCAGGGGGACGGGGACGGGGCTGATTGCGCTGCTCATCCGCAGGGACGTCCCGGCATGAACGGGCTGAAGGGCGAGAAGGGCGACCCCGCGGACGTGCTGGGCTTGCAGGTGAGCACTGAGACCCCCCAGCTGCCGGCCCGCGGACCCCAATACCTTAGGCAAAG
>NW_008240023.1:191183-192764 GCF_000691975.1 Corvus brachyrhynchos | reverse complement strand
GGGCACCAGGGGCTGGCAGGGGGACGGGGACGGGGCTGATTGCGCTGCTCATCCGCAGGGACGTCCCGGCATGAACGGGCTGAAGGGCGAGAAGGGCGACCCCGCGGATGTGCTGGGCTTGCAGGTGAGCACTGAGACCCCCCAGCTGCCGGCCCGAGGACCCCAATCCCTTAGGCAAAGGGCACGTCTCCCTCGCTCAGGGGCTGGTGCCGGTGTCCCCCTCCATGGGGTGCCCCAGGCCCCCCAGGACCCCCTGGGCCCCCTGGGCCACCTGGCAGCATAGCCTACAGCAATGGCAATGTGAGTATCTACACAGTCACCATGCTGGACATGCTGGGACTGGGCCCCCAGTGTCCCCTGCCTGCCTGGAGGGCACTGAGGATGCTCTGGTGACATCCTGGCTGGGGCTGGCACATGGGACTGCCACCAGCATGAGGGGGGGTCCCCGAGGATGCTGCGGTCTCTGCAGCCACTTCCTTTGCATCTCCACAGACCTTCAGCGACTCCGGCCACCCGGCGTTCCCCGGTAAGGGGGCGTCCCTCTCCCAGCCCCTCTGGACAGTTTGGGGAACCTCAGCAAGGCAGGGCTGGGGGGAAACCCCCTCCTTCCCTTAGAGCTGCAGCTCTGAGATGGCATCTGTGCCACTCCCCACAGGTTTCCACCAGTTCCCAGGACAAAAGGGAGAGAAAGGTGACACCGGACCCCCAGGACCTCCAGGCAGGTGACCGGTCCCTGATGGCAGAGGTGGCAGGCAGGGGGTGGCTCGTGCCTATCCCGGCTCCTCTCCCCTCCTCTCTCTCTCTCCACAGGCCACTTTCCCTATGACCCGAGTCACTTCGGTGCCAGCCTGCGGGTAAGCCCTTTGCACACTGGTGGCTGGAACCCAGCATGATTTGGGGTACCCAGTGTGCCCCAGCTGCTCACCCTAAGGTTGTGCCGTCCCGCAGGGTGACAAGGGGGATGCAGGTCCCAAGGGTGAGAAGGGCGAGCCGGGCAGCACCCCACTCTATGGTCCTGGAGTCTCTGGACTGCCAGGGCCTCCAGGGCCCCAGGGATACCCCGGGCTGCCGGTGAGTACCCCATGGGGAAGGAAGTGAAGGGGGGCACAGTGGGGGTGGCATCCCTGCAGGCTTTGCTCCAACAGATGTTCTCTCACACTGCCTAGGGTCCCAAGGGGGACAGTATCGTTGGGCCACCGGGGCCTCCAGGACCTCAGGGTCCCCCTGGTATCGGATACGAGGGGCGGCAGGGCCCTCCTGGCCCCCCTGGCCCCCCTGGTCCGCCCGGGCCACCCTCCTTCCCAGGTCCCCACAGACAAGGTGAGTACCTGCTGTCTCACCCCTCCCTGCATCCCCTGTATTCCTGCTTGCATCCCATGTATCCCTCCCTGCACCTCTGCATTCTTCCCCGTGCTGCAGCCCTCTCCATCTCACCCTCCTTCCCCCACAGCTGTCAGCATCCCTGGGCCCCCGGGACCACCAGGACCCCCCGGACCTCCAGGCAGCAGCGGGATGTCCTTGGGGTGAGTCCGGGGCTCTGGGCAGGGGCTGCCTGTGCCACAGGGAGGCAATCCCCGGGGC
>NW_008240023.1:190607-191032 GCF_000691975.1 Corvus brachyrhynchos | reverse complement strand
CCTGGTGAGTGGGGGGCGGGGGGGCACCTGGCCAGGGCTGCACTGCCCGGCTCGAGGGGAGCGCGGACAGCACCACCCCGGGGGCTCGGTGGTGACTCCCGGTGCTGCTCGGGGTCCCCCCACCCGTGCGCGAGGAAGAGGAGAGGGGGGCAGCTGGGATCTGATGTGCCATGCCCTTGCAGCTGGAGGAGCACAACGTGATCCCCAGCTCGGCTCTGGTGAGTCCTCTGTTCCCCGTGCACATCCTCATCCCTATCCTCCATCCTCATCCATCTTCATCCCATCCCCAACCATCTCCATCCACCCACAACCATCTCCATCCATCCCCAACATTCTCCATCCCCATCCCCACCTGGGGCACCGCTCCCCCCTCATCCCATGTCCCGCTCCCCAGGACAATGAGGTGTACGACAAGCCGCCCACCC
>NW_008240023.1:189720-190214 GCF_000691975.1 Corvus brachyrhynchos | reverse complement strand
CCGGCACCTTCCGCGCCTTCCTCTCCTCGCGCCTGCAGGATCTCTACAGCATCGTGCGCAGGGCCGACCGCGCCGCCGTCCCCATCGTCAACCTCCGGGTAAGTGCGTCCCCATCCCCTTCCCGACGCTCTCCGAGCTCGGAGGGATTATAGAATAGGATCACAGAGTCGCTGTGGTTGCAGAAGATGTCTTTAAGATCATAGAGTCCAACCATTAACCCAGCACTGCCAAGGTCTGGGATGCAGAGCATATCAAAGCCTCCATCCATGATGAAGCATCTCCTTCCCAGAGGCTGCTGGGACTTGGAGCCTCTGGGATGCCCTTGGAGCGCAGGCAGGGCTAAACCCCCTCCTCCTCCATTTCCCCACCCTCCCCACCAGGATGAAGTGCTCTTCAATAACTGGGAAGCCCTTTTCACGGGCAGCGGGGCTCCGCTGCGAGCCGGCGCCCGCATCCTCTCCTTCGATGGCCGGGATGTCCTGCGGGGTGCGGGA
>NW_008240023.1:187921-189501 GCF_000691975.1 Corvus brachyrhynchos | reverse complement strand
TCCTCTGCATCGAGAACAGCTTCATGACCGCCGCCAAAAAGTGACACGCGCCCTGGCGCCCCCTGAGTCCCCCCGTGTCCCCAGGGAGGGTCGGGCCAGCCTGCACCCCGGCACCCCTGGGCCCCTCAGCCCCCTCCACGCGCCTGCTCTCGCCCCGCAGGGTTTCCTTCTCCCGCAGACCTGAAGCCAAAGAGTATTTTCATGGCCCCTGCCCTGGGTAGGCAGGGGCTCAGGTCCCACCTGGGGCAGGGCAGCCATGGGCTGGCGGCCTTCCTCCTCCTCCTCCTCCTCTCACTCCTCTTCTAACTCCTAATATTTAACCACTTCAGCTTGTTCCCCTCCCTGCTCGGATGCTCTTTTTGGGGTGGCTGGGTGGGACGATGCTCGGCAGGGAGAGTTCAGTGCGGGCTGTCCCCCTCAGAAGCCTGTGGGGGCTCTCTCACCAGCCTCCCAGCCCCGCGCTGTCCTCACCAGGAGCTTGGGGTTGGACCCAAATCCCTGCTGCTGAGGCCATGGGGTCTTCTCCAGCCAAAACCCCAGCACCGCACCCATGGGACTTTCTCTTGGCAGTGCTGGGGCTCCCCCAGATGGTCTCCATCCTCCCCAGGTAAGGCTCATCCCATCATCATCCTCACCTCCACCTCTCAGCCAGCAGAGCTCTGGTGGGGGTCCGGTCTCCCCCATCCCCTCCATGCACCCTGGGGACCGCCGGCTGTGCCCCCACAGCCCAGGTACAGCCACAGCCAGCCCAGCACAGGTACTGGGGTGACAGGGTGGCCCTGAGGCGTGGGCAGCTGTGCCCTTGGCGTGTGTTTCTGTGTGTGTGTGCGTGTTGAGCACGTGTGGCACTGCCACCCCCCCTTGCCGTGCCACCTTTGCTGGGCTCAAATGGCGAAGGCGCAGCAAAGCTGGCTGGAATTGGTGTGGGCAAATCCAAGGTGCTAAAAGAAAAAAAAACAAAAAAAAAAAAAAGAAGAGAAAAAGGAGAAATTTGTAACTAGCTTTTTTTGTTATTGTATGGAAATGATTACCATAAAAGCTGTGCGAGTCACACGGCCTCTATTTCTTACAGTCTACTGTACTTTGTGTAATTAATGCAATTTAAAGCCTGTGGATCTTTATATTTTTTTTTTTTGGTCATCCATTGTGTCCTATAAACCATTTTCTAAAGGCACTGAATAAAGAAACATCCTCTTGTAGCCCGGCTCTGTGCCATGATGGGGGCGCAGCGGGATGGGGTCCCCATCCACACTCCTGCGGTGGCACCGTGGGAATCCTGCCCCCACTCCGCGTGTGGGGAGGGGGAAGGGGCGCAGCCCTGTCCTCACGGAGCAGAAAACGTGTCCCAAGGGTTCCATCCTCGGCAGAGCAGCACCAAGGACCAGCAGTGGCACGGGACGCCAAGCACGCGGTGACGAAGACAATGCTGACCTCGGGAGCCAAGAGCCGGCCATGGCGTCGCGGTGCCGGCACTCAGGCTCGCACCGTGGCCGCCTCCGGGCTTTTCTCCTGCGCTGGAATCTCCACGGGCAGCTGGCACAGCTCCTTGGCCAGGGCCAGCTCCACCGGCTGCTTGCGGC
>NW_008240023.1:186913-187897 GCF_000691975.1 Corvus brachyrhynchos | reverse complement strand
GCCGCCAGCAGGTAGGCCACAGCCAGCAGCGTGAAGAAGCCAAAATAGACATAGAACTGCACGAGAGGAGAGGGGAGAACAGCACTTGGAGCCCCCTCCCTTCATCCCGCACCATTCAGGGACCACCTCCATCCCAGGTGCCCCCCACCCCTACCTGGGGATGCACGGATAAGCCCAGGCCCCTCTTGTCGGCCACGATGATGGTGATGATGGTCTTCAGCACGGTGGCAAAGAAGGTGTTGACCCCGAAGACCAGAGCGCAGAGCTCTTTGGAGAGGGAGGTAGCAATCTGGAAACTGGGAAAAACAGGAGCACTGGTGAACCCCTGGCATCAACCTGGCCACCAGGGTGGGAGCGGGTCCCCAGGAGCACCACGCACATGGCAATGGGCACCAGGAACTGGTGGGCGCCACGGAACAGGATGTAGGCAGCGTAGCACAGCCAGATGTTGGTGGTGGAGTTCATGAGCAGGAGCAATCCCGCCTGGAATGCCGTCACCACTCCGATCACCAGCTCCGACCACAGCGTCCAGCGGATCTTCACGTAGCCAGCAGCGAAGGAGGTGACAGCTCCTGGGGAGGGATGAAGGATGCTGTGAGCTCCTTGAGGATCCCCTGCCCTACCTGGGCTGGCACCCAGCCCAGTGATCATCACATTGTCCCCAATGCCAAACCACCAAAAATTCCGTAAGGACCACCATTCCCAAGGGCTGCAGGGGGATGGAGCATCCTGCCACGTTCCTGCTGCCCCCAGCCCTTCCCAGGGGGTGCAGCAGGATGTGAGTGTCCCCCCACACCCCCAGTGTCCCCATCCCAGGCGAGTTACCCAGCAGCGTGGAGGCAGCATCCACACCTCCGTTGTACACCCGGCGGTTGTCCACGGTGGGAGAGATCTCGTTCCAGAGGATGTGTGCATAGTACAGCATCAAGTAGTACCCGGCCGAGTTGAGGACCCACCACAGGGACCAGAGGCGGAGCTGGGGCT
>NW_008240023.1:186495-186811 GCF_000691975.1 Corvus brachyrhynchos | reverse complement strand
AGGAAGAGGGTGAGAAGGAGGCCGAAGCTGACAAAGCCCAAGGAGACATAGTTGAGGGTGAGGAAGGAGACGCCGCCCAGGGTGACGCAGAGCTGGCCCAACACGGAGCTGGTGAAGACCCCCAGGAGCACGGCAGAGCGGGAATAGCTGGCCATGCGCTGGTAGCGGGACGGGGCGACCAGGGAGAAGATGTAGGAGGAGTAGGCGATGCGGGCGGCCATGGTGATGCCGTAGAAGAACTCCATCAGCTGCATGGCCAGGACGGAGGTGCTCAGCACCAGCAGCAGCCAGATGGAGATGTGGCTCAGGCTCTGCA
>NW_008240023.1:184247-186412 GCF_000691975.1 Corvus brachyrhynchos | reverse complement strand
TGATCACGTTGGTCACCTGCCGTGAGGGCAAGGAGGGGCTGAGCGCTGGGTACATCCCTGGGGATGCCCCCCAACCTGTGGGCTCTGTGGGCACCAGCTGCCGACCCCCACGGCAGCACCTCCTGGGGAGGAATGTGACCAGCAGCGCGCCCGGCTGGGGGTCTGGCTGAGCCTCGGCCCCTTCCCGTGCCGGGAACGCAGCGTTCCCACAGACGCAGCAGCCGGCTGGGATCGGGGCCAGCATCCCTTGGTGGGGAGACGATGACATTGTGGCCCCTCCTTGCCTAACCCCATACTTGCCAGCGGCCCGGCAGTGCACCGTGCCATCATGGAAAGGTCTCCCCAGTGGGGTGGGGTGTGGCTTCTCCCAGCCCGGCACCCTCCCACCATCCCACAGGCTGCTCAGGTGGGCAGTGCCCCCCAAAATGAGTTGCCAGCCTGGGCATGAGGTTTCATGCCAGGGCAAGTTGAGCCGGGCACTCAGGGACAGGGTGACATCACAGCCAAGTGAGACAGGGCCCCACAGCACACCATACCACCTCCCCCCCCCAGAAAGCACCACCACGAGCCAGCACACACCACCATGCCCAGGACATGACACCCCTGTGCACCCCAGAGCCACGGGGGGATACTCTGGGCAGCGCCAAGATGGTGATCATGGCCATAAAGGGGGACACCAGGGTGGGGGACCGGGTGCCCACAGCTCACCTCTGCCTTTGTGAAGTTCCTGTCGGGCCCCAGCAGATAAGGGGTGATGAAGCTCTCCCCAGGCCGGATCTGTGTCATGAAGCCGTAGAAGCAGAGGTAGAAGACTTGTAGCTTCCAGCGCTGGTCTGGCACCGTCTCTGACGCCAGCTTTTTGGCACCATCACTGTTCCTGGGCACGGCTTTGCAGCAGGGCAGCGGCATTATCCCGGGAGCCATCAGCTACACAGGCTCTGCCGGACCACGCAGCCCCTCTCTGTCCGCAGGCGCTCTCGGACGCATGGAAAACCAGGGCGCTGCGGTTTCTGTGGAAAAAGCAGCATTTGGCAGAGGTTCAAAATTCCTCCAGAATCGCAAGGCAAATAAATACCACTACCTTCTCCCCAGGAGGTGTTCTGGGAAGAAGAAAAGCGGCCGTGCGTCTCGCTGTGCAGAAGCAGGGGGGGTCATTTCGGGCGGCACTCGTACATCACGTGCATCCGGAGCCTGGATGCATGGAGCATCTGGATCCACGGTGGGGCATCCTCAGCTCCCATCACCTCCTTTTCCTCCCCTTTGAGACTCAGTGGGGTTTTGCCGCTTCCTGGAGCAACACTTCCCTCTGAGCTACAGAGGCAGAGGGATGCAGACACCCTGCGCCGGGGATGCTCCGGAAGGGATGGCACTGGGAATGTGCTGGCTGTGGAAGTGAGTTAATGTGCACACAGGGCACGGGGCCACCCGTGTTACTCAGTAGCTGGCAGGGCTGCAGCTGAGCCGCCGGCAAGCGGCTGCCCCTTGGCTCTTCCCGGTGGGACACAATGCCCAGCCTGGGGAGAATGCAAAATGCCACGAGATTCACGGTCCAGAGGGGGATTAAAAGCTCAGATCCTGAGGTTTGGCTGCAGGGAAGCTGGCAGCGCCAGGAGACCTGATTAGCAGTCATGGGATGAGGGCAGGGACAGGAGAAGGCCTGGACTGGGAGTCCTCCCAGTGCTCCCCACTCCCACAAGAACTCACTGAGGTGACTTTTCATGCCATAAAATTCCACGTATGCCAATCCACACCACGGGAGCAAGGTCTAGAAACCTGATTACCCTCATAACTGCAGAACAGCTAATCACGGTCATTAACAAGAAAGTTCATGGTCCCAGTCTGTGTCCCACTGGATGATGCATGGTGAAACTGTGGGATAATCCCTCCCTGCTGCCGGATAACACAGGACTAACGGGGACATGAGCCAGCACCAGTGCCAGCAGGGGAAAGCTGGTGGTGACCAAAACCTACAGAAAGCTGAGTGCCCATTTGCCCCAGAGAGGACTTACTGCTCCAGCAGCATTCCCGTGGTTGCCTGAGTATCACCAAAACACCGATGTCCCGCAGCTCATGGCTGGGCAAACAGCCCCCACCTCCTAAACAGATCCCTGGGGACCAAGGCAGGTGCTTGGTCACTCACCGGCCAGCGAGCCCGGCCGGCACTG
>NW_008240023.1:183242-184196 GCF_000691975.1 Corvus brachyrhynchos | reverse complement strand
GGCCCCCCCCCCCGCCCCGGGCGGGGCCCCCGCCCGCCGCGAGTGCCCGGACTCTGCCCCATCGCCTTCTTGTCCCCAAGCCGGGCTGCAGATGTCACCTGCGGCAGCCACTCGCCGCCATGTGTGCCATGACCCCTACGGGATGTTTGCCACTCTCTGTTCCCCATCTCCTGCCGTCCCCATCCAGGAGGGACACACACATGCATCCCCGGTCCACAGGAAACCATCCACACTAAAAGCAGGATGCAGCTCCACGAAGCTGCTCCATTCCCAGGAGCACTAACTCCCAGCATGTGTCCCCCCACACACAAAGGGACTCCAAACCAGAATGCATCTGGTCGCACCCAATTCTCCAGAACATCCCTGGAGCTCCTCTGCTGGAGGTGAGTGGCCGTGAGTCCCAGGGAATGCTCCATCCTTCATCCCTAGCGCAAGCCAGGGAGCGGAGGGACGAGGGAGAGGCAGAAGAGAGAGGGAGGGAGAGGCAGCAGAGCCAGCCCGTTATCACCGCGTGAACCTGTTCGTCACCGGGTTATCGGGGTGTGACCTTGACATGGATCCCTGTCACGCCACACACCGCTGTCAGCCCGGGGTCACAGGTGACACGGGCGGCCGAGCTCAGGCTCAGCTCCCCGCAGAGCCACGGCCACCGCGGTCCAGAGGGGACAGCCCTGGACACCCCCAGCCGCGTGTCGGTGACACACAAGGGACACTGCCAAGGCACGACGTGTTCTGTGGCGAGCTGCCACGCCGAATGGCAGTGCGCGAGTCCCCGGGGCACCTTCCCTAAAACAAGGGGTGGGAAGCTCCTGAAAACACACCCTCGCCCAGCGTGCGGGCCCCGCTCTGCCTCCCGCCGCCCGGCGCCAAGGGATGGGCGGGCGGTTTGGGGTGCACCTGGCAGAGGAGGGGTTTGGGGGTACCCCACATCCCCAGCAGCCGGGGGAAACAACA
>NW_008240023.1:181684-183125 GCF_000691975.1 Corvus brachyrhynchos | reverse complement strand
CCGCGCCGCCTCGCCCGAGCCGCGGTGATCCCGGACAGCGGCACGGCAGCAGGAGCAGGAGGAGGAGGAGGAGAAGGGTAGGGGAGTACCTCGGGAAATGTAGTCGCGCCCCACGTGTGGGACGGCGCGGGGACTACAAGTCCCAGAGTGCAGCGGGCGGCAGGAAAGGGAGGAGCTGCACCGGGACTCGTGTGTCCCGTTCGGGGACAAATCCCCTCCGGAGGCAGCGGCGGGGATCAAGGACCCCTTTTTCCACCCCCCTCAGCCGGGGTCAGTCCCTCGCCCATCTGCCATGGCCTCTGGGCTGCGGGGCCTGGGCCAGGCTGCCCCCCGCCTTGGCTCCCTCCGCAGATTTATCATACCCATGGCTGCTTGGGTTTATTTCTGCGCCCCGTTTGTTTCCTGGGGGCGGATTTGTTCCAGTCCGGGCTGTGCCGCATCGCAGAGGGTCCCGAACAGTTGCCCGCTGTGCTCCAAGCGGAGTTCCCGAGTCTCCTCATCCCGCCGCCCAGCCTGGCAGCAGCCCCCGGGAGCTGCTCATGGGGCGAGTCCGGCCATCAGGACCAGGAGGGGCTGAAGCGCAGCCCTGCACTTCTCCCGGGTGGAAGAGCATCCGTAGAGGAGGTGGAGCCCCCCGAGAATCGGGGCCCGGAGCTGGCGCCCCATCTGCCGGGAGATGACGCATCTTCCGAGGGCATCTTCTCTCCCCGCTTTTCCTCCCCCTTTCCCAGCGCTCACCCTGCCAGAAGCAGATGCAAGCTGACAGGGCTCGGCTATTCCGCTGAAATATTTATATGTTCCCGCCTGGAAGCGAGGCAGCAGGATCCCAGACGTCCGGGGACCGTCACCCCGAGCCAGCTCCACCCAAGCCAGCCTGTAAGGGGTCTAGGCACCGCCTGGGTATTCCCATACAGACTTCCAGCCCCACTGAGCCCCCCAGGTGGTCCTGGGGAGGGTGGCCAGACCACAGCAGACGTGTCCGCCAGCTCCCTGTCCCCACCCTATCCCTCCCGCGGGCAGGTGGGACCGGACCTGTCCGTCCATCCCTGCTGGCCAGGATGGTGGCAGGGTTAGGTCCCTCCTTAAATGCGGCCGGCTGGGTATTCCCATACAGACTTCCAGCCCCACTGAGCCCCCCAGGTGGTCCTGGGGAGGGTGGCCAGACCACAGCAGACGTGTCCGCCAGCTCCCTGTCCCCACCCTATCCCTCCCGCGGGCAGGTGGGACCGGACCTGTCCGTCCATCCCTGCTGGCCAGGATGGTGGCAGGGTTAGGTCCCTCCTTAAATGCGGCCGGCTCTGGGTGCAGGAGCTCCGCAGGGTGTGGGTCCGGGGTGAGGCTGGGTGCCCGGGCAATGGCAGCACCCTGGGGCAATGTCACCCTGGGCAGTGTCACCACCTCGGGGCAGTGCCACCCTGGGCAGTGCCACCGCGGACTCCCC
>NW_008240023.1:163733-180955 GCF_000691975.1 Corvus brachyrhynchos | reverse complement strand
ACCCCCCCCCTCCTCACTGCAGGGAGAAGCGTGCACGGGGATGGGTGACAGCGGGGATGCTGCATGGCTTTGGGTGGGAACATCCCGAGAGGTCCCACGGTGTCAGTCTAGTGTGTGTTTCTGAGCCCTGGCTGCTGGTTTTTGGGTGCCAGCACCCATGGGGTCCCACGAGTGTCAGGCTGGTGGTCATGATGAGCCCGTGCTCCAGGTGTGGTGGTCACCAAGCAGTGCAAATGCAGCCCCAGCATCAGCGGTGGGGGGAGGAGAAAAGGGGTCCCAGGCCTCCAAACTTCCCCTGTAGCTGGGTAAATCATCTCCTGGGAGCCCGTTTCCCCAGGCAGGACTTTTCTGTCCTTCCTGAATCATCACAGAATGATTTGGGTTGGAAGGGTCCTTGAAGACCATCTAATTTTAACCCCCTGGCACCCACCTGATCACTGGGCTGGTTCTCCAGTTCCTCGAGGGAGCAGAGGGTGCCCGGCGCTGGGATTGCTCCCTACTGGGGTTGCACCCCTCATCACCTGGGCTCAGGAGGGGTCAGTTTATTCAGCTCTCGATCCTGGGGCAGTGTTTTATTGCCCACCTCCTTTCAGCAAGTCCTCCCGGGGTGTGGGTGAGACCCGTCCTGGGGAGGGCTCCGTGCAGCAGCCCAGCCCTGTGCAGCATCCTCGGCACGCGCTGTGCCGCAGAGCATCCCCACCGCACGCGGCGGCTGCAGGGCCCCCGGGAATTGCTGCGGGGGTTGCCCCCAGTCCTGCAGGCAGCAAGGGCAGAGGGGCAGCTCGGGGCTGTGGTGCCCCTGGTGCTGGGGGTGTGGGGGATTTCCAGCCTTTCCAGGCCTGGGCGGTTCGTGCTGCCCATCCTTGGGAGAGCCGAGTGCGCCGGTGCATCCTGAGGGATGCAGCACAAGGGAGCGGGTGGTCCTGCTGGGAGATCCAGGACACTGCACCCACCCCTGGGTGGGCTGGCAGGGGCACAGGGATCCCCCAGGGTGGAGGGGACGCTTAGCAGCCCCCAGTGCTGACTGTAAGGAAGCCAGCTGGGGATGGAGAGCCCTGCGGGAGGTGAGGAAGCCACTCAGAATCTCCGTGACCTAACCCATGCTTTCAAGGAGCATCTCCATAGCGGCCTGTGGGAGGATGTGAGAGGGAAATCCCTGTCTGAGCTCACTTCAAATGCGCAGGGCAGGTCCGTGCCGGTGCCAAAACTGCTGCCAGACTGCTGGGGTGGGTTGAGCGATGCTTGGATCCATGGGGCCGTGGTGTTGGTGGGTGCCAATATAACCCCCAGCGCCTTTCCCTTCTCTTTTTGATGGCCCCAGGAGAGTCTGGGCTTGTTTTGGGGCCCTGCACAGTGAGGCTGTGGTGCTGCAGCCACCCCTGGGTGGGCACTTCACTCCAGCCCTGGGCAAGGACCATCATCCTCCATCCTCCTGCCCTGTCCCAGCTCAGTGATGCTCGTGCCCACTGCCACGGCCATGGGTTGAAGCTCCCACCTTTCCACACTGCAGAAACGGGGCTGTTGTCACCAGCTTGGCAGGAAAGCTGGGTGCTGGCACCTCTCTGCCTGCCTGCAGGGAGGAAAACCTCCTTCTAACACAGGAATTCCCACCTGTCCCCAAGGGGCTGTTTTCTGTCAAGGAGGGAATATGGGATTTTCCAGTAGGCTGGTTCCCCCTGTTTTGGGGAAAGTCCATCAAGTCTTGGCACACTGATCAGTGGGGATCCCATGGGAGCTATGGATGGATGGTGGGTTCCTAAATGAAACAAGGACTCAGGAGAGTAGGAATCAAGAGCTTTCCCCCCAAAAGAGCGAAACAAAGAGCTTTACATTTTCCACCTTATTTTTTTGAGTTGTGTTTTCCCTTTGGTGGACCCCAAACATTGTCCTGTTTTCTGGGGAGGCTTTGTGGTGGGACAGGTGGGAGAGAAATGCTGTTCCCCACGTGAGGGGCCTGCGTTTCCAACCCCATTTGGTCCGGTAGCAGCCCATCACTGGGGTCTCATGGCATATCCCTCTCCCTGCCCTTGCCAGGGCAGTGTTGGCATCGTGCCCACCAAGCTGGTGGGTGCACACAGTGGGAAAACCCAGCAGTGAGCAGAGGAGGAGAAAAGATCTGCATGGGAGGGCAGCCAGCCAGCTTCTGCTGGGAAAGGGTTAATCCTGGAGCTCCAGCTCCCGTATCCTATTGCTGGCTACTTTGGGTAAAAGCTTTTTTGGCTCTGTTTCAAGGGCATCAGGCTGGAGGATGACTCATGCATCCCCGCCACCAAGGAGCAAACCCCCTTGTCCCTACTTTCCCAGCACAAGGTGATGATTTCCTGAAAATCCAAGCACCCTGGAGGGCTCTGGTTGTGCCTTAGAGGACTCTGGTCAGCTGGGCTGGGACAAGCTTCCTCTGGGACTTGCTTGTCCTGAGGGAATTGGGGTGGTGGCATCTTTGGCCTGGCTTCAAACGCTTGTGCGGGTGTCCCCAGGACAGGGACCTGCTGTGGGGGACACCTTGCTTGGAGGATGCTTTTGGCCCATAACTGACCCTGATCCCTTTATTCCGCCGGGAAAGAGCCGCCCATCCAGCTGCAGCTCCACCCTCCCCACGCTGCCAGATGTGCCTGCACGTTGTGCTGCGCCCGGAACCCACTCCAGAGGTGAGGAGGTGGGAATGGCCCCACCACAGGCCTGGGGCTGTCCAGGGGACCCTTGGCCTGATGGTGGCATGTCCCCCCCGGCACAGGTCACACAGACTGGTGGCCATTCTGGGCTGGACACTGCTGTGGGCATGGGGTCACAACCATGGGCATGGGGACATCATCACTGTGGGCACCACCATGGAGCTGTCCCCTTCTATCCAAGTGGTGATCTGTGATGATCTGCCCATTGTGCTCTGGAAAGGCTAAAAATGAGGCCCTTTGGTGCTGGCAGTGGGTGAGGGCATCCAGGGAACATCTCCTTGTGTGCAGGCAGAAAATGGAGAGCTTGGATAGAGTTTTGAGGTTCCAGGGTGGAATTATTTCGTGCCAGGCAGCCTAATCCATCTCTGGAGTGACCCTGCTCGGGGTGGGAGCTGGACCAGAGACCTCCAGAGATGCTCACTCGCTGTGTGCCTCTAAGCTTTCCTTAAAATATGGACACTATTCCCTATTTAAAGGCTTTTATTGGTCGTCATAACAGGAAGGCAGGGCATGATAACGTGAGCCCAGGGTATCTGGGAAATGAAGCCCTTCCCTGGGACAGTGTGGCTCCATGGGGCAGGCAAGCCTGTCTGTGGTGATTTCCTTTGTGACTCAGTTTTCCCGCCTGGAAAACAGGTTTTTCTGGGGTTCCCTCTGGAAAATTTTGGGATTTTCCCCGGATCTCCCCTCTGGGGCATGGGGATGGATGAGTGAGGGATCTGAAGTTGTCTGTTCTGACTGCATAGCTTGAGTGGCCACGGTCCCCAGGGACACGCAGTGTCTCACCCTCTGTCCCAGGCCATTCCCTGGGATGTGCAGTGGGATATGGTTCCCCAGAGAGGTGGCACTGATGCTGTGCCACGCTGGTGGGTGTTACACCTCGTCAGGGCTTCCCCAGGCTCTGCTGACTGTCCACGCTCCTCCATCCGAGGTGCAGGGTGCCATCCAAACCCAGATGCCATGCATCCCAGCCTGTGCCCTTCCCATCCTCTCCCTGGGCTGCAGCCTCCTCCTCCCAAGTGTTTCTGAGCGCTCTCGTGCCTGTCCTCATCAGCTCGCCCACCTCGGAGTTTTCTGAGCAGGGCTGACGATATCTGGCGAGACATTTGTCCCTTGTGAGCACACAGGAGGAGTTTTCCAGCCCTGAAGTGAGGGAAGAGGGGACACAAGAAAGAAAGGAGGAGAGGATAAAAAAACACAACCCAGAAGAATGAAGGGTGGCACAAAATTTGGTGACCTCCTTGCTCTCCGTGGGCTCTGGAGCAGGAGGAGAATGAGTTGGAGAGGGTTGGCTGCTTGTGCATGGCCCTGGGAGCAGGACCAGGCTGTGTCCTTGGGCTGACCTCTGGTTTGGGGTCCTTTGGGCAGAAACACCTTTCTGAGGGACACGGGGTGAGCGTGGCCGGGGGTGATGTCCCTGGTGGGATCTGCTGTGGGGCTCGGCGCCAGCCCCATGAGTGCTTTGACATCGGCACGTTGTCATTCCCAAATCCTTCTGGGGATGTCTGTGTTTTGGAGAGAGTGTTTGGCTCTCCAGATCCCATCCTGGGACCTGGACTAACCCACTCCAGTGGACCTAATCCTCCTCCAACAGTGAGGAAGGACCAGGGATTCCACTGTGGGTGCTCCACCTCATCCCAGTGGCTGCTCCTCCAGCTTCCTACGCCCACCAAGGACCTCTCAGTCTTGAACAAGCCTCAGCCCTTCATGGCTGGGGAGTACTTTGGAAGTTTTAAGAACTCACCAGATGTGGTTTTCCCCACAGAGACACCAGCTGCTGTGTCTCCTTGCACAGGACATGTAAGGCTTAGCTTGCCATGACCTAAATGTCTGCTTGTCCCCAGACCAGGTCTCCACCAGGTACCCAAACTCCTGGTGCCTCCTCCACCCTCGGGGATGCTGGGATCCCTCTGGGTATGCTGGATGCTGCTGGGTTTGTCGGAGGAGGGAGGAAAAGGTGGAATGTTGAGCTTCCCCCCCTCGCCAACCGATTTGTCCTCTAGGAGATTAGTCCCTTCCCTGGCTTACGGGGGAAATTGTGGCTGCTCCATCTGCTCGAGCCCAGCAGGTCAGCGGGTGCCAGGGAGGAGCAGCCTGAGCCCAGCTGCTGTTTGCACTCCCAGGCATCCCAGGAAAGGGCTTGCACCCTTCTTTTGGGCGTTTCTGGCTATATCTGTTGGAAAGGAGCAAAAATCCCTGGAGCTAGGGAGGTGAAAGTCGTGCTTGTAATGGGGTTTAGACCCAAGATTGTTTGTTGGTGGAGCTGGTGAAAACCGTGTGGAGTAACGTCAGTGCTTTTAAGCTGCTTTTTATGCTGGTGGAAAGCCTGGAGGATGCTCCAGGATCTCCCCTTTCATCCAGGATAGTTGCAGGGAGATGGTTTCCCCATAAATCCACTCAGCCTTTGGGAAAGCAGGCAGGCAGGTGGGGAGAAGAGCATCACGCTGCCAGGGATTTGGGGGGGGCAGTGGGGGTGTTTTCTGGCTCACAGGTACTTTTAGAGCCAGGTTTTCCCGAGGGGAAAACGGGGAGGCGATAGATAGGGGTGACACAGGGCTCTCCCTTCTGCCGCTCCATCGCTCCTGTCTTGTCACCAGTGGAAGGTGGTGGGTAGCGAGGAGGCTGGAGGTGAGCTGGGGAAGAGCTTGTGACAAGTGGGCTTAGGGAGGCTGGATTTATAGGGACTGACTGAACTAGGTTTGTGGAAGCGTGGGGGGGCCTGCTGGGTGGTGCTGGGGGCTGAGTGCCATCCTGGGATGCTCCTGGGATGTGGAGGCCACGGGGCACAGGAGCCTTTACCCGTGCCCAGATCCCAGCCCAGGGCAGCTCTGGTGTGCTGCTGGAGCTGGGGATGTGCTCCTCGCCATGCCGCTGCCTTCTCGTAGGGTATGGGGCCGCATGGGACCCTGCCAGGCCCCCCCCAGCTCCCAGAAAGCACCAGCTTCTCTTCTAACGTGGCAGGAAATCACAAGCAGGGGGGATTTGGGCAGCGTGGATGAGCTGCTGAGATGCCAACGTCGCGACCCTCCAGCTCACCAACCCCTGCGGAGCCCGGGGGCGACCGGTTCCAGTCCCCCATTCCCGTTCTCCTTCCCTTGCTGTTTTCCCGGGAACGCCGGTGGAGGTTGCCAGGTGTCAGCTCGGAAATCTTTTAACTTTCCCTCATCTCCGCAAATGGACAATGTCTCCGCTCATTAGGTGCCCGCCCAGGGGGCAGATGTCAGCTCTGCTCATGGCTTTTCTCAGCTCATCTCTGCCCGGGCTCCTGACGGCTCCGAAGCGCTCAGGTCCCATCACATCACCGGGCTCTGCCCGCGGGGCTGCCCCTCTGCCGGCCCAGGGCGCCTCCCCTGCGACCCCCGGCCCGGGCCCGCTGCCTCCCCCTCCTCACCAGCGGGGTTTGCGAGGACTTTTCGTGAAAAGGCTGGAAAATCACAGGCACCGGTGAGACGCGCGTGTGCGCGCGGAGCTGGAATTGGTTTTCCTTGCCCAGGCAGCGCCCGGGAGGAGAAGGCAGCTCTGAAGGCTGCCCTTTGAGGCTGATGCATCCCGACAGCTTGTTCACTGGGACATTAAAATCGTTGCCTTGTCTGCAGAGAACACCCGGGCAGGCGGATGATGGGAACACAGGTCAGGGGAGGATCCCTCTCTCCCCGCACGGGGAGCGGCGGCACCGAGATCCCCGGAACATGGAGATGGAGGGGCTGCTGCATCCCCACTGGAGGGAAGGGGAGTTCCCTCCCACACAGAGGGGGCTGGCAGCCTCGGGGGACAATGCAGATGGAGCCATGTCACTGATACTCCCGTCTGTGGGGTGTACTGCGGATCAGGGGTTGGTGGTGTGGTGGGAGAACATCCCCATCCCATCCCCACCTCATCTCGTTCCATCCCATCCTATCCTGCCCCATCCTATCATATCCTGTCTCATCCCATCCCAGCCATTCCCATCCCACCCCATTCCCATCTCACCTCACCTCATTCCATCCCATCTCATCCCAGCCGTTCCCATCCCATCCATTCCTCACCACTGCACAGCCTGTCTCCCAAAAGACCTTGAATTTTCCCTGGAGGGTCACAGCAAAGCCAGAGGACCTCTCCAAGCTCTCCATGCTCTCTGCAGAGCTTGGACCTCACACAGGTTCCCCACGGTCCCAAACATCCCAAGGAAAGTTCCTGATGGGCACAAACAGCCAAGGACTCTCCAGTGCGGGGAAGCTGAAGTCCTGAGTTTGCAGGAGAGGCAGGATGGGTGTTGGAGCAGGCTTTGGTTTTTTCAGGAAAGGGGAGTGGTATGGAGTGGGGGATATGGTATTTGGGATGGTAGGATAGGGCATCCTACACTGCCTGAGCAAAAGCAGGGAGTTTTCACAGCCCTGTGGGACCAGGCACGGGACCTGCTCCCACATGGAAGTACCGTCAGCTCCCCTTGGAGCCACGCTCAGCTCCTTCCCCTTGGCATCCTGCTGATGGCCCCTCTTTGGACCAGCTTTGTCCATATCTTTGTGTTTCCTCCATTCCCATCCCAGACTAAATTCTGAGTCCCTGGAACGAGGTGGCCGAGGGCTCCAGCGCGGTGGGGCCATCGAGCTGCGGGTGCTGCTGAGCCCCTGGATCCCTGTGGCCTCACTGGGATGAGTTAAGGGCAGTGAAGTGCCATAGTCTCCAGAGGCTGATTTTTGGGATTGGCCACATCGCTGCGTTGGAATTCCTTGCATCCTCAGGTGCTTTTATGTGGGAGCAGTAGGTGGGATTTTGCTGGGATCTGGGTACTCTGCTGTTCAGAAATGACTCCTTCAGCATCCCGTTCCTTGTGAGCATTCCTGACCAAATTTCCAGATGGGACGTAGTCCGTGAGAGCTGGCAGGCGAGCTGGCCACGCAGGGATGGAGCCGTGCTCTCCCCTGCCACGGATCAGGAGGTGGAAAGCTTTTGGTGGGAGAAGCTTACTGGTGCCTCTCCTGGCACCAGTGCATGCTTCACTGGAGAGAACAAGCAGGAAAAAAGTGTAATTGACTCCTTTGCTTGTACTGTCAGGGCAGCCACGAGGTGCAGGGGCTTTGGCTGTGCTGGAGAGAGAATTTGGGAGATGATGGCAAGGGTGATAGTCCCCCTGCAGCCCAAATGTTGCTTGTGCATCTCATGATGCCTTTAAGACACTTCACTGGAGGTGACCCAATGGCAGAGAGCACCTCGTGGGTGTGCACCGGTGCCTGCTACAGGGGTCATGGCTGGGACCTCACCTGCAGCTTGGTGGGGGAAAGGGGGGGACACAACAGGGAGCAGAGCTGCTGAGAGATGGACCCATTTTTGATTAAGAAAACTGCTAACAAATTCCTTAATGCTGCGTTCCCTGGATGCTAAGCCTTGCCTTGGGATAAACTGAAACCTAGGACCTGGAAGACGAGTACAAATCTCTTCCCCCGTGAATTTGTGGGGTGTGGGTTGTTGATTTGTGCCCACACTGGCTCTGGGAAGAAGGATTGGGGTTTCTTTGCAACCCCTTGTCCTTCCAGTTTCCTAAATCCTTGCCTGAGCTCCCTTTTCATGGGTATGTTGATGAAACTGGTGCCATGATGAGGATTTTCCCTTCTTTTTATCAGTCCTGGAATCAGTGACCAGCAGTTTGTACTGACTGGAACAAAGCAATTACCCAGGACTCCTCCAATTTGCCCCTGTGCTTCCCTGTTCCCTGTGCTGCCCTTGACCATGGCAGCAGTGCCGGGAGGATGCTCTTGTGGGTTCTGGGTGGGGGGGCTGCCTGGGCTCCTCAGGGCGCTGAGATGTGCTGTATTCCAGATCCTTCCCTGCCTCCTGCACTGCTGACCCCCAGCTCCACAGGATCCCCGACCTGTCCCTGCGGGACCTCCAACGGTGAGTCACAGTTTGGGGCTTCCATCCTTTCCAACTTTTTAGTTTTGGCCAGCGCCCACGGGACAGGATGTCACCATTGCAGCAGTTGCTGGGATCTAAAATTCATCTGGCTTGTGTAGGCTCAGTGGAGAGGAGGGAAGTCCCTCAGGGTCCATCCTGGGACCTGTGCTACTTGCAGGTGACAGCAGCTGGGGCTGCAGCCGCTACCTTGGCGGACATGGAGAGACCTATTGAGGGAAGAAACCTAAATTCTGAGGACAGCTGGCTGCTGAGAGAGGCTGTGTATGCTCCATCCTTGGAGGTTTTCAACCTCCAAAGGGATAAAGCCCTAGGCAACCCCCTCTGATCTTAGTGCTGACGCTGCTGTGAGCATCAGCAGGACTGAAGACTGACCTCAGGAGGTCCCACGGGCTCCCCTCCCACTGACAGGCTCCTTCCCACAGCAGGGAAGTGCCCAGGTCACTGGGGATGAGCACGGAGGCTGCTGAGTCACTGGGAAGAGGAAGGTTTTCCCTGTTAACACACAAGGTGCCCCAGCACATGAAGAGCAGCACCAGCTCCAAGCAAGGGGTCTGCAACTCACCCCCACTGCTGCCCAGGGAACGTTTTGGGCGGTGGAGAGGCTCTCCTGCCCCCTGGCACTTGGTTTATTAGCAGCTGAGGCTGCTCCATTGATTGTATTGACGGGTAGTGCATGCCCCAGTTAACTGATTGGGAGCAGCAGCAGAAGTGCAGCCGGCACCCACGGCGCTGAAACGTGCTGGGTGCTTTCCATCACCCTTGGATTTCTGCAGGAAGCAGACCCCTGGCTCCACAGCTGGGCAGGACCACAGGCAGGTGACCACAGAGGAGGGCCGCTGGGCCGTGGTCACCTGGGGGGGTCTCTCTGCCATCCCAGGGATCCCCTCCCCACAGGGTGATTTCCTGTGGTCGGTGGATGCTGAGGATCTGCCCAAACCTGTTTGCAATGTAGAGAAAAAATATAAGTAATGCTTGCCTACCCCAAACACAACCTGGAGGTGATGCTCCTGATCATTTTCCCCTGACCCCCACCTCAGTCTGTGTTTTATTTCTCTCTGTGTTTTATTTCTCTCTGAGCTTCACATTAAGCAGCAGCTTTGGTCTTTCCTCTGTGCCTTGCCTTAACCTCTGCCATGTCCTGCTCTGCAGGCTCGTGCCGTGGACTGCTGGGTTCCCCCCCACACTCAGCATGCCCTTTTCTGGTGCAGCCAGACCCTCCCAGGAATCACTCTGGAGCTCGAGGCCATCCTGCAGGGTAAGGTAAGGTCCTTTCCAGGTCATACAATCCCAGAATGGTTCACATTGGAAGGGACCTTAAAGCTCACCTTGTTCCACAGGCACACCTTCCACAGGCCCCATCCAACCTGGCCTCGAACACTTCCAGGGGTGGGGCAGCCAGAGCTCCTCTGGGCAAATCCTGGGAGGGGGAGTCTTTGCAGGTGCCTTAGGCTGTAAAACACCTGCAGGGAGGGTGCTGGGGCCTCTCTCCTGCATCCGTGCAGGTCCCCCGTTCCGCCGTCTCTGCCCTCGCCGCCTGCTTTCTGCCACGCTGGCCATTCCATTAAAACCAGCGGAAGAGCTGAGCTGGGAAGTGCAGAGACGGGGTGATTTTCATCAGCCACTCTGCTTTTGTGACTAAAATAGATCCACAGTGGCCCCAGGCCATCGTGTTGTCCCAGGCATTGACTGGCACGAATGGATGGCGGGGCAACGTTTTCCATTAGTGGAGAGGAGGACACGTGTCTCCGAGGGAGAAGACAGCTCCATAAAGCAGAAATAATGTAGCGACAGACAAACCCATTTCTCTTTTCTCCCATTCCTTTTAGAAGTGTCACTTATCCCCGTTTTCTGCACGGAAAATACTGGGAGATACCGGCCAGAGCAAACAGCCTGCGCCTGCGACATGAGGGTGTGCTTTGGATAGGGGGATGGAGGTTTCCCAGGGGAGCTGCATGTGACCCAGTCAGGTGCAGCGAGGGGAGAACTTGCAAAAAAAACCTGTGAGGAGGTTTATCCATGGCCTCTGGTGATGTGGTGGATCCTGGTTGTGTCTGGTCCGAGGTTTCTGCCATCACCTGTCCAGCGAGGGCGTTTTATTCTCTGGCTTTAGTGAAGATGCTTTTCTGCAATAATGGGTTGTTAAGGCATCATTTGGGTGAACATCATGACATCCCACAGGTCCCACCTTCCTCCCTTCAGGAAGGTCTCTGACATAATTTTTCTGCCTTCTCATGCTCCCTGTCCACCACCCCATCCCTTCTCCCAGCTGTGTGTCCCAGCCCCTCTCCCACATCCACAGGAGGGAGAGGAGCCTGGTGCCTGTCTCTGTCCAAGCCCTCCTCAAGGCTGTGTCTTGGAGCTCTTGCCCTGTGGGATTCCACCCTCGGACCTCAAGGCTGATCCCGGTTGTGTGGCACTGTGACTTTTTAATAGAAAAACTGCGAGATACCTGGAAGAACACAAGGTGGGATGCTGGCGGTAGGGCCAGGAGTTGGACTCGATGATCCTGGTGGATCCCTTCCAACTCAGGATGTTCTGAGGGGCTTTACACTGGAAAAACTGCTGCTGCTCCATCTCCCGTCCAGGTGATGGGATGAGTGGTCACTGCTGATGCTGGAAGATGGATGGAGATTCTACGGGGTTAGCAATGTGCTCAGGTGGGAATGCTGGTTCTGGAGATGCTGTGGGGTGGGGATTTTCCATTCCAGCAAGGGAAACAGCTGTGACATGAGGCTGCAGGGTGGGGATGGGGGCGCGCCCGCCAGTGCCAAACCATTTCCCAGTTTGACCCTTCTGCTCAATCTGAACTTGAAGGTGAACGAGCAGAGCTCGCCCATCGATCCGGGCTGGGCTGATGAGCGCCATGCCCTGCGGAGAGCTCGGCCCCCAGTGCCAGCTCCCTCTCTCCCCCTTTTTTTCCTGCCTCCCCTTCACGCCCTTCCAAAGCCATCAGTCAGAGCGTAGCACCCGGGGCCGCCGACCTTGCTGGGGGCCAGGGGGACAACATATAGGTCCCTGCAGAGAGCTGTCCTGCTGTCTGATGGGCTTCTCCCAGCTGCCACTGCCACCTCTGTGCTGCCGGTAAGCCTGGCATCCGCCTGCCAGCGGCTTGGGGGTGCGGGGAGGCACGGGACAAGGCAAAGGGGTTGGTGCCCATCGTGCCAGGAGCCACATTTGTCACAGGCAGTGACGTTATCTGCTGAGCCATGCGCTGGTTTTCCTGGTTTAAGGGTTCTGCTGTCTTCACATGGGCAAAATACAACTTGAAGCATCTCTTAATCTTTAGCTAAAATGTCATATGACCTGGCAAAGTGCATTTTTTTACGTGTTGGGAAGCAAAACCTGGTCTGAGGTTGGAAACTTAGAACTTGTCTTGGCTAATAAGTAAAAAGGTCGGGGTTTGGGGTGAAAGAAGATGATGCGCCTTCGCTTTGCGTCTTCCGTGCTTTAGCCAGAGATTTTTCCCTGCAGCTGAAAATAACAAACCATTTTAATCTAAGTATTGCTTGTTCTGATCTTTTAATCCAGCTTGCTTTCTATTGGCACAGCAGCCTGAAATGATTTATCCGCCTGCCTCTCTATTATATAATTATTGGGAAGATTACTGGGGAGCCAGCTTTAGCCTCGCTGGGGAAGGAGGAGGGGGCTGGAACGTGGGGCGGGGGTTCGTGGAACCACAGAATCATGGAATGCCCTGGGTTGGAAAGGACCTTAAAGATCATCTCGTCCCAACCCACTTCCACTATCCCAGTGTGCTCAGGTTTCTTCTCTTGTGGCCATCAGAAGACGTGGGAGGGGGAAGCGGCGAGCTGGGTGCTTTGGGCTGTGTCCGTAGTTTGCATTGGAGTGTGGAAGGTTTCTCCCTCAATGTGAATTTGTTGGAATTGAGTGACCCCTGGTCTGGCTGGTAGCTGGAGGAGCACGACCCTCTGATCCGGAGAGGATTTGGGTGAAGCCCTGCACTTTTCTATGCTGTTTGGGGCCTTTTATGGCTTTACTTGTGGTTTTGGGAACAGTGTGGTGAGACAGTCCGGCCTCGGGAAGAACCTGGAATTAGGGGCTGTGCTCCTGATGCTTCCAGTCCCTATGCAGAGCCGTGGAGGGGGAAGAACCAGCAGTTGGGACATGGTGGTGATGCCAGGAAGGGCTGGAGGTGGCCACAGCTGTTTCATCAAGCTCAGCTGGTTCTCCAAGGAGCCTTAGGTGCCACCCCTGGATAAGAAGGGCTCGAGCCCTTGGGCGATGGGGTGGCTGGGGACAGCTGCTCTGCAGAAGTGACATCCAGGGGCAGATGCCTGAGGCAGATTTGGCTGGAGCTTTCAGGTGAACAGGTGTATCCCCAGCATGGAAAGATGGCACAGCCAAGGGTTGGCACAGCCAGGTGGAGACTTGGGTTGCCAGAAAAATGCAGCTTCCGACTGGCACAACCGTTGGGCTTGAACTTTGATGGACAAGATATGAGGATGTCTGGGGCTCCAAAAATTCCTTTTCCCTTCCCCAAACTGAATGTCTGGACACCAATGGGCTGGTACCTGCCCTGGCTGAGGGAAGGACAGGAGATGCTTGTCCTGTGGACCATGGCCAGCTGGGATGTGGTGGTTCAGAGCTGGGACAAGGGAACACCCCTTGTCAAAATCAGATACTGGGAGCAGTGGCTTGGCTTTCCTTGCTCCACAGGGCCTTGGGGACCATTTTGGGATCCCCAGAATTGTGCTGCATTTTGGGCTGGGTGAATGTCTGCGGGGGGACACTGAAACACCCTTTGGGCCACACCTGGCATGGCCACGGGCTGGTGGGAGCAGGTGGTGCCCACCCGGAGTGTGCCACGCTCCCTGCACTGCCCTTGGTGCAGCTTCCCAGAAAGCTGTTGCAGCATCCTCCAAAGGAGGAGACTCGTCATCTCTTGGAGCAGTTGTTTGGTGTGTCAGCCAGGAGGGCAGCAGAGGATGGAAACAGCTGAGGAGGGGTCAGGAGCAACATGGGGGCACAAGATCATCTGGTTTGGGTGATGGAGCACTTGTAACACATCCCCTTTCCCCAGGGAGCCAGCTGAGCTCTGGGACGTGCAGGCAGGGCTTCAGCCTAGTCCTTCCCACCGTGTGCTGCCTCTGAGATGGAGGGTTTAGCACAGCCCTCCTGTCCCTCCTGGAGGCTCTGGCCCTGCACTGGGTGGGCAGGCACCCTATAAAATGGGCCCAAATTTCCCCTTGCACACGGGCAGCGCACCGGAGCTCATCTTGTGCAGAGATCCTTTCTCCTTCATGTTGGAAGCGTTGGCTGGTTTGCCCTCATCGCCTCGAGGCATCCAGATTTGCTCAGTGGCCTTTAAAAAGAAATAATAAAAATAAATAAATAAGTCAAAGCCCATGAAATGACAAGAACATCAGCAGTGGGTGCATCCCCCTTTCCAGCAAACCCAGGGATTTGGGAGGAAATAGGTCACGTGCCCTTCATCCCGTGCCACGTGGTGGATCTCCCAGGGCCAATGAGGTTGGGAGCCCTTCTGTGCTGAACGGCGGAATAAGAAAAAAAAAAAATCACTGGGATTTTTTTTCCCCTCCTGTAGCATTTTTCATCCTTTCCAAACGTGAAAAGACTGGCCATCTGTCTGGATCCCCCTCCCGCCAAAGCGGCACAAAAGCGGCTCTTTGGGAAAGGTAAGGAGATTTAAAAGATTGTCTTGGTGGAAGACCACCTGCCGCGGGCAACTTTTCCCACCAGTGTAAGTCAGGGAAGAGTCCTGGAATGAGCCGGGTCCTGGGCTCTGGTGTGGGTTGGAGGAGCTTTGAATGTTTAGGAGCAGTTTTAAAGGAATCTCTTGTGGAGGAAATTTAAGTCTGTGGCAGCGTGAGGCGGGATTATGGGAGACGTCGGCGCGCGAGCAACGGGATTCCCTTAAGTTAGCGGCTGCTCCCCAAGTACCTGCTGGGAGATATTTCCAAAATATTGTTGGCAAGTTATTTTGCCGAATTTTTGTTTGTTCGTTTTTGCAAAAAAAACCAAATTTTTTTGCGAAATATTTTTTTGCGAGTTAAAATTTGACAAATCTTGCTGCGAATTTGTTCTGCAAAATCGGCGTTCTCGAAGCGCGTGCTTTGTTTCAGTTAAATTCCATTTTACCCCTGCCCACCAGCCAGTGCCAAAGATTGTCTCCCTGGGTAGGGAAGCGTCCATCTCCTCCTTAACCAGAATATGCAGCTATTCCTAAATTCCGTGATTTACAGCTCAGGCTTTGGACAGTGTCAGCTGCGTGCGCGCTTGGGTGGGAATGGCACACATGGAATTGCCTTCAAGAAACGGATACTAAAATAACGGGGATGTTAGTCATGTCTTAGTGTGGCAGCATAATAAAGCCCCCAGCCCTGATTCATCTGATTTTTACCTTCTGTTATTTTGTTTTGGGTTTTTTTAAGTATTTTTTAGTTCCACTGTATTTCCAGATTTTTAATATTTTTATTTCAAGTTCCATTCTATTTCCAGTAGCTTAAAAAAAAATATTTCTAATTCCATTCCACGTCCATTAATTTTTAATGTTGTAAATATTTTTATTATTTAATTCCATCCTATTTGCCTTCATTTTTTTTCCTTTTGCCGGGGAAATTTGATTTGGAGAGAGGAATCCCTTCTATTATGATGCTCGCTTTGTTTTCTGCTTGCCCTCAGATACCTGTTTTCCTCAGGGTGTCGAAATTCTTCCTGATGCCATCATGTTTCTGTTGCATTTTCCTTGGTTTCATCATTACTTTTTAAGTAGTAAAGTGAAATATTAGTGGCCAAGGTTGTAGAGGACCTAAAAGCTGTTGAAACGAATCTCAAAATATCATCTCCGTCCTACAAAGGGAAAATATTCTTGGATATGTTTTTCTCGAAATCTGAGTTTTCTGGGATAATGTAATTTGAATGTGAACCATCTTAGACAATCTGATTTTATTAATTGGAAGTCATGTCCGACTTAAAAATAAACCAGAAACAGTGGCTCAAGGACGTTGTGTTTAAGGTTCTGTAAAATGATTGACCTTTGTTTTGACAGCTGCAAGGACAGATGCTGGGCTGCATTTTGATACAGAAACCCAACCCTGAATTAAAGAAAAAACCCCGGCATTCTTTCCTAATAGCTGGGGTTTTGCTCTTAATACAGAATTCCAGGATAACTCAGTAATATTTGCAAAGCTCTTAATCTCAGACTTCCCCCTTTCTTTTAGGGATTCATTTATATATAAATATTTTCAGCATTCTCAGACACAAAAGCAAATTTTTCTTCTTGGGAAATAACGGTAGGAAATGTTCTTTTAATCTTGCTGAATTAAGAGGACATTTTTTCCTCCAAAGAAAAATGGTCATTTTGAGGTGGGGACAAAAGGCTGCTGCTCAAGGCGGAGGGAAAAATCTCTTTATAAGTGCTTCCAACATTATTTTAATGCCTTCAAAATGGCAGTAGAGAAGAGGAATGCTGTCAGGATCGGTGTGGATGGACCAAACCCCCTCGGTGGTGGCCATCTCCCTTTTGGGGTGGGCCAGGGGGGCACAGGGAGCTGCTCACCCCCCACCTCGAGGGACGCTCCCCTGGGTACCAGCCAGCGATGCTGCTTTGGTGGTCCCAGGATTGCTTTTCTCAGGGGATCAATTGTTTTTTCCAGGCACCCTCTTGGAAAATGGGTGTTTGCTGTGGAGCAGGCGGAGGGGGCACCTTGCCGGCGGCGTGGCTGCCCGTGCCGGAGGGGCACACGCCTGGCACACTGGGATGAGCTCGATCCCAGTGGTGGCGGAGCACTGGGAGCCCCGGCTCCAGCCTGTGTGTGCCTTTGGAGAGCAGGGAATGGTCCCCAAACCCACAGGGTGACACCTCTCTGCCCTCCAGCCCTGCAGCGTGAGGTTGGGTAACAGCCCCCATGACGGGAGTCTGCCGGTTCTCTGCAGCTGCTTTTTGGCCAGCTGAGTTGGGAAGGGAATTTGAAGGCTTCCCCAGTCGGTGAGGGCTGGCTCCATCCACTGAGCTTTTTCCCAGCTTCCCGCTGAACACATCCATCCCGGTGCTGTGATCGCACGCACACACCCCCACGGATCTGGTTTAATTTATACATTTAATTTGGGTTTGCTAAGTGAGCTGGCAGCGGGCAGTGGGTGCCACCAAACCCCCTCCACTCCGTGGATGCAGCTTTGGAGCTGGATACCACCCATGGCAGAGGCAGGTTGTGATATCGGTGGCGCATCCCCCACGGATTTTGACAGAGACCCACAGCCCCGCAGGGATGCAACCAGTGGCTGTGCCCTCGCTGCCAGGGCCAGGTTTGGGGACAGGGGCAGCTGTGACCCCGTCTCCGGCAGCCCCAGTTCCCAGGGGAGCCAGTTCACCCATTCCCGGGCTGGGGTTTGGCGCAGCGTTGAGACCCGAGGTTACAGAGGACCTACCACGGGGAGAAGGGGAGAGGAGAGGCGGCTCTCCTTGATTCTAATCGGGGCTGAGGTTTAGCTGAAGTGAAAACAGATCGGGAGTGACAGTTTTGGAGCCTGCTGTCAGGGTCTGAGCGCAGCGCGCCGGCGATCCACCCCCGGCTGCCCAGGGCCCCCGTCCTGCTCCTCGCCACCGGAGCCGGGAGGGCCAGCACCGCGCGGGATGGGGACAGTGCAGCCAGGCACGGCCCACACACAGCCCCGCCA
>NW_008240023.1:146580-162606 GCF_000691975.1 Corvus brachyrhynchos | reverse complement strand
CCGCACCAGGGGGTGCTTGGCAGGGAAGGGATGGGTCAGTCTGCATCCCCACCGATCCCCTTGGGGTGCCAGGATGCTTCTCCAGGGCAGGCAGAGACTAGAGTCTCCCTTCCCATGCCTCTGATCATCAAAGAGCATCTATGGCCAGGGTGAAAGCCATGGGTTTGGGCTTGTGGACAAAGAGCGCTGGATCCTACTGGGATTGATGGGACCAGGGTTGTTATGACTCCCCCAGTCACCCTTGCTTGGTCCCCACGTGTTTTCTGTGCTGTACTTAATCTGTCCCTTCCGTCCCCAGCATGGCAGCTGTGGGGAAGTGGGAAGACCTGTTCCTTCATCCCTGGATCAGGAGGGGCTAGGACCTGCCCCAGGTGCTTTGAGAAGTTGGGTGGCATTCATGAGAGCAGCCCCAGCCCCCCATCCTTCTGTCCAGCAGCGCCTGGACAGACCCCTCCAGGGCAGCCCATGTGCTCCAAACCTTGTCCCTGTTTCCAGGGATTAGAGAAATGGAGATGGGGATGAGATGAAGCAGTAGATTGCTTCGTTCTCAGGATGAAGGGATTTGTGGACTGCCCCCAGATCAGTGGATTGAAAATGGAGGGAAGTAGATTGAAAATGGAGGGAAATTATTGGGATGATGCTGCTTGTGGGATTAAAGCCAGGGCAGCCAGCAGGCTCTGGAGGAGGAGGGGAACGAGGAGGGGCGTGGGATGACTGCTGCTGGGCACTGTGGAGAGATGCTCCTGGTTGCATCTCATCTGTTTCGGAGGGTGCACTGGAAGGTGGGCGCTTTCTGCTTTCTCAAGTCCCTGGAGGGGTTCTCCTCTCAGCTGTCCCCCCAGCTGCCAAGGATGTTGGGAATGTGCCTGGAGCTCTTTTCAGTGCTGTGCCTCTCATTTCCAGAATGCTGGAGGACAGGCTGCTTGTCCCTGGAGGCCCACACACCTCCCTGTGGTCTCTCCTTCTCTGTGAGCATCCAGCATGGGTCTGTGGCCATGAGCATCTTTTTGGGGAGCCCTTTGGCTTCCCCTGAGAAATGGCATCTAAAATCTGGCACTTAGGGGGCTGATATTTGACTGTCTCATGCCTTGGGTTGTGTTTCCAACTGTGCTGGTTCCTTTGGGGCAGGATATGGATCCTTTGGGGCTAATGCAGGACCCGGGCAAAGCATCCCTGTGGCATCTGTGGAGGCATCTCCTGCTGTGAGGTGGCACCTCCTGGCTTCCATTCCTTGGCCTTTGGCTGGGGGGAAAATGCCTGAACTGGGGGCATTGGGCTCAGCGTCAAGGCTGTAAGTGTGGCTGTCAAACGGAGATGAGCTTTATTTGCCAGTACGTGAATGTTTGGAAGATTTGAACAAGGATAACTGGCAGCATGGCATGGCTGTGGAGAAGCTCTTTTCCTGGATCTTCTTCAGTGCAGCTTAAGCCCCTCACTCCAGAGCCTGTGTCCCTCTGCCCCCTGTGCTGCAGAGCCCTGGTTCCTCCAGCCCTTCCCCATGGGGCCATGTTTGCTGGCCCCGGGGGTCTGGGGTTGCTCTCTGCTGGCTGGATCTCCTGTGAAGAGCCACTTCACCATTCCTGGTTTCCTTCTGCTGATCCTGCAGCTCAGCTTGTCACTCCCAGCCACTTCGAGGTGGATGGGGAGCATTTCCTCTGTTCCTGTGCACTTAATTGCACACAGTTAAGTTCAGTACTTTGCCTTGCAGAATTCCATCTTATTTTCGTCACATTGCCAAGCTCATTTTGGCTTCTTGCTCTGCTCTCCAAGAGCTTCTCCCACGTGGGTTGTCAC
Organism: Corvus brachyrhynchos; assembly: GCF_000691975.1. Classification (NCBI taxonomy): domain Eukaryota; kingdom Metazoa; phylum Chordata; class Aves; order Passeriformes; family Corvidae; genus Corvus; species Corvus brachyrhynchos. Next base: position 160,812 of record NW_008240023.1, on the reverse strand, counting down.
CTGGCATTTTAACAGGAATGTCCCTGATCAATGTTTTGGGGGGTTTTAGAGCATTTCCCAGCCATTTTCCAGTGGTTTCACCCACCCCAGCTCCCTTCACACCCCACAGTGACTCCCCTCTCCGGCGGGCTCGGTCCGGCCGCCCTCTGCAGCACTGCTTGTGGTGCTTCCCGAGTCCCAGCGGCGCGTTCAGGGATGTGGACACGGAGTGTGGCACTGAAGCACTCGCTCTCCTGCTCTCTGCAGTGCCAGGCGATGACGTTTGAGGTTTGGGATTCTTTCCCCTGGCTCAGCTGCTGCAGCAGAGCCCGCCCCGCTCTGCAGTGCCGAGCCCCGCGGCGGGTCCAGGCTGGGGGGGCGATGCCGTGCTGCTGGCTCTGCCTCCCTCAGCCCCCTGGGGCACCTGGCATCTGCCAAGATCCAGCCAGTGCTTGGTTCTCACTGGACCATCAGCAGCTCCCATCGGTGCTCCCAACCTCTCCAAAATAATGGCTTGGGCGTGGAGGGACAGCCAGTATTTCAGGAAATTCTGTAATGGATTGTTTTTATCTATTCTTTTATCTGCTGGCAGACCAAAGGAGAAAGAGTGATGTTCCTTGTCCCAGGAAATGTTGTTTCCTTGGCACTCAGGGTCTTGCTAAAGGCTCACAGACATCTGAGGATGCTCTTGGTTGCTGAGTCGTGGTGGACCCAGCTGCAAAGAGCTTTGGCTTTCGTCACCTCATAGGGGGAAATTTCTGATGCACTTACGTGGTGTGACATTCACTGAAAAGACTGTTCTCACTGGCAAGTTGTTCCAAAAGGAACTAACAGGGTGATTTGGAAGTGGCTGAATTAAAGCACGATGTTCCCATCCCCTCCCTGTTCACCCCAACCTTCCAAAATCAGCTTTAATTAAACAAATTAAATGAGGACCCATTATTCTTCTAATTACTCTTAATAATTCTGATAACCTTGTTGAGGTGGTGGTTAAACAGGTTCAAGCCACTGCTTTTGCGTAGGGTCTCACAATCAAAAGAGCCCTGAAACCAGCCCAAACAAGGTTTCCTGGCTTTCCTAAGGACATCTGTGTCCTGCTGCTAGCATGTTGCATTTTCCTCACTGGTCTGTGTCTGACCTCTGCTTGCAGCACTGCAGCAGCTCGTGTGAATGAATGGGAATTCTGCATCCTGTAAATCTTTGCAGATACATCTCTCAGGTACCTGAATTTCCTCTAAACCTGGAAATTAACACAAACCTCAAGGCTGTGTCTCCCACAAATGTATCAGGGCACAGAGATAGGTCCTGTCATCCTGCTGTCCTGTTGCAGGGGGGAAAATGATGTTCCAGACCATCATCCTGGGGAGGCTGGCAGGGAAAAGCTGCAGTTTCATCCACCGATCTTCACACAAAAGATTGCGATAGCGGCACTGCCATCGTGACAGAACGAGTCACTTTCCCCGCGCTGGGCTTGCCTTGGTGGAGCATAATGCCTGATCCCATCAGTGGGGTGCACCAGATCAAGGAGAAAGCCAGGAAATCAGCTGGGAATTTCCTGGAGGGGAGGGCAGGTGTTCGGCTGGGATGTAGCTGAGCTCACTGCAGTGTGACAGTGCTGGAGCTCTGCGTCATCGTATCAGCGCAGATGTTCAGAACAAGAGGAAATGGCCTCAGGTTGTGCCGGGGAGGCTCAGATTGGATATTAGGAAAAATTTCTTAATGGAAAGGGTGGTCAGGCACTGGCACAGGCTGCCCAGGGCAGTGGTGGAGTCACCATACCTGGAAGTGCTCAAAAGGCACGTGGATGTGGCACTTGGGGACAGGGTTTAGTGGTGGACTTGACAGTGCTGGGGAAACAGTTGGACTCGATCATATCAGAGGTCTTTTCCAACCTAAGTGATTCTGTGAGGCTGTGATCTCAGCTGGAGGGGAGCAGGAAAATGGGAGCAGGTGACTGAGAAAGAAGCCTCCAGAGATGCCTGCTGTGAGGACCAGAGCAGGACATTTGTGTCATGTGATACTTGGAAAGATCACAGGCAGGGAAGAGGCAGGAATATCCTGCTGCCTGACATACCAGGAGGGCACGGGGCGTCATTTTTGGTTAGAGATATCTAAAATATTCCCACTGAAGCTGGAGAGTAGAGAGGAGGAAAGGTCAACCAAAATTACTACAGCTGTGGAAAATGGCAGCAGCTGGAATTGCAGCTTTGTTCCCAAATGGCATTTGGTGTCACTCGTGCAGATGCTGCTTCTGCCCTCCCACAGCTTCATCTCCCAACAGCCAAGGACATGCACTTCCATGTTGTTTAAGGGAATGCTTGGCTCTGGGGTTCTGCCTGTTTTTTCCTCCTTCCACCCCCGTCCTGGCCTGGCCAGACTGTGCTGTTGTCCTAATCCCGAGCTGGCTGCATTGCCGAGCTTCCCAGCCGCTAAAACACCGCACTGGAAATCGCCGGATTAGGTCTTAATGGCAGGATCAAGTCAGCAGGAGATGAGTGGGGAGAAAGCTCCTGCTTACGCAGGTGGACGGGCAACCCTCCTCGAGAAAACAGGCTAGAAAGCCTAAAATGTCAGAAAAACATCCTCTTCCCTGGCCTCTCTGGCTTTTCTCTTCTTTTAACACATCCATCATTTTCCAAGGGTCAGAAATCTGTGGTCTGAGTTTTGTGAAGACGACACTGAGAGGTCAGAGGTGTTTAAACATTTCCTCCCTCTCAGGGGAAAATGCTGTCTTGGGTGGTGGATGTTCTGTCCCAGATGTTAATTCCCAGCACTGAATTCTGCCACCACCACTGGACATCCTGGCTGTGGGATGTCGCAGTGTGCTGGAGGATGCTGAGGGTTCGTGGCTGTCTTTAACACCTGTGCTGGTGGGGCTCCTGGAACACCAGGGAGCCTGGGAAGTGTGGTGGGTGTTTTCCAGGGTGGCATTACCAGTGAGCAACAGAGATGCTCCAGGGTGGGGTCTTGGGGGTGGTCCGTGGGGAAGGTGGCACAGCAGGGACTGCACAGATCAGGGCCCTGCCCACCCTGCTCTTTACCTGCGCAGGTCATCGAGGGCTCTTGGCCAGCAGGGCTCTGAGGTGTTGGATTTTATCAGCCTGCACTGACCAGGAGAAGCTGTGGCTGCTCCTGGATCCCTGGAAGTGTCCCAGGCCAGGTTGGACATTGGGGCTTGGAGCAGCCTGAGATAGTGGAAGGTGTTCCTGCCCATGGCAGGGGTGGCACTGGATGGGCTTTGAGGTCCCTTCCCACCCAAATAATTTTGTGATTCTGTGATAAGCCTGCAAGAAAGTGGGGTTTTCTGGAGGCCCTGTGATGGGTGAAGGGGGAGATGAAGACTTTCTCCTTTGCGTTTGCTCGGTGGTGCCTGTGAACTTCCCACCCAAACCTTTCAGGGAGGGGGTGAGTTGTGCTGCTGGGGCATCTTTTTTGCACAGAGTTGTCCCCTCTGCTTGTTTTTGGACAGCTTGAACAAAACGTTGCAACACCCCCCAAAAAATAACTCTAGGAAGCAAAGGCTTTGCTCACATGGAGCTCGTGCACCCAGTGAGCCCCAGGAGTGCACGGCAGGAGGAACAGGAGGAGGACAAGGGCTGGCTTCACCAAGCACAGTGCCAGCCATGTCCCCCAACCCCTGCAGGGATTTGGGCTCTGCTCGAGCTCAGCTGAGCCCCCTGCCATCAGGGATAGCATCCCTGATAGGGTATCAGAGGCATGATTCCATGGATCCCAGCATCCGCTTTTCCAGCTCCTGCACGGAAGCTAGGCTGGAGACCAACATCCAGCCCAGAGCTCCAGTTCCCTCCTCCTGTTCTGTTTCATGTGCCATCTCCTGTGTGGGAGACAGTCGTGTTATTAAATTAATTTAATACATAGTGTTCAGGTTTCCCCTAATTGGAAGGGAATGGCTCGAATTTTAGGGATGTGTCAGTATTTGTGAGGTATCAGCAAGCATAAACACAAGAGCGCCAGCTGATGCAGTTGCTCCAACCTCTAAAAAATGGGAAAGGAGAAAAATTGGAGTGTGTACGTTTGTCTTCCTCCAGTTCTGGGTTTTCATTTGCCTTCCTATTCCTTGGTCACTGGTGCCTGAGCTGCTTTTTCAGACACGGGATTCCTGATAGATCAAGGAAATTTCCCAGATTGCACTGAGAACTGGTGATGTCTCCCCCAGGCACTCTTGCAGTTATAAGGCCTAATTATCGTGGAAGCGTTGTCCAGTTTTGGGGCAGATCTCCCCTCACTGTGGTGCAAAAACTTTTGGCTGCTCCCCATGTGTGAAAGGAGGGTGCTCCAGTCCTCCACCTGTGGTTGCCCAGGTGTGATGCTTGGCAGAGCCTGGCTTGGCTCGCTGTGCAGCTTCCCTTTTGGGGCCAAGCTTGACACTTCTGTCCCCTAATTCCGTGTTTTGACCTCTCCAGGGCTGCACCTGCTTCGCACTGGGCTGGAGCTGGGCTCTGGATCTACGCTGTCTGTTGGGCTGGATGTAATGGTGTCCTCAGGGCTTTCGAGTGGGTGGACAAAGGGGCCATTTCAAAGCTGCGGTGAACAAGGCAGAACACGATGGTGGAGAGGAAGGGTCCGAGATGGGTCCTTCTCTCCAGGCAGGGAATGCTCTGAAATGCTCAACATGGCGTTTTGGGGGATAATTTTTCCCAGCCCTTTGTCCATGAAGAATGAGGGCTGTGGGGGGAGGCCTGTGCCCAGAGTAAATGCTTCGGCTCTATTGTTGCCATCCCTTCCACTGAGCTCTTGAGCCCCCCATAAAACACTTACCTTTCACTAGTATGATTAAGAAAAGGCCAATGTAGCTTTCCTGCTCACTGGAGCATGAAGCGTGTTTAATTTAATAATGCTGATAAATCTTAAAGCCAGGAGCATTTGGCTAACACATGACCCACTTTTTCAATCAATTGGAAGCATTTACATAACGGCCTGATGCAGGGTTCCTCCTGCGAGGGACGTGGAGCTGGGGATGGCTCCTGCCACAGGACATGGGGGAATGGCTTTAGACTGAAAGAGGGGAGGATTAGGTGAGATTTTAGGAAGAAATTCTCCCCTGTGAGGGTGGGCAGGCCCTGGCACAGGGTGCCCAGAGCAGCTGTGGCTGCCCCTGGATCCCTGGAAGTGTCCCAGGCCAGGCTGGACATTGAGGCTTGGAGCAGCCTGGGACAGTGGGAGGTGTCCCTGCCCATGGCAGGGGTGGGAATGAGATATCTTAGGTTCCCTTCCCACCCAAACCATTCCGTGATCCTGTAATGTCTCCGGTGCAGCAGTTTGTCTCCTGGCATATCGTGAGCACTGGAAATGCTGACCTCTACACATCAGCTTGTTGAACCTTTTTGGCATTGCCTTCCATGCACAGGAGTCAGCCTGGGCTTAACCAGCACAGCCAGTTACTCTTTTCCTTCACTGTTCACCTTCACAGTGGGCTCAGTCTTGAAAATTCCTGATCTTGCCTGTTCTGTTACGGTCTCTCAGCTCATTCCCGTTACTTTGGTCTCCAATGCCATCGCCTTCTTCCTCAGAAATATTCTCCTCCTCCCCACCCTTAAAAGCACCTTTTGGCTTGACATAGAACCAGAGAACAACAGCATGGTTTGGCTGGAAGGGACCACAAAGCCCATCCCATTCCCCCCCCTGCCCTGGGCAGGGACACCTTCCACTGTCCCAGATTGTTCCAAGCCCCGTCCAACCTGGCCTTGGACACTGCCAGGGATGGGGAGTCCACAACCTCTCTGGGCAGCCTGTGCCAGTGAACCTGTTCTGGCGTTCAACGCATTCCATTTCTTATCCTTCTTGTGAGGACTCCATCGTTTTTTGCCATGCGTGATATCCAGCAGCCTCGAGCCCCGCGTTTGCACGTAGGTCATAAGCAACCTCATTCCCAGTGAGCCTGTGTCCTTTAGCTTCAGGGAATTCTATCTCCCTGCAAACCACGTGGGTTTATCCATTTTGGGTTTCATAATAACCTCTGGGAAGAGGTTTTGCATCAAGCCCATCTCCCAGCCACGGTCTGTGCATTGCTGCTGTTTATTTATCCCGACTTGCGTTAAAGCAGCACTTGAGAACTTGTTTATCTCCCGCTTTTTTTGCTCACGTAAGTCCCTGTCTGAGCAGAGGGAAGTGCCAGATGCTTGTGAGCAGGATGAAAAATCTCCTGTCTGATACAGGCTGAGGGATTAAATAACATGCGGGAGGATCGCCGCGTGTCCCTCAGCGCTGCACGTAGAGGGATGCTGGCACCTCCCTCTGGGACGGGGCTGCTCTCCCCAAGCACTGGGCTGCAGGGACATTTCATATGCCCCGTCCTCGTGCAGAGACCTTCCTAAGGAGGCATCAGGAATGAAAAATGAAGGATTTGTTGCCATTCTGTGGTTTTTATTTCTTTCCCCCCTCTTGCCTTCAAAACATCGGTGGCCCCTCTAGAGGGCAGAGGAGGAAAGAGAGAGAATGGGAAGAGAAAACAACGTGGTTTTGTTAGATATGTGTGACATGAATGGCTGGAAGTGGCGTGGTCCTCACTCTGCCCAGCTGGGGAGCTCTCAGGTCAGGATGTGTGGCAACCAGGATGCCAGTTCTTCCCGTTCAGTGCTCCTGGGGTCAGACAGATAATTCCTGGTCACTGAAAAAGTGCCTTGTGGTTTTCTGCGTGCCCATTTATGCTGGAAATGGTGAACTTTGGTTTGCTAGATAGGTGCTGTGGGTCTTTTAAAGCCCCACTGCAGCTGCTGGCCCTTGGCCCGGCTGCTCATGCGATGCCCTGCTCCAGAGCTGCTTTTTGGCCGTGCCCTGCTGCTCTGTAGGGTCTGTCCCACCGCGAGGAGCCTGTTCTGAGAGCCACCGTTCCCCGCTGTGTCCCCAGGTGATCCGGCCGTGGTGCTGCCTGTGCTGGGGCTGCTCTCCCAGCTAACGCACGTCTCCCGTCCCCCGGTAGGAAATGGAGTCCAAGGTCTCCGAAGGCGGCCTGAACGTCACCCTCACCATCCGGCTGCTGATGCACGGCAAGGTAAGGGGCTCCCACCGAGGGGCTGGCCTCACAGACCCCTCTCTGACCTGTCCAGCCCCACACACAGCGTCCCAGCCCCAGGAATGGCCCGTGGGGAGGGTGGCACGGTGCTCCTGCTCCCTCTCGTTCCTGCCCCTCAGCCCTGTCCTTCTGCTGGGGACTGTGTCCATCAGGTCTTTACTTCATTATGGGGTTGGGCTGGATTCTCATCACGTTTTCTAATGTCAGCTTCTCTGTTTCTGGCTTTTTCTCTGTGTAGGAAGTTGGAAGCATCATTGGGAAGGTAAGGATGCCTTTTAATGTACCTTCGATGCTGTTGCCTGCACCTGTGGTGTGGTAGATGCCTTAGTCACCTCTTCCCTGTGATGTCCTGAAAAGTTTGGGGTGCCTGAGTGTTGACACTGAGCTAGTTGCTGCATTTGTGAGCCAGAAATTAGGAGAGACCCACAGAGGGGTCAAAGACCATTCTCCTAAAAACCCCACCAAGCACCAAACTGTTCCCAGCTGCTTCTCTGGGTGATGGCTGGGAGTGTACAGTCATGTTGCTCTGGTGTTTTAATCAAATAGCTTCATTAAAAGATAGTAAAAATGTCACACAGATCCATTTAAATGATGTTTTAAGTAATTCTGTAGCCCCCGTCTCTGAGGCCAGAGGGCTCCATTTATTTGCCTTGTACAGAAAAGCTTCCTGAGGGGCTCTGGTGTTTCCACAGTGGTTTGGAAAGTCCTGGCTATACAGGATTAGGGGTTTTGTGGGTGATTTTAAAAGAAAGGTTTATGGTGGAGAAGATTTGCAGCATGAACACATTTTCTCTGTAGGCTTGTGCCTTATTTTTTCATCAGCCTGTCCAGCTCTGGGAAGATTCACAGTTGTGAATTCCTATGTAAATATTTGATGATTTACATGCTCAGCTCTTCAACTGCGATGCAGGGCCAGGCATCACAGCTCCCATGTTTTTGGCTACACATTGCCATGTATTAGGGAGATACATGTTCGGTAGGGTTGTTTTAAAGGTGGAAGTCTTGAATTTTCAGTAATGGCTTGGTTTTCCCTCCTGTTTCAGAAAGGAGAGACGGTGAAGAAGATGCGTGAGGAGGTGAGCAGCCTGCTCTGTGGGTGATTTGCAGGAGGGAGGGAGTGCAGAGTGGCCAGAGTTGCACATTGCCCTGTGTGATATGTGCAGTAATTCCCAGGGTCAGGACAAGCAAGCCAGCTGTCCCCAGAGCTCCATGGACCAGTTTTCTCCCTTCACACTCAAACTCCTGTCACGTTTTCCAGAGTCAAGTATTTGCTCTTAATGAAACATTGAAATTAAGTCACCTGTAAGATGCTTTCAGTTTGTCCAGGGTCTTTGTGCCTGCAGCTCCCAGGGAGTTGTCAGGGCAGTCAGAGGAAAACTCTTCACAGGCAATGACCCCATGAGCTGGTCTTGCCACGATCCCATGGGTTTCCTTTGAAGTACAACATCGGAAACCCTTTCTGAGGGTTGGGATAAGGCAGGGCTGGAGTCACTCCAGAGGAGGGGTGGGAGTTTGGAAGGTTAGATGGAATGCTGTGAGGCTGGCACAGGTATCAGGCTGAGAGAGGACCCGACCTGGTTGCTTGGCTGTGGCTATTCCAGGACTCCTCTTCTCTTTCCAGAGTGGGGCAAGGATCAACATCTCAGAGGGGAACTGCCCTGAGCGGATTGTGACCATCACTGGCCCCACCGATGCCATCTTCAAGGCTTTTGCCATGATCGCCTACAAATTTGAGGAGGTGAGAAATGTGAGCCAGCCCACGGCTGGAGCCAGCAGTGCCTGGTTGGATTTCCTTAACTGGGACATGGCCTCAGCACAGAACCTTCCAGACATCTCTAAATAGGGCAGGTCTGGGGCACAAGTCTGACGGGGAGCGGCTGAGAGAGCTGGGGGGCTCAGCCTGGAGAAAAGGAGCCTCGGGGGGCACCTTCTCACTCTTTGCAACTACTTGGAAGGAGGGTGTAGCCAGTTAGGGGTCAGTCTCTTCTCCCAGGTAACAAGTGACAGGACCAGAGGAAATGACCTCAGGTTTAGGTTGGATATTAGGGAAAATTTCTTCACTGAAAGCTTGGTCAGGCCTTGGAACAGGCTGCCCAGGGCAGTGGTGGTCAGCATGCCTGGAAGTGTTCCGAAGGGACCACTTCAGTCACCTGGCCACAGCATGTGTGGATGTGGCACCTGGGGACTGGGGGTGGCTCTGGGTGGGCACCCAGGGCTGATGTGCTGCCCTTTCCCTTCCCAAGGACATAACCAACTCCATGAGCAACAGCACCGCTACGAGCAAACCTCCGGTGACACTGCGGCTGGTGGTGCCCGCGAGTCAGTGCGGCTCCCTGATCGGCAAGGGGGGCTCCAAGATCAAGGAGATCCGAGAGGTAAGGCAGCTTTCATTTCACCACCACACTTCAGCGCAGCTCCTCGGAGCTGATCCACGCCCAAGGGGGAGCTGCCTTGGAGAAGGGGACCCCTGTGCTGCACCGTGCACCACTTTGCTTCCCGGGATGGTGTGGCTGACGCGGGAGCAGCATCCCTTGGAATGCCACGTGCCGGGCTCCGGGTGAAGGCGTTCAGCTGTGGGATTTCTCCTTCCTCTCTCTTTCTGTCTCCAGTCCACAGGTGCTCAGGTCCAAGTGGCGGGGGACATGCTGCCCAACTCCACGGAGCGGGCGGTGACAATCTCGGGGACACCCGACGCAATTATCCAGTGTGTCAAACAGATCTGTGTGGTGATGCTGGAGGTACAGTCTGTAACAAAGGGGGTAAAGTACATATGGAAAAAAATCCCAGCTGGCCCCACGAGAGCGCTGGGAGCTGTGGAGCGTCTCTCTCGTCCCCTTCACCACGCGTTGTCGGACCACTCTCATTTCCTGGTACCTCCGTTGGAAACGCACCCCGTGTCTTTTCCCCGCCATTGTCCATTTTTCCTAGAGTCCCACACTGGAAGCCTGTCTGGTCGGGTGCCCCAAAGGAGGTGGTTTGTGTCAGAGCAGGGGGTGGCTTCAGGACAGAGGGGTGCCAGCAGGCTGGGACAGCCTGGCCTGGTGTCCCAGCAGCACCCAGGGTGCCGTGGGAAGGAGATGGGGGCTGCAGCCGCTGCTCCAAGCACCTGGTCTCCTCTGCAGAGGGGTCACAGTGCCCCACGAGGATCACCAGCCAGGAGGAGGGGGAGGCTAGAGCATCCCCTGCACTGGAGGAGCTGGAACTGGGAGCACAGAGCTGTGTTCCAGTGAGGCACAGTGGGAATGGTAGTGAGGAAGGCTGGTGGAGGGCAGGGACTGTAGGGCACAGGGATACGTGTCCAAGGTGCCATTTTCTGGGACAAATGCTGACAAGCAGAGCTTGAAGATCTCTGCCATGGAGAGATGCTGCTGTACCAATGGCTGGAGATGACCTCAGCCACATGCCTCACATCCACACCTGCCACCTCAGATGGGAGAAGCTTCAGGAGGAAAGCCCCTGGGACACAGGATGGTGACACGTTCCACTGCTGGTGCATCCCAGAGACAGACAAAGCAGGGACCGATGTCAGGCTCCTCTTCCTGGCTGCACGGCCCTTTCATGGCAGGGAGGAGCACGTTTCCCACTGGAAAGGCTTCAGATGGGTATGGCAAGGCTTGGTGAAGGTGAAGCAAAGCCAAATTGAAAGCGTGTTCAGCTTGGCAGCAGCACATCTCAGGAGGGATAGCTGGGAGCCACATTAGCCATCCCTGCTGGCTGTGATGCTCAGGCAGCTGCACTGCTGCCAGAGGAATTTTAGGCACCCGATGACCCCAGGTCATGGACTGCAGCAGAGATGATGAGCCTGAGGGGATGCTTGACAGGTGTGTTAAGAAGTCTTTCTCAGAAAGCAAGATGTGCTGCTCCTGTGCACAGCTCAGCAGTGGGAAAGAGACCAACCCACGAGTCATCTTGCAGTCTGAAATTTGGAGTGTTCCCTGACTTTAACGGCTCACAGAGATGTTCCGTATCACCTTTCAGTCTTAAAACAGATAATCCTGGCTCGTCCCCTCCAAGATTTGTAATGCAATAAAAAGAACAAGTACATTTGGGATGTTGGAGATGTGCTTTGATCAGCTTTCCCACAGACAGGTGCTTAGCAGGAGGATTTAGATAATGCTGCTGGCCTACAAGTAGACATCTAAAGAACATACAGGAAAGAAAAGAAGAATTTTCCATGAGATAGTGTCATTTCTGTTGCCTGTCCTTATATAGCCATCACTGAGTTGTTTAATTCTGGGTAGAAGCAGGAGGAGAGCTGAAATCTCTCATGATCCCTAAAAACCTCCATGTGGTTTCCTGTGGGCTGCAAGTTGTGTTCAGGAGAAAACCAGGAGGGAGAATCTGGGTGAGCAGCTCCTGTGCATCTCACCAGCGGCTGACTCGCTGCAGCTCTGCTCAGACCTTCCCAGGGACTTGACAGAGAGGAGTGAGGCCACAGAACCACGGAATGGTGTGGGTTAGAAGGGACCTTAAAGGCCATCTAGTTCCAACGCCCTGCCATGTGCAGGGACACCTCTCACCTGACCACAGGTGCCTCGCAGCACCCACGTCCCAGCTCGGACGGCAATGGACCGCACCAAGGCCTGAAGGTGGCCCTGTTTCGGCAGTGAGGAAGATGAGGGCAGCCAAAGAGCTTGAGCATGGTGCCAGGTCGCTCAGATGGGCTGTACCCCCCATCTTGCTGCTCGAGGCTCTCCTCGGGGCGCTCTGAGGAGGGTTCCCGGAGCCTAGACCAGGTGATGCGGTTTGCACAGAGCAGAGCGAAGCTGAGGGAGGCAGCGAAGCTCCAGGAAGCCGTTGAGGGGCCCGTGCCGTGGCAGGGGATCTCCCGTGCCCCAGGTTGTCCCTGTTGCCCGTGGAACACCTCTTCCCCCCGTGTGCTCCTGTCCAGAAACGCGGTGTTGCCTGGTGCGGGTGTTGCTGGTGGCGGCCCCGGGGGCCGTGCTCCGTTAGGTGCTCTCTAACGCTCTTTTTGCCGCCGTTTCAGGAAAGCTGTTCTAATGTTCTCTCTCCCTCTCCTTATCCCTTTTCCTAGTCCCCACCAAAAGGTGCCACCATTCCCTACCGCCCAAAGCCCGCCTCCACCCCTGTCATTTTTGCAGGTGGTCAGGTAAGAGCCGACCCGCTTGCAGCCTCCACTGCCAACCTCAGCCTTTTACTGCAGCACCAGCCGCTGCCCGTTAGTGCACTCAGGTTTCTTGCCTTCTGACTTGCATGGTGTCATCCCATCCGTTGTGTGCCACGGCAGCTGGGCTGAAAGCTCTTGGCTTAGCTCCTGTGATGGATGCTGGAGGATGAGGAGAAGGGGAAGGGAAGGGCCAGACAGGGTGTCAGCTCCGTGTCAGAGTGTTGCACAAAGGAGAGGCTGGAATTAGACCCGAGTTCAGTATTTGTCAGTGGGTGAGAAGGAGAGGATTAGAAAAGCACTGTTGGACAAGAGGCTGTCACTGCTCTCTGGCATCTCCAGCCCAATTAAAAGTACCTTTGTGTAGCTGTAATTGATCCGAGGTAGGAAGGGTTTGTCGCAGCTACTCCCGGGCTGTGCTGAGCCTCTGCTCAGGGAATCCCCCCAGGAAGAGCCGTGTCCCCATCCCTGGTGCTCGGCTGGTTTGGGGTGCTGCTTGCCCCTGCGGCAGAGCCGGCGTTGTCACCCCAGTGACACTGCAGCCTTGCAGACACCACGTGCTATTTCCAGCAGCGAGCCTTGGGGTGGCTTTTCCTTTGTGGGATAACCATCACACGGATGAGCTGGAGGTTATTCTGCAAACGAAAACCAGCAGGAACAAGAGCAACTGAACACATGGCTGCTTCTAAAGAGGGAACTTGCACCGTTGCTTTCTCCACCTCATCTCCTGGCCTCACCTGCCTGTAGATGCCACCATGTCCATCACATCCAACGAGGGGTGTACCTTCCCAAGAGCTCCAGCAGCTAGGTAGGGCCAGCACCACAGAACCACAGCTTATGCCACCCAGAGTTATTTCATTTCTCTCCAACCATAATAAATAGAAGGACAAACTAAGAACAGGAGCAAAGCCCAGAGCACAGGCTATTTCAGGCTGAATTAGTCATTGCCAGGATCAGGAGTGTGTCACTCCATCACTCCATCTGAGCAGCCGTTCTGGAAAAGAGCTTTGAGTCCAGCTGCCTGGTGAACTGATCTTTTCAAAAGGGAGAGTGAGATGGAGGCAGAAATGCTCCTGCTGGCAAATGGTTGGTGTCTTGGACAGAAGTAATGTCACGGGAAGAAGCAACTGTCTCTGAAGGGAGAGCTCTTCCCAAGGCTGGGAGCCCTTTGGTTCTGCCCGAGGGGTGGCACGGGGCGGGTGGGCAGGGGACAGCTGGTGACAGTGGTGACAGGTGTTTGGGGTGGGGTGAGCCTCCAGGAGCTCAGCAGGCTGAGGGATGTAGCGGCCAGTGGCAGCTGCCAAAGGGACCAGCCCTCCATGGGCAAGGTCAGAGTTGAATTGCATCCGTCCAAGACACCTTCCTGCCCTTAATTACCTTTTTCGATTCAGTTTTTCTAATCAAAAAGCAATGGCCAAATTAAACCACCAGGACGGGCAGCTCTTCAGCCTCTGTCGTGTCCCCGTTGTGCTGGGATGCTGGTGGGCACTGGGACAGCCATTTTCCCTTTTCCTCCTCTGTGATTTCGGGGGTTTCGTTCACACGAAGCGCTTTGCTCTGCAAATGACGTGGCAAATTTGCAGGACGTTCCAAGGTTTTTTCCTTTCGTTTTTCTTGGCATTCTTTACTCTCCCTTTTCAAAGTGTTCTCCATCTCTTTTGCCATTTCTTTCAGAATCATCTGAATACTGTGTCAACCAGTGAGATACATTTTGCTAGCTGGTTAAGTCCTAAATATTGGGCTCTCTAGTGTCTGGCTCTTCACCCACATTGGTGCTTATTTTGGGGTCATTTACAAGCAAAAAGAGAAAGGATTGCTACAAAGGATGGGAAAAACACCCAGACCCATTTGCCTGGCAGATATTGCATGGATTTATCAAATACAGCTGGTGAAAGGCATCGCAGTGCAGGCAGCCCTTGCCTCGATGCCTTTCCAATGCCCCAGCAGAGCACTGGAATATACTGGGTGGACGTAAAGCATCCACTGGGAGTTGTGCACCTCAGCTCACAGCGCTGGCTGGCTTTTTGGGATCACGCTTGGGTGTGAAGGGCGGCGGTGATGTCACTGGGCACCTGGCACATGGGCAGTTCTGGCT
>NW_008240023.1:145128-146337 GCF_000691975.1 Corvus brachyrhynchos | reverse complement strand
CTGTCCCCCTGCCACATGGGCAGTTCTGGCTGTCAGAGGATCGCAGGAGGGTTTGGGTTGGAAGGGACACTAAAGATCACCCACTTCCAACCCTTCTGCCACTGATCCTTGTTTTTTGTACAGGAAAGACCAGCCACAGCCTGATATTCCCTCTCCATGCAATGCTGGCACCTATAAAGAGCTCTTTCTTTCCTTCTGAAAAAGCCAAACTGAGCCCGAGCCCTTGAAGTCAGGTAGCTCAGCATGCTCTAGGTTGGATGGGAGGTGGAACATCTCCCTCCTGCCCCAAGGATTTGCTGCCCCAGGGAATTTAGTGTGGCACAGGGGGGTTCTGGCAGAGGGATGGAGTCCTCTCCCCATGTCCAGCCAGCACTGGTGACATCTTTGTTTTTCCTTTACAGGCCTATACAATTCAGGGACAATACGCTATTCCACACCCGGATGTGAGTTTTACCCTAATTTTTCTTATACCCTTTTCTGTCACCTGCATGCTACTGTTAATTCACATAATATTAATATTAGCCAATAATATTAATAGCATATTTTCAAAGTAACTGGCCGTGTGTAGTATCTGTAATACCTCGAGTAGCCTTTTGACCTGTTAGCACTAAACTTTATTACTTCTGAGGACTTGGCCTGATGCTAAATTGTTTGCATTGTTCAGTGCTATCCCTTTGTTCTGAGAGAAACCATACTCTATGCATTTTGTGCCTCAAAATGATCAAAACAAGGAAAAAAAAAAAGAAAAAATAATACTTTCCCCTCTATTTTCCCCTTGTCCTTAAAATGCTGGTAAGCCAAGGGCATATTTAGCTGCTGAGTGCCTTGGTGGGGTGGGAAGAAGCCAGAGCTCCGGGGGTTTTGTGCTTGAAGCCTGGGCAGGGACATGCCTTTCTGAGGGGGTGCTCTTTTGGGTGACTTGGAAATTGAGCAAACCCCCCCATCCCGTGTCTCCCAGAGGGATGGGGAAGGTGTGTGCTGCTGGATCTCACCGTGCTGAGGGCCCCCTGACCGACACGGTCACCCTGGTTTTGGTGGCTGTCCCACTGCTGCGGGTGGCTGTCACCCATGGTGGGGACCTGGGGACAGCCCCCACTTCACCTCGCGCTCCTTGGTGCAGACAGGAGCTGCTCTCAGCTGCTCTGGCTGGGGTTGGCTGGCACTGGGATCCCCTGGGCTCCCGTGCCTGTGGGGGATCAGGGGGGACGT
>NW_008240023.1:135012-145088 GCF_000691975.1 Corvus brachyrhynchos | reverse complement strand
TGTGTGCGCCTGAAATTACCAAGGGAAGTAGAAAATCAGCCTGTTTAAAGGATTTCTTTGTGGAAAGCAGAGAAGCACTGCGATGCCAGCTGCTCAGCTTCTGAGGTGCTCACAGCTCTTGGAAAAAGCAGGGCCTTTCTAAATGTGTTTCCAGGGGGACAAAATACCCATCGAGTCCCATCGCGGAGGGTCCCTCCTGCTGCGAGTCAGGGGTCTGCAGTGGGGCTGAGGATGTGGCAGTGAGTGGAAAACCTGCTCCAGCCATCCCAGCCATGGGAAGGGGTTGATGCAGCTCAGCATTCCCCTTCCCAGTGGGTGCACTGGGTACTAAAGAATGGAATTACTTTTTCCATGGTTGAGAAGGTGGCAAGGCTGACACCACAAATGCCTGCTCCACATGGGAACATTTGGGAGCTGTAGGCTGGATTTTCTAGGAGAAGGGGTTTCACTGGAATTAGAGGAATCCAGGCTTTGTCTTCCCATGTGACACCAGTATGTGTGTACTCTGAACAGCCTGCTGTGATGGTTGATATAAGAAATAGTCCGAATTATGTACTCCTTGCTTTTGCTCCATAAGCAGCATATAACTAAATAACCTGTGTATTTAGGGTAGATCAATGCAGCCTTTACCCCAGTTTTTCTTTGCAAATGGTGCCAACAGCTTAGTGTTTTCCTTGTTCCTGTAATCCTCTGATTGTCAGGATTAAAATACATTTGCTGGCTGCACTCTGCCCCACTCCCAGCAGATTTCCTGAGAAAAGTTGTTGGTTCAGGGGCCAATCACTTCATCCTTACTCTCAGGGTGTTCTCTCAGTGACTGGTCATTTTAAACAGTGTTCAGTGCAGAATCCAGTCTAGAATGTGGTTTTGGGGCTTTTAAAACACATTTTACGTGTCTCTGTTTAGTGGCTGCCTTTTGCAAAGCAGGCAGATTTTAGAATGCCCAGCGTGTGCTCCTGCCTTGATTTACTCCCCTGAAAAAATGCCCCAGGACAGGGAAGCTTTGGCTCATGAGGGGCTTCAGCAGTGCCTGGGTGTTTGTAGGCTGTTTGGGATGTGACATGTAGCTGCCTGCCTTCCCGAAAGCCATGGGACCATAGAATCACGGAATGGGTTGGGCTGGAAGGGCTCTTAAAACTCATCTCACTCCCAGGCTGTTCCAAGCTCTGTCCAGCCTGGCCTTGGACACTTCCAGGCATGGGACGGCCACAGATTCTCTGGGCAACCTCTGCCAGGGCCTCAGAGGGAAGAATTTCTCCCCGAAATCCCATCGATCCCTGCCCTCTGTCAGTGTGAAACCATTCCCCCTTGTCCTGTCACTCCGGGCCCTTTTCCCAAGTCCCTCTCCAGCTCTCTTGGAGCCCTTCAGGCCCTTGGAGCATCTCCGTGACCTCCTCTGGACTCGCTCCAACAGATCCATGTCCTTCCTGTGCTGGAGACCCCAGAGCTGGATGCAGTACCTCAGGTACAGTCTCACCAGAGCAGAGGGGGACAATCCCCTCCCCTGACCATGGAAGATGAGCGGAAAGAGATGGACGTAGCAGCTTTTTCTGTGACACCTGGGTGCAGCCATCTTCTCCTCTCCTAGGCTTGTTTATTGCTCTAACTGCAGGGGCTGCCTAAATACCACTATCCACACTGGATCAGTATTAGAAAGGATCTTGGTGTCTCCCCCACCTGGCAAAGCAGGACCTCTGTCCCAGGGCACGGTCAGAGCCCGCGGGGCAAAGAGGTTTCATCTGGAGTCCTGCCAGTGGGACCAGGTGTCATGAGGAATTCCAGAAACGGGGTGCAGCTCTAGAAAACGGGATAGTTCTGAAGTTAAAAAGCAGTGGATGCTGAAGTCCCTGCTCCCTGCAGGAGCAGTGGCATGTCCAGTGTTATCTGGAGACAGCTGTGTTGTGGCAGGCACCCATTGTATCACACCTTCGGCTAAAATAAGCCAAATGCAGCCAAAATAAGCACGGAGGTTTGCAGGCACCTCTTTCTGTGGAGTGGTGAGACCTCTCCCCATAGCCAGCGGAGGCTGGATGTCCTTGTGCCTCTCCAGGCAGGACAGGGATCCCAGGGGTACCTGTCCAGGGATTTGCAGGTGTTCCACCCCTTCCTGCTGCCTCCCTCCAGCCTCCCCCAGTGTGCACAGCCCCTTGGGACAGCTCTTCCCAGCATTTCCCCCTCACCGCTGCCAGCCAGACCTCCCTGCTTTCTCTCCCCAGCCCTGCTGCAGCAGCAAGGAGGTGTTTGAGTCTTGTTGTCCCCCAAAACATGGAAATTGTAACTCCTGCCTCCCCATTGCCAGGGATGATGGGAAAAACAAGCAGTTTGAGTTTGGGGGGTGATGCTATGCTGGCAGCTCTCTGAGCACCTGTGAAAGTGGGAGGTGATAAAGAGCCTCCCTCCTGCTCACTGCCAGACTTCAGCCCAGTTTAGTTTGTTTTCTTTTCTTTTCCTGTCTTTTTGGTTTTTTGGTTTGTTTGTTTTGTTTTGTTTTTTTTTTTTAATTTGGAGCAGTAAAACCGAGCACAAAATGTATTCCAAACAAACAAACGAACGAACAAACACCTCTCTATAAAACCACTTCCTGACCGGGCAGCAAAACCTGCCTGGCACAACAAGGGATACAAGGATCTGAAATACCTACTGGTCATGGCTGAAGCCCATAATTCCCCCTATTCCTAACGAGCTGGCATTTAGAAACGCAGTTTAGCCATCTGCCAGAGGCACTTCCCGTCGGAGGCACAGCACAAGAATGTGTGCTGGGGGGACAAGCGGTGACAATGCGGCTCTGGTGGCACAAAGAGGGTCTCTGGGTGCTGGTTGTGACACCCACCAGCTGGCCCTGCACCGAGGCAGAGGAGTTGAACTGACACTAAGAATGGGCTTCTCGCTGGTATCGTACTTCAGACCCTGACCAAGCACTTCTGCCAAAGATTTGGGCTTTATTGCACTATACCCAGGCCAAGTCCTTTCTGCTAATGTTTTTGCCATGTCTCACCATGGCTTCCTGGTTTGGTTTTTTTTGGGTTTGTTTTTGGTTTTTTTTTATAATTTATTTTTCGGTTTGTTTTCCTTTTTTTTCCCCCGCCTTCCGTTACAATTTTGTTCTTGCTTTTCGGTGTGACTTGTTGTACTCTATGACAATAACCTTCTTAGCTCTAATGTCCCTCCTACCCCTCAGCAGTTGACCAAGCTCCACCAGTTGGCTATGCAGCAAACCCCCTTTACTCCCCTTGGACAGACCACCCCCGCTTTCCCTGGTACGTACCCACACGCCCTTTCAAGATATCCTTCTCTTACCTGTAGAGTTTCTCTCTCTTTCTAAACTCTTGCTGTTTAATGGAAATGAGCAGGGCGAGTAAAAAGTCGCAGTATCCATGGGGAGAGGTGAACGAGAGGCTTGGCAGATGTTTTGGGGGTCATGGTGCTCAAGGGCGAGCTCTCAGCCTGGGCTTTCCCAGCAGAAGCCGTGAGCACAGTCCCTCCCTCCCTCCCTCCCTCCACGGAGGAGGCAGCATCCCCTGCCCTGCGCCGCTCCGGATTCCGGCGGGACATCCGCGCTTTCCCGGCCGGAGCGGCTCGGGGCCGGCCGGGGCTGCTGCCTCGGGGAGCGGTGCTGGGCAGGCAGGACGGCACCCCTGCAGTAGTGGGAAGGAGTCATGGCCGGAGGGGGCCGCGCTGACGGGAGGACAGCCGGCCCCGGCGTGGCCCGAGCCTTGTCCTCAAGGCTGGCATGTTCCCGGTGACCTGGGAAGCAGAAAGAGCACAGGGGATGGAGATACTTAAAGTACCGCTTGGAAGTTACTTTTCTGACAGTATGTTCATCATATTTTGAGCTTCCTAGATGAAGTGACATTGCTTATCTCCTCGAAGGCAAAAGCATTAAACCTGTTTCTTCTTTGCTCTTCAGGAGAAAAGCTGCCCTTACATTCCTCCGAAGAAGCTCAAAATCTGATGGGCCAGTCATCAGGTAAAACACAAAGCTAGAGGGAAGTAAGCAGGCTTTGGTGGAAATATATTCCGTAAATAGGACTGTGCCTGGGTTTGTGCTCCGAGAGGAATTGTGGTATTCATGGAGAAGACAGCAGGTTTTCGTGGTGGGCAGGCAGAGATCGGGCACCACCGTTCTCCTTGGTGCAGCATGCCAAAGGAAAAGTGCCTGGGCTTTATTGCCTGGGTTTGTGATGTTTGTGTTTAACTGCCACAGAACCACAGAATCTCCTGAGCTGGAAGGGACCCACAAGGATCATCCAGTCCAACCCCTGGCCCTGCACAGACACCCCAACAACCCCACCCTGGGCATCCCTGAGCGCGTTGTCAAAACGCTCCTTGGGCTCCATCAGCCTGGGGCCGTGCCCATTCCCTGGGGAGCCTGGGCAGTGCCCAGCACCCTCGGGGGAAGAGCCTTTCCCTGCTCTCCAGCCTGACCCTGCCCTGGCACAGCTTCCTGCTGTTCCCTCGGGTGCTGTCCCTGGGCACAGAGAGCAGAGATTGGTGCTGCCCCCCAGGTGTGGTGAGGTGTCTCCCAATGCCGTCTGCGTAACGGGGAAGATACCAGAGTCATCACCCTTATTCCTGCATTTAATTTTGCATAAACTTTACTCAGAAACAACAGAACAGTGCCGGTGGGAGCAGCCATGACATGCAGCTCTAGCCATCTCCGAGCCCTTCAGGGTGAGTTGCAATTTTAGTGGGACAGGACCCCGAGGAGCCAAAGCGTGGCTGCAGCCTTGGAGACATTTTGCTGTCAGATGTCCCACGTTCATCTGTACGTGCAGAACGGATTTGTCTTTTGTTTCCTACCATTGCATAGAGGGGTTCTCCCGAGAGCTGAAGGCTCACGGGCAGTATGAACCAGACCTGGGGCACACAGCCATCCCATGCACGCCTCAAAGGTTTGGGGACATCACCTAACTATGAAAGCAAGCATAGCCCAAGTCAATAGACCCCACAGGACAACGGAAATAGAGATTTCATGACACCGACCTGTGCAGCCATGTTTTCTGCATGTCCCCTTTGCCCTTTGCAGTCACCCAAGGCATTAATCCTTCCCTGACACCCTCGTTACAGCCTCAAGGACTGCTTGTGCATATCGGAGAGGGAGGATCCGGAGTGCTGAAATAAACAGTCTCCGGGTCATGGAGAAGGATGTGGCCATTCCTCAAAGGCTGTGTGATGCAGGGATGATGCGGTACCATGGCACCAGGTGCCCCAAGGGCTTTCAGCAGCAGCCATGTCATCTGAGTGTGGGATGAAGGGTGCTGCCTGTGAGTCTGAGGAGCTTAGCTTGTATTCCCTAAGATCCCTGGATGCCTCAGCACTGCTCAGAGCCCTCACTGGTGCTCTGCTCCCTTCAGAAGACATTTTCTGCCATACCCAGGCTGCTGCTGAGCTGGGCCTTGTAACACATGGCCAAGGGACAGGACCACCCTCACCAGAGGGACGTGTCTGTGATAGGTGCAGTCCACCTTGCCCCAGACTGTGAGGAGGCTCAGTGTACAGGACAGGGCAGGTGCATGTGTGCTGTAAAGCCAACATTGAGCATTGCCTGTGGTGTAGTACCTGTTTTGTGCAGGTTTTGGCATTAGTACGCCTGGCAGGGGTGAAGGACAGCAGAGGGCTGCCTACTGGAGGATCTGCATCCTCATTCCCTGCATTTCCTCTCCTCTCTGTGCTCCCAAGTGAAAAATCTGGTGAGGAGACCTCCTGCAGGCAGGTGTCAGAGAGGTGTATCTGGGAAGCTGCATTCAGGCAAGCACAGGAATCACAGAGTCACAGAATCATGGAATGGTTTCCCTTGGAAGGGCCCTTAAAGCCCTTCTTGTTCCACCCCGTGCCATGGGCAGGGACACCTTCCACTATCCCAGGTTGCTCTAAATCCCATCTATCCTGGCCCTGAGCATTTCCAGGGATGGGGCAGCCACAGCTTCTCTGGACCAGGGCCTCCCCACCCTCATTTCCTAACATCCTAAGATCATGCATGAGCACATCAGAGATACCTGGAGCTCCTCTCTCTCTGTGCTGAGGCCCTCCATGGAAATACATGAGGAATTGGGTACTGCTGCTGCCTTGTTTTGCAGGAGCCCTGCACTTCCAGTCTCCTTGTGCTTCTTCATTCCGCACCTCCTTAACCACCCTCGTTCCATGGACACAGATCTGGCAGTCTCTTCTGCTCTTACAAGCCTTCATCAGTGGTTTATATCATAAGGACAAGGGGTTTTTTTTCCAGTTACTGCAAATTCCTGTCAGCCACCAGACAGCTTCTTTCTTGCAGATTTGACATAGGACGTCCCTGCTTCAGCACTGAGGTGATTTAATATGGAAAACCGTGGGAGAGGCAGGCTTTGACCTAGGAGCACTACGGCATGATGTCCTCTTACCTCTGGAGCTGCACACACAGGGTATCCTGCTGGCTCCAGCCATTCCCACCATGGAGGAGAGAGCTCTCCCTGATGCAGGAGAGGCTGGGAGGATGCACACCGCTGCCTTCGCTCCTCGCTGTGTAATTTTGGAGGGAAGCAGGATCTGAATCTCCATACTGTTCATCTTGCTTTCCCTTGGGAATAAGAGGGACAGCTGGTCCTGGGTCCAGCTAGGTTGCATGTCTTAGCAGTCTGGCTTAAATTCAGCATGAGAGTCCGTGGGGCTCTAACTTGCAGAGGACTTGTGCCGCCGGATCCCGTGGGGACACCGGTTTTGGGGCACCGAGCTGCTGTCACACCCCAGCAGCTCAGTGCTGCTGCATCCAGCCAGGGCTGGAGGGTGCATGGACAGCATTCCTGAGGGGCTGGTGGGTGTCCCATGCTCTCTGCTGCTGTGTGGGAAGGTGTTTCACCCACCTCTCTTTGGCGATGCTGGAACCTTGCACCCTCTTCTGAAGCCATTCCCAGTGGGAGGATGAAGGGTGGGAAGCGAGGCACCCGTGGGATGCAGGGAAGGTGACACCCAGCTCCAGCAGAGTCAGGTAGCGACCGTCTTCCTCCTCCTTGTCCCGGAGTGTGTGATCCCCTTCCCCTCCCAGCCCGGAGCAGGACGCAGCCTTGGCAGTGTTGCGGGAAAGCAGCGGAGCTCCGTCGTGTCACCTGTGCCAGCTCTAACCTTGTTCCCTTGCGTCTGCCCAGGTTTGGATGCCAGTCCCCCGGCCAGTACTCATGAACTCACCATTCCCAATGATGTAAGTAAATCCAAGTGCTTCCTTGGCATGCCCGTGTGTGTATACACATGTATGTATATATATACATACATATATCTATATATAAGCTGCAGCCACTTGGCTCTGTTAAACATATTTAGAGATGCCCCTTCCCCGTGTTCCTCATCCATGTGCAGCCCACTGGGGATCAACCTGCAGCACAAAGCGCCCGTTGGACTTTACCCCGTCGGTGGCTTCCCTAGGTACAATCCTTAATGCTCCATTTCCCTTTCCAAGTGAACGCAGTGCTCATGAAACATGCCCAGCTGACAGCACTGGGAAAGGGAGAGAGCTCCCATGCCGGCCCTGATTAAACTCTTAACTGCTTAATCAGGCCGTGGCGGGTCTGAGATGATGTTCCAGCTCAAGGGCAGTGGCTGGGCAGGGGGTGGTGGGGAAGAGGAGGTAAGTAAATAACATTTCTGATGCCACAAAGTGTCACACGAGCGTCTGAAAGAGGGTGCGTCTCATCTTAGTGCTGCTGGTAGGCAGCTTTGAGGTCTGGTAGATGGAAGCCTTGTGGTAAAGTGGGTGTTGGACTGGGATATTTGCTGGGAGGAGGCTGGAGCCATGCTGGGCAGGGATGCTCAGCGGGGAAGAGGTGGGATGGAGAGCACGACACAGCCAGAACCTGGATCCACGTGCCTCACTTGCTTCTGGACTGGTTCTAATGGATTAAGACCCACTCTGTGCTCAAATCATGATGAGGGCAAGCGGGGGGATGACATCCAGTCTCTGTTCCCATCTCCATCACTGACAAGCACCTTCAGCCCATCCTCATCAGGAGTCTCTGGATGGGGTCTGGCAGCTCTTGCTACCTCTTCCTGCTGTTCACCAGCAGCCGGCAGTGCCAGGGAAGGGCAGCGATCCCAACTGCAGCTGCCAGGCACCTCTGCCGAGACCTCTCTCCACCCGAGAGACGTGCAAGAGCCTCTGAGCACCTGCTGGCTGAAACCCTTGGAGATGCTTTGCCCTGGGCCACATCACTACAGGAGGGATCTGCAGAGGAGCCAGTGGGGACTGATCCCAGATCTGCTCCAACTGTTCATCCAGCAAGGATCCCTCTCCAGGAGGCTGCAGGGAGCTCCTGAGGTTCCAACAGCCACGTCTGCTGAGCATGGAGGACCGTAGCAATGAAGGCATCTTCAGAAATAGAAAGAGACCCCTTGCAAAAGGACTCACGTGGGAGGAAAGGATGCCAGGAGACCTCTGAGAACTGAGGAGCACTCAGAGCATTCACTCGCCAGAGACCCAGCTCTCACCAGACCTGGGAGGCGTTAGAGGTCATCACCTGCATCTTGAAAAACTCCTCCTTAGCTCTCCCCACTGTTGTTTCAAAGGCTTTTAAACACCCACTGCAACCTTCTCGGGAAGCAGAGGACAGGTTTGGGTTCCTTTTAGAGTCACCAGGCATGTTTTAGTGGTGTAGCTTGCAGGTGTGCTGCAGCTGAAGGAAATCTGATGATACCCATCTTGCTGCTCCTCTGACTGTCAGGAGAAACTTGAACTCTGTTCAGCTTGGGTGTAGCTGAGCATCTGCCTAAACAGTTTGGTTCCTCAGGTCTCCCCAGCAGATTTTCATTTGCTGAAGCATCTCGGAGTTATTTCTGTGCTGTGAAGACCAGGATGGGCTGAACATCCCCCTACAGAACCTGAGACAGTGGATACCCTTCCAGTGTATATTCAGGGCCATGTGGGATAAACCACTGTGGCAGCCCCATGGTCTGACTAAAGAATCAGGGAATATTTGGAGGAGTAATCGTCTCCACTTATACCACGGCAGAAATCCAGCAGCTGCCAAGATGAACATCCCATGTGTAAAATGCCCTTGGAAAAGAGCTCAGATGGCCAAGAAGGGCGTGCAGAGCACCTCATGCCTGTGTTGGTCAAGCTGGATATCCCTGTATGTGTTACCAAGCTTTGGAGATGCTTTGAGGGAGATGCACAAATGAGCAAAGACCATTGAGGAAGTTCAAGCCACTGAGGACTATCGAGGAAATTCAAGGGATGAACAGTTGAGGAAATTCAAGCCTGCAGCTGGCTCTGATTTTTTCACAAGAGTGTGAAAGACGTGCTTTTGGGTAGGGTGCACCTTTCCTGCGGGTGCCACAGCCGCATGGGGCTCTCCTGTGCCCGCGGGCAGGCCTCTGGATTGCACCAAAGAGCTAGAGGGGGTAGCAGAGGCACTGAGGGTGTCCCAGTGGGATAGAAGAAATATGGGATGGGGTCACTGCACCAGCTGATGAGGGGGCTCCTGGGGCTGGCCTGTCCCCAGGGAAGGCAGTGGGCTTGTTTCCTTCTAGTAACGTGTCCAAACCACCTTTGGGTTTGCTGTGACTGCCAAGGGGATGAGTACTTGCAAAGCACTGACCATTTATTAAATCATGAAAATTATTATTACTGAAACGAGCTCTCCTTGAAGCCCTCTGAGATGCTGGGCACCCTGTGCAGATAATGGAGATTCTTCTCCCCCCCAAGGAGCAGAGCAGAGCAGAGCAGGTCTCTGGATGTGTCCTTGGAGGACGGTGCTCACGCACAGGTGGGATTCACCCCGGGCTGTCCCTCTCCTATTTTCATGAGCATTAAGGTCACTCTTGTCCCAGGTGTGCTCGTGTCCCGCCGGTGACTGCCAGAGCTGCCTCTTCTCAGACGTTCCCTCCGTGCTTTCTTTCCTAGCTAATAGGCTGCATAATCGGACGCCAAGGGACCAAAATCAATGAAATTCGGCAGATGTCGGGAGCGCAGATCAAAATCGCCAACGCCACGGAAGGGTCATCGGAGCGCCAAATTACCATCACAGGAACCCCTGCAAACATCAGCCTTGCGCAGTACCTCATCAACGCCAGGTGAGACCCCCCCGCCGACCACCGCCACGGCCCATCGCGTC
>NW_008240023.1:134551-134773 GCF_000691975.1 Corvus brachyrhynchos | reverse complement strand
CCCAGCACCTCTCACTGCCTCTTCCACGCGCTTCCAGGCCTCCCAAAGGCTTTCCTCCATTCAGTGAAAACAATCGGTCCAATAAACGCAAGACATGGGAACGGCCTGACTGCTTCCTTATCATCATGAAAAGCTTGGCACTGCAGGCCCCCGCAGGGGCCAAGGGTTCCCAGCGCTGCCGCCGGCTGGGGGGAGACGCAGCCCGTGCCGTGGGGGCCGGGG
>NW_008240023.1:124384-134145 GCF_000691975.1 Corvus brachyrhynchos | reverse complement strand
GGGGGGAGGTGACCGGCTGGGGCGGCAGGATGGGCCTCAGCCTCTCCCACAGTTTCGAAACCAGAGCAAAACGAAGCAGCCAGGGGAGCTGGCACAGCTGCCTGTCCCCCGTGGGAGGGATGCTGCTGGAAGAGAAGCCGTGCTCTGGGATGACTCCTGCCAGCACCTCTGGTGGGTGACACCCCTGCCTCGACACGGTGACAGTAAAGGGCACCCAGCACCTGGCCGCAGCGAGGAGAGGGGAAGGCAGCCAGCCACTGCGCTGGCTCTGTGCTCCAGCAGCCCCCCGTGCCCTCCACGGGGGACCCCCAGGCCGCCCAGTGATGCTCTGCCCACCCGACTATGCGGGGCGTGGGCAAGAGGAGCGCTGCCCCGCAGGGTCTTCGTTTTCTTTTCTGCTCCGGTGATTAAGCGCTTGTTTTTTGTCTCCCCCCCACCCCTCTCTCTGCCCCTGTCTATTCTAGGCTGACGTCTGAGGTCACTGGAATGGGCGCACTCTAATTTCCACCCACCATCCTCCACTCCGCACCACCCGACCCTCTCCAGCCACCGGCACTCCACCCAGCCTGTACTGCCTGTACATTTACCGTCTTCCCTTTGCCTCCACAGATACTCTTTTCTTTACTAACGAATATATATATATATAAAAACACACGCGCGCATATGCACACACCGGAACGATTCTTTATGAGCTCTTTACTCTGTGCTCCCGAGGCTGCTCCCAAACTCTTTGGTTATGGTCCTTGTTTTCAGCGTTACGGTGTAAATTCTTCATCTGCTTTTTGGGGACGAGGGAGGGGGGAGGGGGGTGTTGGTTTTTTCTCTCACTGGCAAGACTCCAGGAGCTGACGGGGTCTCTAGTGTCAGTCTAGCGTAGCTACCTACACGTTTGAGTTGACATTGGCGGTACTTTCTGTAGCCCATGGACATATGTGATGCCACCCAGAGCTGTGCTTGCTTCAGATGACTTAATTTCTCTCACCCTCCTTCCTCTGGTGCTCCCTCTTGCTTGTCCTGGCTCACCTTTGCCACCTCACGCCCCTGCCCTTGGGGTAAGGGCGTAGTTTTCACCCCGTGTTATTTGGGAAGCGGAAACCAAGCGCAGGCTTCTCTCTTGGAACATGGCATGGTCCAGACAAGCCCTTTTTCCTGCTAAACTAAGGGAATCTCACACACACACACACATACACACAAATGCTCGTTTTTTTTAACTAACGAGCACCTGGAAGTGGGAAGAACTCAGCTGTATGGGATTCACACCCCCAGGGGCCTTTGAAAGCACTCTTTTGGCAATCCCCCATGGACGATAGCTCAGGAAGCTCTGTGAGCCGGCTGTGTTTGTCGTTGTTTGTGTTCAATAAATGTCTGTGCAGCTCTGGTACCGATGGGCTCCGACTGTTCTTCTCCTGGGTCGCCCTGACAATTCCAGACCCATCCTTCCCTCTGCATCCTTCCACACCTTTTTAACTGCTTGGAGGGAAGGTGGGGGTTGTATGCAAGAGTTCTTCATTACTATTTCTTTTTTATTTTTATTTGTATTTTTATTTTTACTACTACCATTACTATTATTATTTTTCATCACCATCATCATAATTTTTTTTTAATTTCTTTTTTTTTAGAGAAGGTCCCCACGAGCGATGCACTTCCTGAGTGATTTCATGCTTTCTGTTTGGTTGTTTTTTTGGCTTTTTTTTTTTTTCCGAAGAGAGAGTATTTGGCTTGCATAATCCTTTGGTTTTCCCTTAGATTAATTTATAAGTTACGGTGTGACAAGCACCATCTCTCACTGCCCCCTTGTCTGGACGGATCTGCCATGTCTGTGCCCCACACCCTTCCCCAAGACCCTCTCTGCTCAGCCCTGCCTTTTCCTTCCAGGCTTTTCTTCTCTCTCCTACCTCTCCAACAGGGAAACGTACGTTTTCCGTCTGTTAATTCCTGACTGTCCCTTGTCCCAGATGGCAAATGAGGGGACCATGATACACCATGTCCCCAGACAGCTGAAGCAGCCACACAGTACATTTTTGCTCTGTCCCAGAGGGGAAATACACTGTTTTTCCAGGTGAGCCCCAAGACTTCATGGCCTTTCCCTCTCTTCCACCCTCGGTACTGGCAGGCACCGCTGGCAGCTTCCCACCCTCTCCTGCCAGGATGCTGGGCCACTTCTCCTTGTGTCACCAGCCCTGCTGGCTCAGCACTCAGAGGGGCTGGCTGTGTCAGGGATCCCAGGTGATGCCACTGCATCCATGGAGCCAAGGATGATGGGCAGGGGGTTATGGGCTCCAGCTGGGATGGGAGCACAGCCCAGGAGCCTGAAAAGGTGAAGGTGGTGCTGCTGAGTGTCAGGGTTTGCTCTGCCCAGGTGTCCCAAAACCCGTGCATGCTCAGCTCTCTGGAGCATTCCAAGCCTCTGTGGTTAAAGGTGCTCCCAGATCCTCCATAAGGTGCTTTGCTGCCTGTCTCCAACCCCTTGCCCTGCTCTCCCTGGCACTTTGGGTTCAGCTGTGCCTTTTGGGTGGCCCAGCAGCCCCACAGGCTCCAGAGCATCCCCTGATTCCCCATCCAGAGGAGCACAGGTGCTGTGGGGAGTGCTGAGGGGCTCAGGTGCGGCCAGTAGCCTCTGCTGGCACCTCCCCATGTATCTGTGCTGATGCTGAGGATGGAGGGAGGCGGGCACCAAACGGTGCCCCTTCCAAGTCACCGGCTGGCCAGCAAAGCGTGGAACCACCTGCCAGGGTGGTGAGTCAGCTGTGGGCAAGGGGCACCCCTCGTCTTCTCCTGTTCCTCAGTCTGCTTTAGACCAAGAGTTTTTCCTGTTGGAAGAATGAAATATCCATGTGTGAGACCCAGCAAAAATAACCACCCCGCTGGCCTGGGGGCTGAGCCACAGCAAAAGCTCCACATCCCACTGCCAGCACCCTCCATGGCAGCCTGGGGTGCTGCCCCCTCAGAGAGGGATGGTGCCTGGAGGGAGCCAGCCCATCCTGCCCTTCTCAGCTCCTCCACGGGGCTGTCGGACAAGCTGGAGCACAAGGAGACCTTCTTCATGAGGTGCTGGAGGCACAGCAGCAGCAGCATCACATTGACCAAGACTGAGAAATCCATCCCAGGCCGACAAGGCTGTGGGGTTCGGACACCTGGGGAAGGCCGGGGGGCGTGACGGCGTCCTGGACACAGAAATGGCTTTGCACGGTGCCTGCAGATCACGGCTGCCCTGAATTCCTCTGCTCTCTGCATGTGCTCCCTGTGCCGTTCCCCACCTCCACTGAGACAGAGCTGCCCAAAATAGCAAATGCCAGATTGGGTCTGCCAGATGCAGCCAAGCTCAGAGGCTGCTGGAGAGGGGGAGCAGACTGCAGCAATACCTCTGCACCCATCCCTACGCCAGCAAGCCCACGGGTAACACCCCCCCTCTGGCTACCATCCCTATCCCAGCCCGCTCCCAGGCATCCGTCACCCAGCCAGGCTGTGGAAAAGACACCCCAGGAATCGGTGGTGAGGGAGAAGAGGCTGGATATGAGCGTTGCTCTGGCATCAGGCGGGTGTCTGAGACGTCGTGTCAAGGCTTGTGCTGCCACAAGGGTCCGTGCTCACAGCAGTGCTCCAGGGAATGCTGGATGTGGCCACAGGGGGACAAGGGACTGTCCAAGCAGTAGCAGTCACCTGGGTCACCTCACAGGAGCTCTGCACAGTCACAGAATCACAGAATATCCTCAGCTGGAAGGGATCCACCAGGATCATCGAGTCCAGCTCCTGATCCTGCACAGGACAACCCAAAGCATCCCTCCTTCTGGCATTCCCTTTGACTTTGCAACTTTTCTTTGGGGTCACATTGCCAAGGTTATTTTGCAAATTTAAAAAAAAAGAAAAAAAGGATGAAACTGCAGTGTTATTTGGGAATCAGCTTATCCATCATCTGGGCTTGAGCGAGGTTTGGAGACAGAGGTGTTGAAACCATTGCAGCATCCCCTGGGAGCATGTTGATGACAACAAGGATAACAACAAAATCGCAAGGAATGTTTCAAACTCAGCTTTGATTTCTTTGGGATGACTCAAAAGGAGATTTGCTGTTTTCTTTGGAAGGAGCTTCAGTGTTTTGCTTTGATTTGTGATAGGTTTGTCTTGGGTTTCCATTTTGGGTGAACTTAAAATACTCTGATGATGCATCCACAGCCACGCCACTGGGAAAAATGTCTAATATTGGGGTGAATATTCAATACTAGGTGAACGTCCCAGTTAATCAACAGAATAGCTTTAATACATTGCTTTTCTCTCCCAAAACAATGCATGTTATCCAGTCAGAATGATTCAACATTTCTGGAATGAGTTATTTAGGGGGAAATTTTGACTTTGACTGGAAAGTATTGGTCCAATGCCTCCCCCTGCCCCTGGAGTGTGGGGGGTCTCCATCAGAGAGGAGCCAGTTGAGGTCTGTGCTCAGCCCCTTGGCCTCAGCTGAAGGTCCCCACTCCCCCTGCATATCCTTGTCGTGCTCCCAAAATTGTTTGGAGTATTGTTCTGTATTTTTTTCCCCTAGACTCTATTTGCAAATCTAGTACAAAATAAGACTGAAAAAAATAGACCATTTCCCCTAAGGGAAAGTGACTTTCACCGGGGAGGCTCTTTAGATTTCATACTCTCTTTGAGCTGTTGTTCCGGGGTTTGTTATGTATCCACGCTAGTCACTTTTAATTATGCTAATTCCCAGCTTATCCTCCATTAGCAAGGGTAATTTCCTGCCTCCGGTGCCGGCCGAGGTAGAGTTTCTGGGGGATCTCGGCGTGGTGTGGCAGGGATGAATGCTTAATCCCCTCTTCTCCTTGGCCACAGGGAGGGACGGCATCTCCCCAGCCCTGCAGCCCCCAGCCCGGGGGGTACCCGCTCGCCAGCCCTGGGCGCCTCCGGCTGGTCACTAGATGTCCCCATTGCCCAGCTTTTCATGGATCCTGCTCCAGCCGGGACGCGGGCAGCCCTGGGATGTTCCAGCCGTTGCTCCAGCTGCGTGCAGAGGGCATCCCGCGCTGCTGGAAAGGGACTGGGCTTTTGTGTGCGTGTCTCTGACACTGGTGGCGGGCGGTGACATCCAGCGAGCGGGTGACATCCAGCACCGCGTCCCTCTGCAGGAAGGGTCCCGTCAGTGCTGGGACCTGCGTGGAGCCAGCCCAGCCCACACGGGCAAGGATGTGTGGCGAGCATCTCCTCGGCCACGGGTGGCACAAGCCACCCCCTTATGCTGGCCCAAGCCCAATCGGGCTGACAAAAGGACAAGGTTTTGCTGGAGAGGTCCCAGGGGTCTCCATCCCTGTGGTCCCCAGGGAGGCATTCCCAAGCTGGCTGCTCTGTGCCTTGGCTGGCAGCAGGAGCCTCTGCAGCTGGCGGAATAACTGCAGAAAGGTCACGGCCTCCGTGCAATGCCCCCGCTCCCATGCTGGATGTTACAGGGAGCCGGGGCTCTGCTGAGAGGGATATTTTTGCTCTCCCTTCAAAAAGAATGCAGCTGCAGATCCTGATCCTGATCCGCTGTGCAGTGCAGCGAGCCCCAGGCCCCCGGCCAAAGGGGAACGTGGCAGTGACTTTTAGGAAGTACTGAATGTACCAGATGTGCAACTCTCTCCCCTCCAGATGTGCGGCCCTCCTCCCACTCTGCCCCAGCACCCTTGTCCTGCAAAGAGGAAGATGAGACTCCAGATCGCTCCGAAAGCATCCCAGAGACCGAATCCAGCCAAGTGCAAAGCCAGGCTGGCTCTGGATTCCCACATTCGTGTTTAACCGCAGTGATGTCTCTTCCCAGAAATGATGATCAAGTCCGCCCTGCACATGGGGAACAAAACCAGCCAGGAGATGGGGACGAGGATGGAGCAGCGGGAGGAGGGTTCGGGTCTGAGCCCCACGCTGCCCCCCAGCCTCTGGCTGATTGAAAACACACGTGCTGTTCCCAGAAGGAACTGCTTTGATCCTGAAAGGATAGGCCGGGATGTGCATGAGGACTGGAATATTTGAAGCACACATGGAACGCTGTGTCCTGGTTCCCTGCAGGCAGTGTCACTATTTGTCCCTCTCTGAGAGCGTTTGTGTCTGGATCAAACAGGGGATGAGCAGCGCTTGGCTCTGGAGTGTCTCTGGGTTTGGTTGTGTCTGATGGGACTGCGTGGCACAGGATGCCTCGTGGGAGCGTGGGCACGGCCAGGGTGTGAGATGCTCTGTGGAATGCGAGCACGGTGGTGATGGGCCAGCAGCCAGCATGGCCAGGCACACAGAGCACAGAGGGATGGGGCAGCATCACTCCGGAACTCAGGACTGCGTGCACAGCTTGGGATCAAACCACCACAGATATCCAACAGGATTTCCCAAGTGCAAAGGGCAGCAGGCCATGATGTGCTCACCCAAAAGCAGTCAATTAGTGGTGTGGGGGTTTTTTTGGTGGGAGGACATTGCAGTGATGTAACCTGAGGCTGCTGCTGCAGCTGCTGCTGTGGTTTTCCCAAGGGATGATGCTGTGTGCTACCAAGCACGCAGCCGTGCTCCCGAATCTCTTACAGGAGCGCTGCAGAGGCACTGTCAGTAAAAAGCCAGTGAAAAAGCAAACCCAACACACCAGAGAAACTGCCATCTCTGTGCTTAAAACAAATTTTCAGTTGCAGACTAAAATTTATTCTTGCCACAAGTAGATCTCCACTCTGCATATTTCGGGCTGAAACGCAGTGATTTCCAGAGGCACAGGGTGGTACAGTGCAGCACCGGGCAGCGGTTGTGCGGGGATGTGTGTCCTTCCCCAGTGCTCCTCTCTCAGCTGCCCATCACCCCCAGCACAGCAGTGCCCTTGCCCATCACCCCCAAATCTTGCTGATGGGGTCCAGCAGAACCAGCTCTCCGCAGTCACCATCCCTGCAACCATGGGTTTGTAGGGCAGAGAAAGGGCAGATCCTCAGCCCAGAAACAGCCTCAGTGTGCTCAGATGGCTTCTCTGGAGCTGCCAAAAAGCTGCTCTCAGCCCTCAGTGAGAGCCCATGAGGCAAACACAGCACACCGGGCAACCGCCCGGGCTCACCTGGCAGCCCAGCTCACGCTAGATGTGTTTTGGTGTGAGCTCCCATGGAAAAAAAGGGAGATTTGTTGTGGTGTAGCAGAGCTCCATGTGGGCATGGCTCCTCCAGCTTGGCTTTTGGGGTGTGGGTGATTTCAGTATCGCACTGGAGATTGCTCGGGGTGTTGTGGCAGCCTCACGTTCGCATAGCCCAAGAGGCCAGGAGGCACTGGTGCTGGAGCCTTGGCTGGGCCCTGACCATCTCCCTTGCTTGCCCCCCAGCTCTGCAGACCCTGACCCCCATGGGAGGAACACCTTCACCGCCTGACCAGAACGCCGCAGCCGACATGGTGCCAGTGGCTGATGCTTGAGCCCCCTCCGAAGATGCTGCCGGCTTCCCGCAAGCTTCTCCCGCTCCTTCATGGCGCCCTTGGGGCCAACTGCCCGAACCCCCCTGCCCGTGGCTGCCCAGACCCCGCTCCTCAGCCGGGGCACGGGGCAGCAGCGGGCTCAGGGGGCTGGGGAAGCAGCTCTCAGGAGGACAGCAGCTTGCAGCCAGCGTGCGGAGGTACCCACTACGAGCCAGCGCTTCCCACCGCCCCTCTCTGCGCTTCCTCATCGCCCCTCACGCCCCTGCCGCTTTGCAATGTATTTTGTGGCTTATCTGTGTCATTGCAATAAAGCTTTTGTTGCTTGACGTGCCCTCCGTGGTGAGCGGGATGAGGCTGGGGAGCCGTGGTTTGGGCAGTGGGGCATCCACAGGGCGAGGGGCAGGGTGCTGGGGGTGCCCCAGTCGCACAAAAGCCTCGGTGCCCCCAGAATGGTTAATGGGGAAACTCAGCCCATGAAGCAATCCGTGGCTTGGAAAACGGGCCTCAGAGCCCTGGCTCCACTCAGCGTCAGGAAATGATCCCACATGGGAGCAGGGCTGCCAGGAGGGAGGGGGAACGGGACAGGGGGAGCACTGCAAAGAGAATCCAGAGTGTTCCCGAAAGGCGGCGACGACCGGGATTCATTATCCGTTGGGAGACGTGTTTATAGCAAGTCTGAGTCACTGCCGGGCCCAGGGAGCAGCCCAGCAATCCAGGGGCTGCCAGCCATCCGGATGGGATACAGGCTCCCCATCCAGCCCCACGCAATGGCAGCTCTCAGCAGCCCACCACGTGCCAGCCCTGCTGGACCTTGGAGCAGCCCTGGTGCTATTTTTGGACACACTGGGGCATGGTTTTTCTCTGGGATGCTTCCTTTCTGCTCGAGAAGAGAAGCCAGAGCACTGCCCAAGCTCTGCATGTTGCCCTCGTGCAGTGAGGGTCTCCATCTCCAGCCCATCCAGCCCTGGGCTTGACACACATCCAGGAGAGGCCAGCACTGCCTGCCCAGACCTCTGCCCTATGTGGAAACAAAGGCAAAAATGCTGTATTGACCTTTTTCTCCATTTGGAATTATATTTGCCAAGTGAACATCACCCCTGCTCCCGTTTGGCCCTGCAAAGGCAGGCAGGCAGGGCAGTTCACCCTTGCTCAACCTGCTCCCCAGGGAGCAGCAGCCCCAAATCTCTATGGAACCTGGAAGTCGTCCTCCCCTTGTTTGTGCCACCCCTGTCACGCCCTTGGCTGCAGTGCCCAGCCCTGCTCCCTGACAAGCCACAAAGCCAACCACAGCATACAGCTCCAGGCCTGGCACCCACTTTTGACTAAAAACCAGGTTTTCTGGGTTTCTCCTGCCCAGGAATTGGCTGAACACTTTCACTTGGAGAAAAGCCACTGTTGCTGTTCCCATCCCGCTCCCAGAGCGGCAGTGCCATGGGGACCCTCCCAAAGTGGGGCATCACTGACTGAGAGCAATGCTCTGGGAAACACAGCTCAGGGCTCCTTTCCCACCTCCTTGCAAGCCCTGGGCCGTCCATGAAGCACCTTCCATGGCCTTTGCTGAGCTGGGAGACTTTCCCAGAGCCAGCCCCGGGTGGGAGCAGCCCCAGGGAAGGAGTCAGTGGGGCTGCGTGTGCAAACACCCCCAAAGGTTGTTGTGTCCACCCACCCCAGCACAGGGCTTGAATCCCTGCCCAGGCTGGAGAGGTGTGATGCAGAGGGATGTGAACCACCTGCTTAACCTCTGCAGGACTCATCAGCTGCAAGAGGAAGCTTCTGTGCCCCATTGAAGGCATTTAAGGCTGCAGAGGCTCCACACCCCAGTCCATTGCATTCAGCTCTTTGTGCTGGCTACAGCTCCATGGCTTCCGGCTGAGAGGGTGAGTGTGTGGAGATTGAAACAGCCTGTTTACCTTTGGCTGTGCCTCTAAAACAAACAAAACAAAGCAGTGGGGGGGAGATGCTTATCTTTACACCCTGCTGGGACTCCCCTGGCTGGAGCTGGGATCTGCTGCATGGAGCAGGGGGAACAGGCTTCAGGAGAGCAATCATAGAACCATAGGCTGCTTTTGGTTGGAAGGGACCTTAAAGCCCATCTCATTCCACCCCCTGCCATGGGCAGGGACACCTTCCACTAGCCCAGGGTGCTCCCAGCCCTGTCCAAGCTGGCCTTGCACACTGCCAGGGATCCAGGGGCAGCCACAGCTGCTCTGGGCCAGGGCCTCCCCACCCTCACAGGTAAGAATTCCTTCCATAAATCCAACCAAAGCCTACTTTCAGTTTAAAGTCATTCCCCCTTCTCCATGGCTGGATGGTTTGTGTTTGCTCCTCATTATGAAAGATCCAAGGAGGATGCTCGGCACTGCTTGGAG
>NW_008240023.1:123888-124351 GCF_000691975.1 Corvus brachyrhynchos | reverse complement strand
TTATCCTTCTAGGAACAGGCAGCAGCTGGCTCTGGCTCTGGTGGGGAGGGAGCTGGGCTGCATGCCTTGCTGCATCCCAGGACTGCTCTGGAAGGGCACAGCCACACCCGGAGCCTGGACGGCTGCTGGGGTGGTAAAAGTAACGAGTACAAACATGTGTGCCTAATAAAAACGGAGCAGAAACAGCCTGGGAAGGGGCTACCGGGAGCCCCTGGGAGTCTGCTAGACACGTGCAAGCTCCTGGGTTGGGGTGGATCATCCCCGTGGAAAACTATGGGAAGGCATCGGGCTGGCTCTGTGCCAGGAAGCCAGCAAGGAAGATGCTTCTTGTCCTTCCCAAGGCTTTGGGGTTTGATGCAGAGAGGGGGGCTGCAATCCATGGCAGAGGAAAAGCAGGGTTTCAACCCGCGGAGCTCATCCCTTCGCAGCGGGGTGATGAGTGCGGGGCTGGGTGGCAGCGCTG
>NW_008240023.1:115220-123854 GCF_000691975.1 Corvus brachyrhynchos | reverse complement strand
TCCAGAGCCTGGGGCTGCCTTCCCCAGGGAACGCGGGCCCAGCCTGGCAGGCACGCTCCGCTCCCTGGGACTCGCCCAAGCCGCGCCTTTTATCGCAGAGGCATGGAAAATACTCCCTGCTCAGCTGCCGGGCGGGTTAGTGCGTGCTTTTCCACGCGTTTTTCCTGGATGTGCCCCATGAGAGGGGGGGTCCCCTGTCCCTCCAGTGATGGCCCAGGGCTGGAGGTGGTGTGTCCCTGGGTGCTGCCTTTTCTCCAGGAGCAGGAAGACAGTGCAGGTGCTGCTGATGTTCCTCAGTTGGGCCAGCTTTGTTCCCAAACCACGATGCTCCCAACTCCCCAAACCCCACTCTTTGGGCTGTTTCTATGTTCTGAGTGTAAAATGGTAGGCGGGAGTGAAGCCCTGGCAGTGAATTTTGCTGCCTGCCTTCAAGCCTCTGCTCTGGGACAGAGGAAGAGAGTGGGGCTCTTTCACCAGGAGAGTGTGGGGAGGCCCTTCCTGGTATCCCAAATATGTGACGTCCTGGCATCTCGTGGCTCCCCTGCGAGTCAAGGATCCCTGCAAGCGCTGGGGTGGCCCAGGAAAAGGATCCTGAAAGCGTTATATCCTCTCCTCCAGCTCCCACGCCGCATCCGCAACCTCCCCTCTCATTCGACCCTCTCATCTTTCCTAAGAAGCTGAGCCAAGCTTTCCCACAGACCCAGACAGCTATTAGGGAAATATTATTACCAGATGGTTTGGTTTTTTCCATAAGAACAGAGGCCAGTGTGAGGTAATGGGGAAAACATTAACCCAGCACGCACCATCCTGGGTGTGGGGATGTGGATTTGCTGCTGGAGCTGTGCTGTGTCCTGGCTGTGCCAGCATGGAAGGGGTCTGCAGGGTGGGGTGGAGGGGGACGCTCACACCCTGTGTGTGCTGGATGGATGGGAGCTGGGAATCCCTGTTGGAATGGCAGTGACCCCCTGAGGTGGCTTGGGAAGGGAAGAGTGTATCCCCAAACGGTGCTGGAGGGGAGGGAAGGCTCCCCCCGGCCAGCTCGGACGCAGCTGGCAAGCAGCAGAGCAGGGAAGTTCGTGCCGGGTCAGCGGTTCGGAGAAGCACCAGGTCCCAGCTGGGCTGCGTCTTCTGGGGTGGCTTCGGGCCCTTGGCAAGGAAAGGTGCCAAGAGGCTGCTTCGTCAGAAAACCGAGGGGTTTGGAAGATGGGCTGCCTCTTCCACTGGGTGTTTTTGCAGGTGGCTGGATGCCAGACCCTCCTCTGGCTCTGCCTAGGTCCACTCTGCACCACGGTGGGATTCTCCCAAGGTCCCTCTGGGAGAGGTGGTGTTTTCCTGCTCAGAGGGGTTTCTCTGCTGCCTCCTCCTGCAGAGATCCCCTGTGGGAAGCTGAAGTATCATGTGCAGAAGCACCACAAGCCACATTCTTTCCAGTGGGGTTTGTGGTTGGTGCAGCACTGGGCTCGCACCACAGCTGCTCCTGTGGCAGGAGGTGGGGAGGACACCTCAGGGAGGTGCAGCCCTCGGTAACCAGGCACAGGGAAACATCCACTGTCCCAAACATTTCCATCACTGGATGCCCACGTCCCCAGGAGTGGGGGGAAGGTGACAAAGATGGTGCAGGCAGCTGGCAGGGGCCTGGTGTGGTTACAACCAGGGACATTTCAGTGCTCCCTAACTGTGGCATTTCCCGGCACCATGTCAGAGGACAAAGTAGCCCCAGCTGCAACCTGGCACTTGGCCCTTGCCTGCTTTCCAAAGCACCCTTTGGTTCTGTGTGTGCTGATGGGTTTGATGCCTTAGATCTTGACCTTTGTGTTTTTCAAATCCTGTACTGCTTAGTGTGTGACTCTGAAGTTTCTTGTGGCCTGTTGGTTTCTGCTCTCTCGCGTCAAAACAAAGCCTCTTCGGGCCTGCTCTCCAATGTCACCCAGACCATCCTACGCCCAAAAAGTATAAACCAAAGAGCTTCTAAGGGGGGCAAGCGGAGGGGAAATTACATCACTGAACTGAAGCTTTAATTGGAGAATTAACCCTGATATGTAAATGAACAAAACCTATAAAAGTGTGAAGAACTCGTGACTTGTTGTCCATCTTGGGGTCCATCTCGGCAGTAGCCTCTGGCCCCCAGGGGGTACCTTTGAAGGCCTTTCAAATAAATACCTGCCTTTATTCTTTTACTTCTGTCCAGTCCGTGTCTAGGAGGCCTCTTAAGGCACCAGGTTCACTCCTGGCTTTTCCCATGGGAATTAATTTGAGCTCCTTTCCATATTTCCTATGAAAGCACAATTTTCCATTTCCAAGTGGATTTGATTAAAGGGAAGAAAAGGTTACACCAAAGAGTTAATATCAGAAAAACAGAGCAAACTCATTATTTTCTCAGTCTCTGGGAGAAGAAAAAGCAAAAATTCTGTCCCAAGTGCACTTTGTTTTTTTTCCCCCAGCACCCAGGCTGGCCTGGAATTGGACTGGAAGTTTATTGGGGTGCTGTGGGCTGAGATTGGGGAAGGGGAACACCCATTCCCTGGGGAACTTCGGCACTTCCCTTGCCCGTCTTCATGGCACTCCCGAGGGAGGCTGATAGATGGAGGAGATCTCCTGCTCCTGCGGGGAGGACAGAGCCAAAGGGCTCCATTTCCCTGGCCTCATCTGAAGAGGAAGGGAAAGGGGATGTCCTTCACAGGCACGTGTCCTTGGATTTCGAGACACGATGGCGTGCTGCTAGTCCCAGTGACTTGGGAATGGGGGTTTTTTCCTGCAAAACTAGCCCAGACTTTTCCAAGGAAATGGCTGTTCAGTGTCCTGGGGACACTGCTGTGGCCGTGGTTTAGCACCACAGACCTGGAAAAGACAATGATTGAAAACGCTGGACACAGCCCCAGTCCAGCGGTCTGGTCAGATGCTCCTGGGACATCGCTCCCGATGACAGCCCTGGGGCGGCCAGGCGGAGTTCCAGGCAGGGATTGGGGTCCCCAGCAGGCCGTGGTTTAGCACCACAGACCTGGAAAAGACAATGATTGAAAACGCTGGACACAGCCCCAGTCCAGCGGTCTGGTCAGATGCTCCTGGGACATCGCTCCCGATGACAGCCCTGGGGCGGCCAGGCGGAGTTCCAGGCAGGGATTGGGGTCCCCAGTGGGGTGGGAGGAGTTCCCCAGGGCACACGGGGCCTGACAGGCTGCAGCTGCTCGGAGCCTCGTTCGGTCAGCAGGCGCCTTGCACAGGCCATACCACGATCATTAAGTCTTTGCTGACACAGCCAGCTGGCCTCCAGCTTGCTCCAGCTCTGTGGAGCTGCTCCTGAGATGGGTTTGCTTTTCCCTGCCCGCAGGGAGCGGGAGGTCGGCTCTTCTTCTGCTTGGGATAATCCCCTGTGAGGGAAGGGAAGAGAGAAAGCTAAGAGGAAATTACTCTGCTGAGCTGATGCATGAAGACAGGTCCCTTCCCAGAAACCCCTTTCTGGAAGCTGCTGGCTGGTTTTCAAAATCCCAGGACAGCAGTTCCCTTGTGGGAGCCTGAGGAGGTGTGTTGGAAAGCCAGATCAGGTCTGATCCCCATGAAGTGTCAGGCAGCAGGACTTGTCTCTGGGCATGCTTGTTCTCTGGGAGAGCATCTTCTGTAGGTTTGAGATGTTGTGAAAATTTGCCTTGCAGCGTCCTCATCTCCTGGTGCCACCTGTGCAGCAGAGCCCACACACCGCAGTGCCGGGGCGGTGCGTTGCACTCGGTGATCCTTGACGGTCCCTTCCAACTCAGCTTATTCTGTGATTCCGTAAATCCACATTGGAGCGGAAAAAGGGTGCACAGATTTTTGGGTTCACAAGGTTTCAGTTCAGTGCGGTCTGCAGATTATTTTCCACTGGTTTTGGATGCTGTTTATCCAAAGAGTCATTATTTGATGCATTTGCCTCGACAGAGTGGACAGGCTCCTCCACTGTTGTAACTTGTCATCGGTGGAGCTTCTGGGTTCTTTTGAGTTGTCTCAACTTGGGACACGTTCAACAACCAAACCTGCAACATTTGCTGCTGAGCATCCACACAAAGCTGCTGTCAGATGACAGGCAGGGTGACAGAGGTGGCAGCAGCCCTGCATGGTCCCACAGCGTGCCAGGTCTCTGCTGCCTTCGTGCCACCAGCCTGGGTGTAAACAGTTTGTGCCAGATGGGTTTGTGCTGTCGCCTCTTTGCTCTTTGGAGCCATCGACTTTTTATTTAATGACAGCTTTTGGGGCCCACCTGTGCTTTTGGGGGCAAGTTACAGCTGCAGCTGTATGGGGGTCAGTCCTCAGAGATTTCACCTCTCCCCCCCATAGCAGTTAATGCTCCCACTGTGATGGGGGGTTTAGCAGGACCTGGGACTTCTCCAGGACTGTCTCCAGTTCTGGCCATAAAGAGCAGATGGTCAACACCACCTTGGGGTGCCTTGCTGTAGAGGTCCTCAGGCTTTCCTGCCATCTTACAGAGTGGGAAGATGCTCATCTCTAGATATCCCTAAGTGCTCCTGCTTTACCTCCTGGCCTTGACAGCTTTGACCCTGTTCCTGGCTCACTGCTCTGAGCACGGCCCTGGCGAGAAGGGTTGTTCCCAGTCTGGGGTGTTGCTGTGGGTTTCTCCTCAGGAACAAGGCTCTCCTGTTTTGAGCAGAAAGCCCTGAAAGTCAGGGAAGAAAGCGCTTCTCTGAAAATGTTGTGCCTCCATGGTGCCCCTGTGCCTGGGACAGCTTCAGCTCTGCTGTGTGGTGGGGACTCCCATGGGACAACCCAGACGAGCTCTCGTGCAGGTTGGGACATGATGGGAATGCCTGTCCCCCTGGCCCAGCCTCCTTGGCCCAGGAGCTGAGAGGAGAGCGCTGTCAGGTGCCCCAAGCCCCCAGCCCCAGCGAGCAGGCTGAGCCCCAACGCTGGGCACGGGCTGCTCCAGGGCTCCCTGCGAGGCTTGTGGAGGTCCCAGGCACTGGTGGCCAGGCTGCCATCGCAGGTACAGTGACCTCCATAAAAAGGGTAAAGAGAAATGCTTCCTAAGTTTGACTCACAGCTGACAGCCCCTGATCCCTCCCTCCGTCCTCGGGCTGGAGAAGTCTCCTCCTCACCCTTACCCTCCTGCCTTCTCTTCCTCCCACGGAAACCAAGGGGAAAGCGGTAAAAAAAAATCTTCAGCGACTCCTGCCTCCGGACCGTGGCCTCGCTCAGCTGCTGGGTTCTCCTTCCCTGCTTTTTTCCTTGGATCCGGCTCGATGGTAATCTGAACCAAGAAACATGAGGCTGCGAGACTTTCTGCTCACTCTGCTGCTCCCGGCCGGCTTCCTGTGGGGGGGCTCATGTGCTCAGCGCCCAGAAATCATCACCCAGGTCTCAAGCGCAGAAGGTAAGCCTGGAATGCTTTCCAGGGTGGTTTTCCTTCCTGGGATCAGCACAGAAGCCTGACTGCTGTTTCCCTCCGGGGCGGATGCCTCCACTGCTGACACACCACAGATTTGTCGGGACGTTTGGGCTCACTGAGGAGAGCGGTGTAGGATTAGAGAGGATCTGCAAGAAGTACCCATTTTCGTGGTTTTTGGCTCTTTTTCCTTGGTTCTGTCTGTTCAGGAGTTACCAGTAGCAGTGGGATGCAGGAGAGGGGGATAACAGCTGATACCAGTCCAGCTTTCTGAATTATTCTGGGCTTGACGCTGGCTCTTAAGGGAAGTTTTTGTTGTTGCTCTTTCTTAAAATTATACTTTTCACAGTATGTGTCAGAAAATTTTTACTTTCTTATTGCATTAATTGCTAAAATGGTTTCATTTTTCTGAGTGGTTCCTGCAGCTGCATGTTACTTGGTATAATAAGTAGTATAGGTCTTGCAAAGATATCCTTTGAATGGAAATGGGGAAGAAAGCGTAGGAAAGTGTTCAATGCCACAAAATTATGACTTCTGAAAAAGTGATCTTGCTTACTCTTGATGCCAAGGGGGTTCGGATGTGAAAGCATTCCCCTTTGCCCAGATCCCAGGAGCCTGCTAGGAGGGAAACTGGGTGGGCAGCGCGGGAAGCCTGGGACGGGGAGGCGATGCAGCAGGAGCGCCGGCCAATTCCTGCCTCTCCGCTTCTTCGCAGACTGCCCTGTGGACCTGTTCTTCGTCCTGGACACCTCAGAGAGCGTTGCCCTGAGGGTGAAGCCCTTTGGGGACCTGGTTACCCAAGTGAAGGATTTCACCAACCGGTTCATTGATAAGCTGACCCAGAGGTACATTCCCCCGGGGTTTATCCGGGCTGCTTTAGGGATGGAGCTTGCTGCCGGGTGGGATGCTGAGATCCCCCTGCGTGTCTGTCTACAGAAGGAAAGAAGGAAAGCAGGGATGCTGGGGAGGGGGATGGGAGGCTCTCCTCCCTCTCCCGGCCCTCGGCTGCTTTGTTTTGGCTCTGTGCTGACCGCAGCAGCGTGGCTTTAGCAGGGCTGCCTGCACCCACCCTCGGGAAGGACAGGAACTGCTGGAGTGGCAGACCCGGCAGCCCAACCCCACCCCCTCCGGGTGGCCGTGTGGTTGCTGTGCGGTGCCGAAGCGATGCTGGTCCCTGTGCTCAGGCCCAGAACCAGCCGGGCGCGTGGGTGGCAGCAGGACACCTCTGGGGTTAAAGCCTGCACTCACAGGCACCCTGCAGAGCAAACCCCCCTTGCCACTGGTGTACCCCAGCTTTGGGTGCCCCTTACCTGCCCCATTCCCCAGATCTATATCTGCCTCCTCCTCACCCACCTCTGCAGCCGCTAGCCCAGGTCTGACCCTGGCTTTCCCAAGGAGAGGCCACCCAGGGATGCCCAGGAGCACAAAGGCTCCCAGATCCCAGAGGGGGTGGTGCTGGGCTTGCCTGTGGGCAGGAGATCCAGGGATGCACAGGAGCACCACAAGTCCTGGGGCACCATGAATCTTGCTGAGCTCCCCAGGGCAGCAGGAGATGTGTGCTGGTGCCCAGAGGGACACCATAGGGATGTCCCACTGCTGCACCAGCTGGAAGGGCAATGCCCTATCTCAGATGGGCAGGAGGGAGTTATCAGCTCACCTGCCCATTGCCCAGGCAGGAGAGTTATCTCACAAGGCTTTGAGTGAGCCTTGTGCTTGGGAACAGCCTGCCAGGCCTCCGTCAGTGCAGCATCCCTCTCCCCTGTGCACAGCTCTGGGCTCAGTCCAGAGGCAACTGCCTGCAGTGGGATGGAGGGAACAGCAGGCTCAGGTGGCTTTGGGAAAGGTCCTGCTGGGTGGAAAGAAGATGTGCAATACCACTCCCTTGGGATTGGTCCTGCTTCCTGAAAAAGAAACCATATCCCTTTGGGATTGGACCCATATCCTGACAGGACCTTTTCTGGGGCAGTGGCCAAAGCACAGGTGATGCCCCTGTCCCAGGGAGTCACAGGTGTTGGATGTGTCAGTGCACAGGACAGGGCTTCAGCACACACACACACTCATCCTTCCCCAAGCCAGAGCATCCTTCCAAGGGAGGCATCCCTCTCTGATTTTAACACATCTGGCGGTGGAGAACCGCTGTGTGCAGTGTTTCAGTGGCCACCTGCCTTGCACACACACACCTGGGTGTCTGGCTCAGCACCTCCTGCCCAGCTCCAGCCCCTGGCACCTCTTCCAGAAGCCTGTTTGCCAAGCTGTTTGATCCCTGCAGATGCCCACCCGCTTTGCCCTTCCACACTCGGGACAAGCTGCTCTGGGGCCCCATGCTGTGCTTTCCATGGGAAGCATGTCCCAGCTTTGCAGGAGAGCAGGGAGCCCTGGCAAATTGCTGTTTTGCATTTTCTATGCTGGTGCGAGCGAAGTGAACCCCGTGCCCTGGTGTGTCCGCGCAGGTACTACCGCTGCGACCGCAACCTGGTGTGGAACGCGGGAGCGCTGCACTACAGCGATGAGGTGGTGCTCATCAAGGGCCTGACGCCGATGCCCAGCGGGCAGAGCGAGCTGAAGAACCGCGTGTCATCCATCAACTACATCGGGAAGGGCACCTACACCGACTGCGCCATAAAGCGCGGCATCGAGGAGCTGCTCATCGGGTCAGGCAGCGGGGCCGCACCGGGCAGAGCGGGGTGCGGGTGGTGTGGCTCTGGCGGGTGGAGGGTGGGAGCTTCCAGGTTAGGACATCCCTGTGCATTGTGCAGAGCTGTCCCAGGCTGGGAAAAGAGGTCACAGCATAGGCACGGGGGTGGCAGTTTGCCCCAGCTTTGCTGGGATGAGCACGCCCTTACCACTGGGCGTCTGTCTGGGGCCAGTGTCCCCAGGTGTCCCAACCAGCTAAATCCTTTCAATGTTAAATCCTGTGTTTAAACCCTTCCAGGGGTTCCCATCACAAGGAGAATAAATACCTGATCGTGGTGACTGATGGACACCCCTTGGAAGGTTACAAGGAGCCCTGTGGGGGCCTGGATGATGCTGCCAACGAAGCCAAACTCTTGGGGATCAAAGTGTTCTCCGTTGCCATCTCCCCCAACCACCTGGTAGGGACCACACAGCAGGGATGCTCCCAGCAGGGTGTCCCCAGTGGGACCTTGGGACCCACCGTGTGACGAGGGAGGGGCACTCAGAGCCTGCACAGGTGCCCGCAGGTCTCACTCTGCCCTCCCCACCCCCAGGACCAGCGGCTGAACATCATCGCCACGGACCACGCC
>NW_008240023.1:59314-115059 GCF_000691975.1 Corvus brachyrhynchos | reverse complement strand
GAAGCCCCCCCCAGCTGGGGTGCAGCCTGACCCTGCTGCTGCCCCCTCCTCTAATGCTGTTTTCTCCTTCCTTCTGTGCAGTGCTGCTCCTTCGAGTGCCAGGTGAGTCAGGCTTTTGAGGGCCCTGTCCCCTTCCCTCTTATCCCTACAGTCCCAGGCTGTGCCTCAGGCTGGTCTAACCCATACCTCTCTCCTGCAGCCTCCCCGAGGGCCCCCTGGACCTGCTGGTGACCCAGGCCATGAGGTGAGGGGCTGGTTGTGGCTGTGCTGGGGGACTGGGACAGTGGGATGGGCTCACTGGGGGTGCTCAGAGACCTGGAATCATTA
The DNA here is from genome assembly GCF_000691975.1 of Corvus brachyrhynchos. Lineage (NCBI taxonomy): Eukaryota > Metazoa > Chordata > Aves > Passeriformes > Corvidae > Corvus > Corvus brachyrhynchos. Next base: position 114,732 of record NW_008240023.1, on the reverse strand, counting down.
TCAGAGAACCATGAAAGTTGGAAAAGGCCTCCAAGATCACCTGTGGGGTGTGGACCCACACCACGCTCCCATGTGGCCAGCATGCTCCCCATATCCATGGAGCATTTCTGCTCCCATCCTCCCTGCTCTCCTTTCAACAGCTCATCGTTCTATTCCTGGGGATGATGAACTAACTGTGTTTCTGTCCTGTATTGCAGGGAGAACGAGGCAAGCCAGGTCTTCCCGGCCAGAAAGGAGAGGCTGGAGACCCAGTAAGTGAAGGACCAGCCCTGGTGACTCTGCACAGGGGCTGTTTTTTGGCTGCTTCTGGCCAGACCTCTCAGGCGCATCCTCACCAGCATCGCCCTGTTTCCATGGGGTGTGCAGTCACGGTGTGCAGTGAGGTGGCTCCTCCTCTTGCTACAAGGCTTCCTTGTTCCTCACCCAAAATAGCCATCCCTCCTGCAGGACACGTCTCTGACTCATGTGTGCCAGCCCAGGGCTGGACTCTGGGCTCCCTCCCGCGTCCTGTGACACAACAAGCACAGCAGTGTTACAGGGAAGCCTTTGGTAAATAACCTAAGAGCATGAGGAAACCATTTCCCTCCTCCTCCCTCTTTTATTTTACTAGGCACACTTATTTTTGGGAGGCAGGTTTCTCCCACACACGTGAGTGTGCAGTTACCCATCTTGCGCACTCCCACACTGGAAACCCCATGCCATGTTCTTCCTTCCCAAGGGTTTTCTGCCCTTCCCTTTCATCCCAAGTGATGTGTCCCCAAGCGCCCAGTTTCCCTCACCTCCATAAAGAGCTGGAGATGGTGGAAGTGGAGGCAGGTCCTCTTGGCCCTCCACAATGATCCCGTGCTCCCAGACCAGGAAAACAAAGAGCAGAGTTATGGGGGAGGCTCCTGTGGGAGAGGACGGCAGCTGAGCCCCACATCAGGAGTCTGGGGGGATGCTGTCCCATGGTGCTGACTCTATCTGCCCCCGTAACACTGTGTTTCTGTCCTCCAGGGCAGGCCAGGAGACATGGGACCTGCTGGCTACCAAGGAATGAAGGTATGTGGGGCTGCCGGCACACAGAGGTGGTTCAGAGGTGGGCTACAGGCTTGGTGCTGCAAGTGTTCTCACTCTCCCATTTGCCTCTCTCCTTTCCTCTCTAGGGTGACAAAGGAAGCCGAGGAGAGAAGGTGAGGACAGCAGGGATGTTTGGGGGAGATCCCTGTGTCCCCCTGCGTGGTTATCCTGGCCTGGCCCTGCACCTGTGTGGTGTTGGGGTCCGCTGTGTGCCCCTGCATCCATCCCTCCTGCTGGCCCTGCCTGAGCCAGGGGCGGGGATCCAGCAGGGTCCGGTGGTGTGCAGAGGAGTGGTGAATGCCTGCACCCTCAGACTGAGCTGGTATGGGGACTGCCCTGTGCTGGGGGGACAGATCTGCTCCGCATGGGGGTCTGACACCTCTCTCCTTCCCTCTGCAGGGCTCAAGAGGAGCCAAAGGAGCCAAGGTCAGCCTCTGCTTTTGCACCATTTTTCTCTGTTTGACGTCTGGGAGGCATTGGGAATTTGGGAATCACTTCATGGTCCTTGTTCTCTGTTTCAGGGTGAGAAAGGCAGGCGTGGAATCGATGGCATCGATGGCATGAAGGTAAATCTCTGCTCCAGGGCACTTTGCTCGGCCTGAGCACCCTGGCTTTTGCCCCTCCAAAACCTTTGTGGGGTCTAGGGATGAAGCCTGTGGGGCAGTGGAGCTTTCTTCCTGCAGGGCCATCCATCTGCCAGCCAGGGATGGGGCTGGAATGTACCTTCCAGGGGTCTGGGATGAGGGATGGCATCTTCCCGTGAGTGTCACTCATTGGGAACCCCTGCTTTGTCTGGCTGACAGGGTGAAGCTGGATACCCCGGATTACCTGGCTGCAAAGGCTCACCTGGATTCGACGTAGGTGCCCTGTGGGTGCCCCTTGCATGCAAATGAACAGCTCTGCCATGATGGTGTGTGGAAACAGGGAATTACTTGGAAATATGCAATGCTTTTCCCAGGTATGGCACCTCGGGGGTGACCCTGGGGCAGTCTGCCTCGTCCTTGCCTGGAAGCTGTCTCCCACTGCCCAGGGCTGCCTGGGATGCAGCACTGGAAAACATTATCCCGGCATTGCATTTCTCCAGTTTCCCTGCTTTCTCCATGCTCCCGGGATGACACATTTGTGGTGGCACCAGTGTCACCGTGGTCCAGCCACAGCAGCCCAAAGCTGCCTTTTCTGCCATTTTCCTCTGAGCTTCAGAAGTGTTTCAGCAATGTGGGTGCAGCATTGCTTGCATGGCTCCATGGTGCAGGAGTCCCTTCTGGCCGTGTCCCTCCTGCCCATCCCAACAGGGAGCTGCCTGCCAGGCTGCTGGGATGCTCAGTCCATGCCCAGTTTCCTGCAGATGGTGTCACCAGCTCGGGGTTCAGTGATGCTGCCTTAAATTTCAACAGGGAGCTCAAGGCCCACCCGGACCAAAGGGAGATCCCGGTGCTTTTGGACCCAAGGGAGCAAAGGTGAGTTGCTCTGCCCAGCCTCATGCAGAGGAGGGATGCTGGGACCCCTCTTCTGCCAGAGGGAGAGGTAGAAATTCCTTGCACTGCTTGGGGCAAGCCTCTCACAGAATCAGAATGGCTTGGATGGGAAGGGACTGTAAAGTTCAGCTCATTCCACCCCCTGCCATGGGCAGGGATGCCTTCCACTAGACCAGCTTGCTCCAAGCCCTGTCCAGCCTGGCCTCTTCACTAGAAGATGGCCCCCATCACCCACAGGGTGCCCAAGGCTCGTGGGTGCCCACAAGCCTGGCATAACCATCCCTGAGATATCAGGGGAGTGCTGTGAAAGGGTGGCTTTCACTGGGAGTGGAGTAGGGAGGGATCTGCTGGGATGGGGAAACACCACAGCCCTGAAAGAGGCTTGGGGTGCACTGGGGCTCCTGAGAGCCTCTGAGCAGTGGGAGCTGAAATCCACTGCTGGATGCAGTCTTGGTAATAGTGCCTTGTGTTCTTGTGAAGGGGGAGCCTGGGAATGATGGAAAGCCTGGCCGACAGGGGATTCCTGGCAACCCTGGAGAGAAGGTGGGTGACGAAGTGTCTGAACATCCTCTGCCCTCTGTGAGAGGGAGAGGACCCCTGATCCAGCCTGGGCTTTGAAGCAGAGCTTGCCCAAAGCTCTGCAAGCGTTCAGGGCTTTGCTCCAGAACTGTCTGACTTCTCATTTGCCTCCCTGTGCCTTGCAGGGCGCTCCTGGGAACCAGGGTGAGCCTGGACCAGCAGGAGAGACTGGTGACGAGGTGAGTTCTCTGCCTGTGATGCCCCTGTGTGTGCTTGCTGGCCATCCCCACCTCCTGACCACCCCTCTTGTTTCTCCACAGGGTGCTCCAGGTGAGGATGGTCCTCCTGGAGAACGGGTAAGTGAGGGCACCTCTGCTAGGCATCCCACCGGGGCACAGGCTGGGGCTGGTACCCTCTGGAAGAGGAGGAGGGGGCCTGGGGCTGAGCCTGCTCAGAGGTGGGCAGTGAGGGAGGGCTTTGCCCTGCTTGGGAGCAGGCTCTGACTTAGTGATGCCACCCTCTCTTTGCAGGGCACCAATGGAGAGAGAGGAGCCCCGGGCTCGCCGGGTGACCGCGGGCCGAGAGGAGAGCTGGTAACTGCACCCGCAGGGCGGCCTTCAGCATCTGCTTGCAAGCAGGGGCATGCTTGGAAGCCAGGGGCTGGGAAGAGGTGTCCAGGGGCTAACTCCAGCAGCCTGTGGGCCAGCAGGCAAGCTCAGTGCCTTGACCTGCCAGTTTGGGAGGGACCTGCTGTAGTCCCCGAGAAACTGCCCCTTTATGCTGGCAGGTAATCACCAAACAACCAAAACCCAGAGGAGAGCATGCCCAGCAAGCCAAGAGCAGGTGAACAGCTGTCAATTCCTTCCTCACAGCTGGAAAACTAGTAAATGGAGAGGAAAGAATGAAGGTGTCCTCCTCCAGGTGCTCAGGGGCTGTGTGGGCTACCGGTGGCTCAGGCAGGAGGGTACAGGTGCCATCAGCAGCAGAGCAGCATGAGTGGTTGCAGATGGAAGGGGGAACACTCTTCCCTCCCCTTTTGAGTGGGAGTCACTAGGAAAGTATGTTTCCAGCCTGCTGGGGTTGAGTCATCGAGCATGATCGTGGGAGGGACAGGCAGGAGCCCTCAGCAGGCCAGGACAAACATGTGGCAAGCGACAGCCATGCCACACCTCACAGGGAGGGGCAAGGGGTGCTCTGCGCGGGGTGGGGATGGTGGGAGCCAGGGCATTCCACAGCAGCATCCCATGTCCCCATCCACCGTCACAGCACTCATCTCCTGTCCCTGCAGCGAGGACAGCTGGGACCCAGCACCAGCTTGGAGCGGGGGGGAGAGGCCTGCCTTGGGGAGGGGCAGCTCTGGCAGGGGGCTTCTGGCAGCCTCCCCCTTCCTGTTTACTGCTCTGGGAGTGTCAGGGCTGCCGCACGGGGTGTGCGGGACAGATGTGCGGGAGATGAAGGCGCGCCAGTGTCTGCAGTTAAATTGTTCAGCAGACGATGGGCTGCTTCCTTCCAACTTTGAGTCCAAGCACGAGGCTGTGTAACCTCGCCAGAAACGTCTCAGGGCCATTTGGAAGTTGTGTTTTATATTTGCTGTTTGGCTTATGCATCTGGGCACTTCTAGGTTGCAAACAACAGCTTTGGGTCACCATCCTCTCAACCACTTCCCCCAAATTCCCCTCTCCTCTGCCTCCCTCACTTGCTCACTCCTGGCCGTGGGTCTGGAGGGGGAAGGTGCTGCAGAGCCTGCCTGGGTTTGGCAGACACACTGCCCTGCTGGGATGCAGCTCTGCTGGACTGGTGGAAGGCTGTTCAGTGAAAGGGAGCTGAGCCGTGTCCATGGGGTATTTCCTTCTGTGGGAGCTGCTGAGGTGCAAAGCCACTGAGACTCAGGTTTTCTGGGCCCTCCTTGGCTGTCAGCTCTCTGCAAACAGCCCTGGCTCAGGGTTCTGAGTGTTAGCAAAGGAGAGGGGACAACACTGGTGGTGAGAGGTGAGGGTGTCTCTCTCTTCGTCTGTGACGCGGATGATTTCCCATGGAAATCCCCTTAGCTCCATAGGGATGGCAGGCTGGAGGAAGGATGCTGCTGGAAGCTGTGCTCCTCTCCATACAGACTGCCCAGGGCGGGAGCTGCTCCAGAAGAGCAGCCGTGGGTGCAGAGTGTGGCTGGCTTGGGTCCAGGGCCAGGTCTGTGTGTCTGCAGAAGATGAATCTCTCCAGACATTTGCTTTTCTGGCACAAAATGGGCTGAAAAATGTCCCCTAGAGGCAAGCTTCACAAGGCCTCCCTCTTAGGGCTATCCTCTTGGATTCAAGGTGGCCACACTAGCCTGTCTTTAATTTCCCTGCATCTCTGACAGTTCCCTACTCAGTTCCCAAATCTGCCTCAAACCCCTGCCTGTTTGGATGACTGCATTTCCACCCTACTGTGGGTGCTGCACCCCTGCTCCCCATTGCACACAGGTCCCTTTGCACCCATGCCTGCTCCTCGTTGTGTTTCTCATGCCCTCTGTGTGTGCTTTCAGGGAGAGCCCGGACCACCTGGTGACCAAGGGCGGGAAGGACCCCCTGGACCACCTGGCGACCAGGTAAGAGCTTGGTTTAATCTTCTGGATCCCAGATGGAAGTGGTTGGGATGCCAGGGAGAGTGGGATAGGCAGTTTAACTGATGCCACAGCATCTTGGGGCAGCTTCTCAGCATCTTCCAGACCAGGAAGCAAAGCTGGTGAAGAAGGGCAGGGATTTCTATGAGGATGCAGGATATGAACAGGGCTAAAAAAATGGAGACTTGGGTACTGGGCTGTGGGCAGAACAACCTGCACACCATTTCTCAATCCCATGGAAACAGATGTCAACACATCTGACAGAACTGGAAACTGGCAAGAGCAAGCTGCAGCCATGCACAAAATGTTCAGGCCTGGGGCCAGAAGCTGCTCACATCAGTCAGGGGTGTCAATGAGACATCTTGTGTTGGTGAGGATATCCTGACGTGGCACCAGCCATGTCCCAGCCTGGTGGGGAGCCAGGCTGGGATAGATCCTGCTTCCAGCCAGCCTTTCCAGTTGGGGAGGAAGAGGAGAAAGAATGGTCTCCGTGCTGTCACTGAGCCCACGGGACACCAGTTTTCCCTCCCCACCACTGAACTTGGGTCAAACCCCTGTCAGAGAGGGAAGCATCACAAAAGCAGCTCCGGTGCCTCCCCAGGCCAGAGGCTGCCCCAGCATTCCCACTACTCCAGGGAGATTTGAAAAGCAGTTGCACAGTGAGGATGATTTTTCCATGAGCTGAGGAAGAATGCTCTTGTTTGGCCAAATTAAAAATAAATGTGTAATTAGGTTTGGGTAAGAGTGGGACCTTGGCAAACACAAGTATTTTTCAAGCCATGTTATCTGCAAGCTCTGGACCTTGGACTGTGTTTCTCTTGGCAAGGGGAAAGCGCTGCTGCTAACCTGTGACTCTTTTTCATCCCGTTTCTATCCGAGAGAAGCTAAAGGCCAGCACCCTCTCTCCCTGATCCTCATGGACAGGTTTGGTGGCCCTTCTCTCTTCCTGGGCATGGTGCCCATCCCTTCTGTCGGGTCCTTGTCACACCCAGAGAAGCAGTGGACAAGATTTGCTGACCCAAATCCTGCGTCATCCATCATAAACTCCTCCAGGGCCATGAGGGATTGGCGCTGTGCTGCTGCAGTGGGGATAAAGGGCCAGCATGAGCCATGAGTGCCGTGGCTCCAGCCTTGGCTGATGTGAAGGATCACAAGTTCCTGTCCCTCCTTCCAAGATTTCTCTCTTCTGGGCCTTTGTGCAGAAATAAGGTCACAAGCCTCGGAGCAGTTCAGTGCTCTGCGCTGTGCAATTGTAGGATTTCTGCGCCCCTAAGGACACCTTTCCTTGGAAGAAGGGTGCGTACGGTGTGCACGGATGTTTGGCACCAGCTCTCTGCCTCCTTCTGTCCTCTGCCTTGCCTGGGGGCTGGTTGCACACCCAGCTCCACACAAAATGCTGCCTGAACATTTGGGCCTGTGGGCCAGAGCATCACTACCCAGCCATTGTCCACCATTATATCCCACCTCCTGGAAAGCAAACCCTGCAAAGGGCTGTGGGCACTGAGAGAAGGTGGAGGGGCTCCCTTGGATGTCTGTGGAACTCTCAGAGCAAAGAACCCTCCTCCTGCCTCCTCTACTCTCTCGTGCTGTCTCTGGCCAGCCCTGCAGCTGGCAGAACAAGCAGCCACTGCCCAGATGGGATGTGGCAGAGTGACAGCTTTGGTCTGTTCCAGCAGGCACTGCCAGGGCTCTGCAGCCTCCTGAGGACAGAAACTCACCAGAGCCAGCCTGGCTGTGACCCAGACGTGTCCAAGCCTTGAGGCACAGGGAGGTTTGTGTCACCCTCAGGGTGATGTGCTTGCACCAAGGATTGTCCTCCAGGGGCACCTCTGTCACAGCCGATGAGATGCCACTGTGCCACCCAGCTGTGCTTTGATGCTGGAAAGCATCAGCCTGCCCTCCCTGGTCTTCTTCCCACCAGGTCCTCTGTTACTGGGGTGAGCTCTGAAGGAGAGGGATGGCTTCGGGTCCCCCAGCTGCCACTGAAAGCACATGAGGTCCGGCCCGTACCTGCAGTGTCACACCTTGGCCCAGAAAGCTTTTTAGTTTGGTTCGTGCTCAGCAGGGATCTGCCTCCCACGGGGTTTTGCAGAGAAAATGGCATAAGGAAACGTGGGGAGGCAGGAGGAAAAGGAGGCGCTAGGCACAGCTCCTGAAGCACTTCCCCACCAGCATTAACCCCCATCAACAGGTCCCTTCTTGGGCTGGCTGAGGTGGAGTTGACTCACTGATGGGCACCTGCACCCATCAAATCACAAAACGAAGGGACCAGTGCCTCAGGGCAGGAGCGGCAGCAAGAGCCACCACCCTGGAGAGAGCTCTCTGTGTTTCCCTAGGGTGAGCCCGGACCCCCAGGACCCAAAGGCTACAGGGGAGATGACGGCCCCCCCGGCAGTGAGGTCAGTGCTGCTTCATCACCACTTCTGCGGGGAGGGGATGCAGGGAAGAGCAGGAGGTGCTGCCCCTTAGGGCTTTCCCCAAATCCCATGGATACTGGAACCCTATTGAACCTGTTGGTACAGGCTCCAGTGCTTCCTGGCAGACACATCAAGGCGTTCCCATGGGTCCCTGAGGCCACAATTGCCTCTTCCCCCACCTCCCACAGGTCATTTCTTGGGGAGGTTATAGCTGCACCACAAACCACACAGCTTCCCATCACAGGAGCTGGGGTAGATGCTCTCTGGGGACAGCTACCCGATTCTGCCACAAGGTTTGATCCCCAGGGCAGGGAGCAAATGGAACCCCAAGCACAGCTGTTGGCTTCCATAGAAATCCTAGAACTGTCTGGGTTGGGACAGGCCTTAAAGCTCATCCTATTCCACCCCCTGCCATGGGCAGGGACACCTTCCACTATCCCAGGCTGCTCCAAGCCCTGTCCAACCTGGCCTGGGATACTGCCAGGGATGGGGCAGCCACAGCTTCTCTGGGCACCCTGTGCCAGGGCCTCCCCACCCTCTGAGTAAAGAACTTTTTCCTGACATTTAATCTAAATCTTCACATTGCTCTTGTATAAACAGAAGACCTCCACGGTGGGGTCGTGTTGGTAGCTGGTTGCCTCAGAAGGCATTGTCTTCCCAGCTCGGGTGATATTGTACAATGCTTGACTGCTTCTTCTGCCCCTTCCAGGGCCCAAAGGGATTGCCTGGAGCTCCTGGGCTGCCTGGAGACCCTGGGCTGATGGGAGAAAGGGTGAGTGGTGCTGCTGGGGACACGCACTGTCCGAGGAGAGCAGGATCCTGCTGCTGTGCTATCTGAGGGGTCCACTTTTCTCTGTCTCATCTATGTCTGCCTTCCTTTCCAGGGGGAGGATGGTCCTCCTGGGAACGGCACAATTGGATTCACAGGTGCCCCAGTAAGTTTCTTGTGCTGCCTTGAAACTGTAATACCATTATGTCGAGTTGTCCAACCTAACATACTTCCTTTTCTCCATCCCCAGGGGCAGCCAGGAGACAGAGGCAACCCTGGCACTAACGTAAGTGTGCTGCTTCCTCAGCCACACAGGATTTGCCCTTGGTGGTGGTTTGGCACTCGGAGCTTCTCCATTAGCTGCACAGTGGAATGGGCTCCCTGAAGCAACCTGCTCCTCCAAAACCCTCTTCTCCCTCTGCTCACCTCTCCCTGCAGTGGATGCTTCCAGTGGAAGTGTCCTGCTGTGGCTGTAACACCCAAGGGCAGCAGCCTGGGCTGGGTGCTCTCTGAAGCAGTCCCAGAGCCAGAGTCTGGGTTTGGGAGTGTCACCCAGGGGAGCTGGATGATGCCATGCTGGGGGCTTGATTTGGTGCTGGGTTAATGGTTGGACTCGATCTTAGAGGTGTTTTCCAACCTAACGATTCCATGATTCTGTAGCAGTGAAAGCCACCTAAGAAGATCTCTCTATCAAGAGCACTGAAATCTGGTGCTGGGGAGCCTCTGTGCTGCTCTCCACCCCTGTCCCAAGCCAGCTGTCACAAGGTCACCACATGCCAGCACCAACTTCACCACACTAACAACACCCAGTCACACAGCAGTCTCATCCATACTGTTTTTCAGGGAACAAAAGGCTATGTCGGACCTAAAGGTGATGAAGGAGAAGCTGGTGACCCTGGCAATGATGTGAGTAACCTGTGCAATGCTGACTCCTCTCTGCCTTGAACACAGTGCAGGAGCCTTGGGCAATGATGGGCCAGAGCCCATCTGACTTTGTAAATTTTCAAGCACCCTCTGTCTCTGAGCAGTGACTGATGGATGGCAAGGGGAGCTCTCTCCTGGTGTTCATTGTGTGTTGTTCTACAGCTGGCAAACCTCCACATTAGTTAGGCTGAGGCAGGCATCACCTCTGCAAGGTTTTGTATGCTTCCAGGTGGCACTGATGATGATGGCACTGGTGATCTGAGCTGCATTGCTCCCCCATGGAGGGAGATTTCCCCAGTGTCCCTTCCAAGTCCTCATTTAGTTGGGTACAGCAACCTCAGATAACACTTCAGTGGTGAAGCAGGGCTTATCAGACATCTGGAGGGAAAGGTGCTGCCCCCTGACACACACAGATTTATGAGTTTTGGTTTTGTTTTCATTCCAGAACCTGACCCCTGGGCCCAGTGGCATCAAAGGAGCAAAGGGCCACAGGGGACGTGAAGGTCCCCCGGTAAGTAAGGACGCTGGCTGGCCCCAATGGCATCCATCCCTCCCTCCATCCCTCCATCCCCTGGGTGCTCTGGGAGCAACACCAAGCCATGGCACACATTGTGTGTGCTCACTGCCTTCCCTCCTTGGTGTGCATGACACATGTGGAAGTGGATCTCCTCCTCCTGCCTCTGTGCAGCACCAGGGCATCATGCAGACAAGCAGATGTCCCTGTTCCCAGCCCAGTGCAGGAGCCAGCAACTGGGAAGCCAAGAGGCTTTTCCCAATTCTGCATTGCTTTGCAAGGTATTATCAGAGTACACCACAGATAGAACTGACTGCTCCCATAACTCCTCTGTGTTTCTGTCTAACAGGGACCACCAGGACCTGTGGGGCCTCCAGGACCAGATGTGAGTGGGACAGGATTGGGGTGCTGCTTGCTGGCCTGGTCTGTGCATTGCTTTTGCTGTTAAACATTTCTTTTGCTCTGTTTTCAGGAATGTGAAATCTTGGACATCATCATGAAGATGTGCTGTGAGTATCCCTGTACCTCTCCTCCCACCCTGCTCAGTACCTTGCTGAGGAGGAGGCAGCTGATTTTTCCCTGTTCCCAGGCAGGGGAGTGCTATCCATGGGCATCTCTCCCCTTTTCATGAGTCACAATTAAGTCCCCTGGATCCAGGGACCTCCAGCTCCATCTCTAGAGTAGCTCATACAACTGTGTCTCACTTGTACATGGTGCAGACTGGTTTGCCTGTGGTTCTGTGCAGGGAAAATATGAGCAAAGTTGTGTAAAATTGAGTGGCCCATTTTGCAATGTTCTTTTTTTCCTAAATATCATGGTCTAATATTCCCCCCTGGGAAAGGGGGGGCCTGGTTTGGGCTGTCCTGCCATGGGGAGAAGCAGCACACGTGCTACAAAGGACTTCTGGCCCATGGCCAGTAAGGAAGTGCTGGAAGGACACAGGGTACTTGGGGAACTGACTTTGAGCTCTACACTCTGGTGATTTACTTAGCTTTTATTTTTATTTAAAAAGAACACATCAGCGTGTGCAGAAGCAGAGCTCTGCTGTGTATGGTGGTCCAGGTCAGGGCATCACAACCTGAAACAAGAGAGAATCTGGGTATTTCGAGTGGGAGGGAAACCTCCATGAGCTTGGATTGTCCAGGCCAGGTGTCTGTGGGTTTGCAGAGACACAAACCTGCAGTCTGGATTAGGGTGTGAAAAACCCTTTTGTCAAGCATTTTAATGTTCTCTCTTTTTCTCCCTTTTCCTCTAGCTTGCTGCGGTGAGTGTTACTTGGCAAAGTTGCTCTGCAAACATTTGCTAGTCCTTCTCCTTCCTTGCACCCCTCCCTTTCCCTGCTCCTTGCCTTCTGCTGTGGAGATGCAGTGACAGCCTGTGAGAGAGAACCAGGCATGAGCCAGGCAGGGGAGGGCAGGAAGCATTCCCTGAGGGTGCCACATGGATTAGAGGCTGATGTGGCTCAGTCCTGCAACTGGAAAACAGTTGTCAAGGTGCCCTGTGCCAGCAGGGTGGATTTTCTCCACCCTTTTTGCAGTTGGGATGTCTGTTTTGGGCACACTGTGGATCCAGCTCTGTCCTCTTCCTTCGCAATCCTGTGCTGGTCAGCAGAGGAATGTGCTGGGCTTTTTTCCCTGATGCTGCCCTGATAGGTTGGGCTTGCAGTCCAAAAGCTTGAAGGGAGAGCCAAGGGCACATGATTTTCTTCAGCTATGAGAAAGAGGGGAGCAAGCTGAGTCAGCCTCCTCCAGCCCACCAGTGTCACCTCTGTCCTGCTGGGCTGGGTGAATGGCAGAAGTGAGAAGGCTTGTGAGGAAACTACTGGGTGGTTTAAGGGTACTCACAGCCTGGAAATGCCACATGTCTTATTAGGGAGCAAATGGAAGAATTTGTAAACTGGCTCTCAAGTCTCCTATGCAGCTGTTTTTCTGCATTCTTTTAGCCCGTGCTTTGGGGGTGGATGGGGCACAGGCACCCAGCTGGGCAGGGCTGCAGCAGGCATCAGCTGCTTCCTTTGGAAATGCCTCCCTGCAAAACATGCCCCTCCGCTCCTGTGCCTTGCTGCAGAGTGCACCTGTGGTCCCGTCGACCTCCTGTTTGTGTTGGACAGCTCGGAGAGCATTGGCCTGCAGAACTTCCAGATTGCCAAGGACTTCATCATCAAAGTCATCGACCGCCTGAGCAAGGACGAGCGGGTCAAGGTGAGATTTCCGCTGAGTGCTGTGATATTCTTGTGTGCACTCACTTACTTTTCACTGCGAGCAGGAAAATGGGGAGGTGCCCCCACTCCAAAAAGCCTCCACCAGGCTTGGCTTCAAGCTGGAGGTGGGTTTTCCCAAATTCATAAAGTGATGGAGATTAGACAGTAGTTTGTTGTCCCAAAATAAACATTTTGCTCTTTCTGGGCAAAGAGACTGTTTCCTCTGTGTCCCAGAGCAGATGGCTCATCGGGCATTCAATCAGCCTGATCAATCAGTGTCTCAGTCTCTACCTTGTTCTGATGAGCACTTCAGGTGTCTGGAGTGTGTTGGAAGTCTGATGTCCAGCCCCCACACTTGGGTTTAGGTCACCAGTTAAGCATTCTACTACAAATTACCCTTACAGCCCAAACCCAGCAATGCTGTTCCCGTAGTGAGTCTTTCAGTCTGAAGAGGGACACAAATGCTTGCTCTCCTTCTTACTGTTCTCTGGTAACCTGCTGTGTGCTTTATTTACCTCTGTGATTTTGAAGGGCTTTTGGGAATCCAGACTTTCCTGAAGGTGTATCCAGCCACATCTAAAGCACATAATCCATAAAGACACCACAACCTGCTGCTGAATACTTGTATAGTGGGCGTACGTGGGGGTTTTTTGGATGGCAAAGAGCCAGTAATAAGCAGAAAAGCTAGAGCTGGGCAGCAAAACCACTGTGTTGGAGGAAAACCAGGAGTCTTGAAAACAGATCTTCCCATGGAACCATAGAATCCCCTGAGTTGGAAGGGACCCAAGGACTGGGTCCAACTGCTGACTCTGCACACAGGACAATCCCAAGAATTCCACCATGTGCCTAAGAGTCCAATGGCTGCTGTTGAGACCACTGAGCTGTGAGATCTAGATTTCGGTCTCCTTTCACTTACTGACTCACCAAATTGGTCCCAATGTGCAGCCACTCCTGTTGGGGCTCTGCCTGCCTAGAATAAAGCAGAAGAGAAACATCAGAGCCTGCCATGAAGGCATTCAGGAGAAACCATCAGCTGGATTCTGAGCCTCTGGGTTCCCCTGAGGTATCTGCCCCTACCTGGTTTCTGTTCTGTCCCACAGTTTGAACCTGGAGAGTCCCGTGTGGGTGTTGTGCAGTACAGCCATGACAACACACAGGAGCTGGTGGCCATGGGGGATGCCAACATCGACAACATTGGGGCACTCAAGCAGTGAGTCTGTGGGGTCTGACCCAGGGACCCCTATCACCCCCTATCCTACATCTGCAGGCCAGCAGCTCCTGCAGCTGCAATGATCTAAATGCTGAGGCTAAGGAGCTTGCCAGTTTTCCACCCAAATCCCCATGGAGGGGTGTCTGCCTGCTCACAAGCCGTGTTCTGGCTCCTCCAGTACCCATGGCAGGGCTGGCAGGCTCACTGGTGTCTGTCCTTGCAGGGCAGTCAAGAACCTGCAGTGGATCGCTGGGGGCACCTACACTGGGGAGGCCCTGCAGTTCACCAAGGACAACCTGCTGCGGAGGTTCACGTCCGACAAGCGCGTGGCCATCGTCATCACGGACGGGCGCTCCGACACCCTGCGGGACCCCACCCCACTCAACTCCCTGTGCGATGTCACCCCGGTAAGGGCACAGGGACCCGCCATGCGGCAGCTGTGCGGCACGGCACAGGCTGTCTGGGCGTCTCCATGTCCTTGCCACACAAGGCTAGGGCAGGGGACACAGGTGTCACTAGAAGCACTCCCACAAAGTGACAGGCATCCACAGTTAGGAATGCATTAGATGATGAATGCATCCAGTGACGGACTCGAACTTCCCCACAGGTGGTTTCCCTTGGAATAGGTGACATTTTCCGGAACCCACCAAATCCAGATCACCTGAATGACATCGCTTGTTTAAGCAGACCGACCAGGCCGGGACTGTCCATTCAAAGGGACAATTATGCCGAGCTCCTGGATGACACCTTCTTGCAGAACATCACCTCATATGTCTGCCAAGGTGGGTGAAAGGCAGTGGCTGGAGGCAATGGGAAAGGTGGTGAGGGATGCAGGATGCTCTCCCTTGTGTCCCCACAGTCATGCTCTTAAGCAGGTGTGAGGGAAGAGAACAGAGATCAAATTTAGGCAAATACAGGACAAAGGCATCTCGTGTCTCAGAATACTTGGTAGTCAGGTCCACGTCCTCACCTGCTGCAGGATGTGTCTGTCCACACTGTTGTTCATGCACGTTTATAGCCTTTGCACAGGTGGCAAAGGTGGGTGTTCACCTTCTGCAGGTGATCGTCTGTCTCTTCAGTGGCTCTGTGGGACAAGTGGTTTTCCTGGGTGAGCTGGTGACATTAATCTCTCTTATTTTTCTTAACAGAGAAGAAATGTCCTGACTATACCTGCCCAAGTGAGTATTGACTCCTCATGTCACACTGAGGGGCCGTGAGTGCTGTGTTGGGGGAAGTGGGAGTTTGTGTTTGTGGGGACGCATGGCTTGGGCAGCTCTTGCAGTGGGGAGGTTCCTGGGCTGGAGAGGTGAGCAAGATCTGTCAGACACTCTCAGGGTCTCTCACACACACATACACACCAGCCCAAGGCAGCTGGGGAAAACCCTAGGTGGTTGTTTCTCTGGCATCTCAAACCTAGAGAGGAGTCTGTGAAAGATCATGGCCTTCCCAGGTTTTAGCAACTGACCTCATTACCTGCTTCCACTATCTAGTGGTGGGAGCATGAGCAAAATCAGCTTCATGGCAGGGATATTGGAGAAAGGTGCTTGAAAACTGAGTACAGGGAGGGTTTTAATGGAGTTCACCTCCAAGTCAGAAGCATATTCAGTCCTCAGAATTTCCATGGAAAGAAGTGAGGCAAGGAGGAGTATGAAGTGGGTTCCCCACACACGCAAGGAGAGCTACTGTATTTAAACAAGAGTCACTAGATTATCTCAGCCAAATAAATGCCTGGGAATGCAGCCTATCCTAAATCAGGTAAAAGAAGGACTGAACGGGTGAAAGGACAAGTGTAGGACAGCACTGGGGCAGGGGAAAGCAAGCTAGCAAGAGTGGAGATTTCCCGAATCTGACAAGGCAGGAAGCCTGTGAGACAGCCAGTGACTTCATCAGCTTTGTGTGGAAGAGGCAGGAGGAGAGCCAAAGTGTAACGAGCCCTGGACCTTTCCCCTTGCAGTCACCTTCACCGAGCCAGCAGACATCACGCTGCTGGTGGACAGCTCCACCAGTGTGGGGAGCAAGAACTTTGAGACCACCAAGAAGTTTGTGAAGCGGCTGGCAGGGCGGTTCCTGGAGGCCGGCAAGCCCGCCGACGACTCCGTGCGCATCTCGGTGGTGCAGTACAGCAGCCGGAACCAGCAGAAAGTGGAAGCTCAGTTCCTGTACAACTACACGGTCATTGCCAAGGCCATTGACAACATGGAGTTTATGAATGACGCCACGGACGTGAACTCTGCTCTGCAGTTCATCACAGAGCTGTACCGGCGCTCCGCCCGCGCCGTGGCCAAGAAGAGGGTGCTGGTGTTTTCTGACGGACACTCCCAAGGGATCACTGCCAGGGCCATCGAGAGGGCTGTGCAGGACGCACAGAAGGCTAACATCGAGATCTACGTGCTGGCAGTGGGCAGCCAAGCCAACGAGCCAAACATCCGTGTCCTGGTCACGGGAAAGAGCGCGGATTACGACGTGGCCTATGGGGAGCGGCACCTTTTCCGCGTGCCCGACTACACCTCTCTGCTGCGTGGTGTCTTCTACCAAACTGTGTCCAGGAAGATAGCTGTTGACTGAGCATCTGGGTGGGTTTCTGCCAAGGCCATAGCTGCTTCTGTCTCACCTAAAAAGGAAAACCAACAAAGCAAAAAAAATTTTAATGGTATTCTTGACCAACCTGAGGAATTTACATCTATGTAGATAACCATAGTGCCACGGCCTGGCTGTACATAGTCCCCTCCCTTCTCCCTCTGCTTCATCATCTGTGTCTCTTCTCTGTTAGCCTCAAATTCCCTTGCTGCCCATGATTGCCTTCCTTCCCCACAGCAGGAAAACACGAGCAGACCTAGCAGTAAGCCATCAGAACACAAATATCAACCTCATCCCACTGTGTTTTTGCCAAGAAAGAATCAGGATGAGGACTTTTGTACCACTAAGATCTAGCCTGGTCTTTTAAGGCTGATTATGCTTTTTTTAGCTAGCTTTTTTTTGTTGTTGTTCATTTCCTTCTCTCTTTCATCCATCAGTTGAGCACTTGCCCAGCTCACGATGATCCTAACCTAGTGCTATGCTTTGAGTGAAATAGTCACACTTCAGCAAGCTTTGAGGGGGGATCATTGTCACAGCTGGCAAGTTTGGTTCATATCTCCCATGCCTGGGGAGGAGGGAGGGCTGGACTGCAGTACCCAAGCTGTGTGCAAGCATCTCTGGCCTCCAGGGCCAGGGGATGGGACACTCACTTCCCAGGGCTGGGGGTCAAGGTGGGTGGTGGAGCATCCCTTGGCACTGGTGCTCTCATTCAGGGCAGGGAGGCTGGGCACTGACCAAAGGAAGGATGGGCAGCAGCCTTTGGGGAGGGAGGAAACCCTAAAAGAAGCTATATAACTGCACTCCTTCACTTAACTGATCTCATGGTCCTACAGTGAAACCAGGAACCTCATGAATAACCTGATGACTTGTTTTATGGTTCAAGCTCCATTCTGGAAAGTCTCTCTGAGCCCAGTTAGTGGGATTTTTTTTTAATTTTTTTTTTTTTAAGATTTTATTTTAAAAGAGCCGAGCTGACTAATTCCCAGCGAGCTCTCTTGGAGTACTGTTTCTATAGGACCACCTAGGAGATAGGCACCTGGGCCCTAGGGAAACCCACTAACTGCACTATCTATTGAATTAAGGCCTCATCCTCAGCCCAGCGATGTCAAGGGAAAGACTGCCATCATCTCCCAGGGTCTTAGACTCACACTCTACACATATATTGACAAAGGTGCTATCACTTACGTGGGTGATGTGGGCCCTTGGTGTTTGCACAGTTGTTTCAGACCACACTGAAAACGTGGTTTGTCTGGGTGAGATTTTGTTTCAGCGCTTCCATTGGTGCTCTTGCTATGAATTCATGCACTTCGGAGAAACCAACAGCGACTGCCAGATATCGGCACCCCAAACTCTTTACTTTGTATCCAAAACCCCATTGTACCAGTTAGTTTTATTTTATGCCTGTGTTTTACTAAAATTGTCCACTTTGGAAATTTGTCAAATAAATTGTTTTCCACAGTCTCTTTGGGAGTTTGTCCGACTTTACTTCCTCCTTCCCAGATCTTGATTTTACATCCTAGGAGCTCTCTAAAAGGTCCTTGGGGAAACTCCCAGGCCCACACCTCTGTGTCCCGGTGGTTGTCACAGCTTTTCACTGTGGATTCATGCAAAGTCACTTGTTCCCCAGACAGTGGGGACATTCAACAGGACATTGTCTCATGTCCTCCTCTTAGTCATGCTGCCTCCTCCTCCGTGGAGATGCTTGTTGGGCTCCCTGCAGTGCTGGGGACACCTCACTCACAGCTGGAAAGTCTGAGGAGCAGCTCTGGGGCGGCTCTGCGGGTGGCAGCTGTTTGTGTCAGATCTGCTGCTCTCCTCTCCATGGAAAGTCAGGAAAAAATGCCTTCACATTTGCCCTAAGAAAGGCGGTTTTTGTTACAGCTCAAGAGGTGCCTATTAATGGCTTGCCACAGTCCTTGGCAGGAGTCAGGCATGGAGAAACATGATAGGGACAAGCCCTTGGGCTACACATTTGTGGCTAGGGATGCCCAGCCCCCAGGGTGAGCTGCTGCCAGCAGGAAGGGGTGGGAAAAGGGGGCTTCTGTCCATCCCCTGCTGTATGTTCCCCCTCACATCCCACCTGGCCCGTGTCCAATGAAGGGATGCAAAAGGCCCCCAGAAAAAGATCTCCCTGTCTTTGGGCTGGTTTACAGCTTTTTTGCTAAAAAAGGTAGGTGGCAGGAAGGATCTTTCCCGCTTCTGTTCATTTTCTCCCTCCACTCCTAACCATGCCATAGCATTTTCCCTCTGCAGAAAGGAAAAGAGGATCCCAAACCAGCAAAAACTGTCAGATTCCGAGCCTCAATTCTGGAGTGTTTGCCAGTTTTCCCCATGAGAAAAATCTAAGTGTTCCCTTTGAATTCAAATTTTCTCAGAAGAAACACAATTTTAACAAGAACCGGGTGGCAAGCTGGCTTTCCCAGAAGACAGGGAGCAGCAGGAATTTTTCAGCAGTGCCCAGCACCTTGTGTTTAGCAGTGTTGCCAGGTCTCTCCCCACTGTTGTGCACTGCTCAGGTAGGAGTGTGGAAGCCCTGTCAGGTGTTTGAGACAAAGCTGGCTCTGATATGCTGGACTTACTTTGTCTTCCATTTCTGGTGATATTCACTCCCCTCTTTTCAGTCTCAATTTTTGTGCTTCCATTACAGGGAAGGTCAAAAATGCCTCTGCCTGCGGGCCTGCTTTGTTAAACTTCAGATGTTCTCCAGATGTTCAGCGAGGGGGTTTATGTAACAACAACAGAATTTGGGCCACGTTTCTCTGTTTTCCTCTGACTAAAAGCTCCTCATTTGAGGCAATGCTGATTCACAGCCCTTCATGGGAAAGCAATGGCTGCGGAAGGACGGGATTGCTGAGACTGCTTTACAAGTGTGGTAGGACTCCTGAAACACATACCCAGCTGCTCTGGGGTGATTTTGAACTGCATTTTTAAGAGCCTTTCCTGTGCCTACGACTTTCCCAAGGAGCAGAGATCGTTGCCTTGCCTCTCTTAGCTGTGACAGCCAAATAACTGAGTGTTCAAATGCCTCCTGCTCCTCTGTGGTTTGGGGCTTGCTTTAGCTTGTATTCCCAAGCATGTTTTAGTTTGAGGTTTGCATTATTTAGTCCAATTGCATGGCTTTTCCCCTTAGAAGAAGTAATATTTTATAAGGAGAAAGAATCATGGACAAACAGTAAAGACTGTAACCTATTAAGAAATACGGCAATATGGGGTTGACACACAAAATTAATTCTCAGCAAACTCAAAGCCATGGAGGAAGACCATTTCCTCCCTTCCCCCAGCACGCACTATCAGCATCATCCTCCTCCCTCTCCAGGTAAAGGATTTAGGAAGCTGATGGCCTCCCATAACATTGCACAGGATGAAGGAGTATCACCAAAGCATGGTGCAGCTCTGGGAGACTTGCATGTGATAATTTTAGTATTTGCTAATTCCCATCCATAATTAGGTCCCTTCGATTTTAGAGACCTATGTAATAATGAGACTAAATAAGTTGCTATGGTCTGGCTAGGCTGAGAAGACTTCAATTAGACAAACAATTAATTTATTATCTACACTTAACAGTGCCTTCCCTGGCTGTCCATAGCTAAGCCCACAAGCAAACACAGATGCTCTACCAGAGTCTTGCCCCTCAAAATTTCTCCTCATTGTTTATAGGGGAGCTCAGGTTGGATCCACAGTGTCTGTCTTCCGTGCTTTTCCACAGAAAACATATGTTGTATCAGCAGAGATTCTGGAGAAGGTATGGCAGGAGGGGAACTGCAGGCAGGTGGGTCTCACCAGGAAGGTGAGATGCACTTCTGAACACAGTAAGGGGCACTGTTTAATTTCTATTTCCTTCTTTTTCTTGTTTCTTTTAGTTTCTTGTAGGTGTGGTCTTCCCTGTCACACATGGAAACAGCAGAGGTGCTCCCAGGAGCAAGCTGGGACAGGGACACGGCCCTTCCATTGAGGATTGGAGATGCATGGAATGACTTATGCCCCTGAAGTATTGCTGCAGCCCTTACACCTGCCCACAGCCTGGGCAGAGCAGCGCTCCTGGTCCCATCCATCTCTGCAGACACCAGCAGGAAACACTTCTCAGCTTTGTCATCCCTGTGAAAATGTTGGAGTTCAATATCTGAGACAAAAATGCAGCTGGGGTGTCTCTTCTTGATGGTAATATATTAAAAAGGGAAAATAGAAAGAAATAGCAGAAGCTGGAGGCAAAGCAGAGCCTTCCTACCCTTTACCTTGTATATCTAGAGAAAATTTTTTTTCTGTTTTCTTCACTTTTGGTTATGGCACTTTATAGAATCATAGAATCATAGGACAGTTTGGGCTGGAAGGGACCCCAGAAATTATTTTGTTCCAAACCCCTGCCGTGGGCAAGGACACCTCCTACGAGACCATATTGCTCCAAGCCCCATCCAACCCTTGAATGCTTCCATGGATGGGGTGTAAATAACTCTTCTTCTTTGTTCTGGATGTGTCTAAAGGTCTTGGGAGATAAACTGTTTCTCGAGATGAATTTCCTAGAGGGGAAAAACCACACAAGAAACTTCGAGGGCCGTCTATTGTTACAACATCATCTGATTTGACTGCGCAAAGCTGTAGTAGTCCTGGTACAGCCACAGATTTCAGCCTCTGCCTTAGAACTTTTTTTTTTTCCATAATCTAGAGGCCACATAAAAGATGCTGCCTCATCCAACTCAGGTTTCTTTAGTCACCAAGAATAAGGCATGAGGAGGCCATTAAGTCCGTTTTCTACCTTTAAGGCAGGTTTTACCCCACTCAGAGACCATGTTCCTCCTTCCCTTATGGAGTTATTTATCAGCTGAGGTCTCTTATTTGTGTTTTCTTTTTTCTCTCATGTCCTGACACTCAGTTCTTGTTTTAGGTGTCAGAAGCCTGCAGGAGCACAACAAGGTCAGGCTATGGCAGAAAGTCCAAAGATTTGTTTCTTAATCTTGAGACCTCTACCCATCATAAAGGTGGTGTTGTGACATGGAAAAGCCGTTCCATGGAGCAGATTAAAAACCCAAACTAGACTTCTGGCAAGAATAACCTCAAGAAATTTGTTTTGCACAGTTGTCCTGGAGACTGGGAAGGGATTAAGTCACAAATTGTCTGTGCACAGGCAGCTTTGAAACAACCTTTGAGGAAGGCAACCTCTGTTTTACATGTGGATCAGTAGAACACAGCTGGAATTATCCTCAAGCTTCTGCCAGCCAGCAGCAAATAATTTTTTAAGCTGAAATCTGACCTGTTATCCTGGAAAATATGAGCCTCAGAGAGCTCCCAGTCACAGAGGCGAGCCCAGGAGAGGCTTGACAAGAGGAAATAAATAGCATCCTTCTGCAGAATGAAGCTGAGGAGGAGAGACAGCCTGCCAGACCTCGTGGTGCCCACATCCCGCAGATGTGCCCTTCCTGGAAGAGGTTGGATGGGGCTTGGAGCAAGCTGGTCTCATGGAAGGTGTCCCTGCTTATGTCATGGGGGGTTGGAACAAGATGAGCATTAAGGTCCCTTCCAATCCAAACCATGGAGTCAGTTCTTCCTCAGGTCTGCTTCATTTTTTCATTTCATTGAGGATGCTCCCTGCTGGCTGCCAGGCCGAAAATCACTAGAAGTTGGTAGTTTCGTTGCTAATTCCTGCTTGCCGTTTGCATGACGGGTAATGCTCTTTGATGTCATTCTTGCTTTCCAGAAACAAGCTTTTGTAGTGTTAGGAGTGGGGGGATTAACTCCTGCTGGCACGTTAAACCTCGGGTGCTGGTGCACACCAGAAGGGGAATTCTGCCGTATCAGAAATGCCTCTTCTGCAGTGAGACCGAACTGAACCAGCCCACCTGCGTGGCTCATGCTGCAATCCAACGATGTCAAGGCCAGCCCTGGCAGCCAAAGTCTTTGCCACAGAGGGCAGCCAGGGTTTCAAGGCATGTCCTGCATGTAAAAATACATTTGCATTCTACAGAAGCGCCCTTCGCCTGTGCTGGTGCTGCCCCGGGCCTGGCCTGAGGCAGGCGTAGGACAGGCCGCAGGCAGTGTGGGCCTGAGCAGGCCATTTTGGAAGCAGGCTTCTCCTCACAGCACAGGCCTGGTGTAACGAGACCCGAAAGATCCTTAAATTTGATTCTAAGGTTGCCCCCTTCAGTTTTTCTCTGTCTTTCTTTTCTTCTGCCCTCACAACTGAATCCCATTCCCCTGAAATAGCATTTTTCATGGCTTAAGAGAAAGCAAGCAGGGCAGGAGTAAGCGGGAATAACCTAGGCCCCACAGTTTTCGGTGCTCCAAAAGTAGGGGGGAAGGTGTATCTGTCAGACGCCGACTGGTGTTTCATTCCTGGCTTGGCTCTAGAAAGCAGTTCAAACCTTCATAAACATGGAAGTGCTTGTCTATAGCTTCTGAAATCCCTGCAAATCCCTCTCTCGCCCTAAAATAATCCAAACCCTCGGGAGCCACAACATGTTTGCTCTTTCATCTGAGTCGTGCTTACTTCTGTATAAATGGGAAGTTCAGCCTGGATTATTTCTCTGGATTTCTGATAGCACCACTGGTGATAAAAAGATCCCTGCACACCCAACTATGTTTTGGTTAACGTGAGGGCTGAGCACAGTTACACACGGTATTTTCCACGGGACTTGAAGTCCTTGAGATTTTTCAAGGCAGCTTGTAAAACCAGCATGTTGCTTTTCTGGGGCAAGCCTGTCCCGGATAAATCCCGGGCCATGAGCTGCACACTGCCATTTTTTCCTGGCTCTGAGAGCCAGAAGCACTGGGCACGTAATGAACAGGACACAGCCGAGGGCGGCTGGATGAGCCCCATCTGGAGCTCCACAGCTCCTTTGAAAAGTGTGTCAAAAGGGGTCTGGCATGCAGGGGAAATGAGAACATGTGGCAGGTTACTGTGCCTGAAACAAGCCGTCCTCACAGCAGCCCGGCTTGTGCCTCGAGGCGTCGCAGGGTCCTGCTGGAAGTGCCATTTACTGCTAGGCAGGAGCAGGCTGGCCTTGCACAGGTTTCCCTCTGCAGCAGCCCTGGGCCTCACAGCTGCTGGGGAATGTTCAAAGAAGGGACTCCGCCATGAGGATGGGGAAGGAGAATCTGACTGAAGAGCACCTGAGGTCACTTGGTTTGTTCAGCTGGAGGAGACTGAGGGGAGACCTTGCTGGGATCTGCAGCTTCCTCATGAGGGGCAGTGGACGGGCAGCACTGATCTCTGCTCTCTGTGATCAGTGACAGGACTGAGGGAACAGCTGGAGCTGTGTCAGGGGAGGGTTAGGTTGGATATCAGGAAAAGGTTCTTCTCCCAGAGGGTGGTGGCGCGCTGAACAGGATCCCCAGAGAATGGGCACGGCCCCAGGGCTGCCAGAGCTTCGGGAGCATTTGGACAATGCTCAGGGTGGGATTTTTGGGATGTCTGTGCAGGGCCAGGGTTTGAACTTGATGATCCTTGTGGGTCCCTTCCAGCTCAGGATGTTTGTGACTCTGTAATTCTATCAAACACAAATTGAGTGACTCCACTCCTCATCATCACAAGGGGATTTGGGATTTCTTGCAAATTCAGGGTTCCTTGGTTTCACATTGTATGTTTTTTTGCAGGGCCTGGGAAGCCCCTTATGGATGTGGCAAGACATGGCCAAAAACCACTCTGATGGTAGATGCTCCGTGACTGAATGGTGAGTCAACCATGGCATGATCCAGGCATTGCCACATCCCAGGAGCTATCTCATAGACTTTAAACAAGGTGGTTGATGAAGATATTTGAGTAAAATTTGTTGTTTGTGATGTCTGGTGGGTTGTTAGGTAAAGACAAGAGCTGGAAAAATATTTTGGGAGATATTTTGTTAGTGGGGTGCTGTAAAGCAAAGAAATTACAAGTTTGCCCAAGACCAAGACTGTAGGAGACGTGGGAACTGAACCTCTCTCCTTTGATTCCTGAATGCAACAGATTGTGTAAAAGCAGGGCCAAGAAGTGAACATGTCTGGAGTAAAATTATCCAGAGCTGTATCAGACAGGTCAGAGGGTGACAAACTGGTCCATACGAGTCACCAGTTATGCAGTGAATGGCTCCTTAGGATCCCAAGAGCTCACACCACCCTTCAGCTCTTGCAGAGTGTTACGTATTAGGAAGAAGTTCTTTACTCAGAGGATGGGGAGGCCCTGGCACAGGATGCCCAGAGAAGCTGTGGCTGCCCCTGGATCCCTGGGCTTGGAGCAACCTGGGATAGTGGAAGGTGTCCCTGCCCATGGCAGGGAGTGGGAATGAGATGGGCTTTAAGGTTCCTCCCAGCCCAAACCATTCTGAGATTCTCTGATTCTATCATTTTTATGCTATTTTTCATAAGTTTGCATAGTTGAATCAAGCCTGTGACCATTTTGTCTCCAGTTTGTTTTCAGTCCCGTGACCGTGATAGCCAGATTAGAAGCACATGTTCACTGTGCAGTTGTGAAATTGAAACTGAAATGCTCAGTTGACCCCCAAAGACTCTTTTTGTTTGTTGCATTAAAGTTAATGACTGCTTGTTCAACACTAGATAGGACACATGTGCTACATCAGTAAAAATAGATTTATTGCTGTGCACATTTTTTCCCAGGAAATTTGCATCAAAATGGTCCAAAAAGACCCTTGAGTTCTATTAAAACATTTGAAATGCAGTCTTAGATGTTAATCATTCAATGAATCAGAACCTAATAGCTTTTACTGATACCTTAAGAGAAATTTAGTAATCAAGTGATTTTAACAGGACAAGAAGTAACAGGCACCAACTGAAACACAGGAAATTCCACCTGAACACAAGGAAACTTTTTTTTTTAGAATAAGGGTGGTCAGACACTGGACCTGGTTGCCTGGAGATGTCATGTGCTTTCCATCTGTGGAGATGCTCAAAACCCTGGACACTGTTCTTGGCATCCTGCTCTGGCTGACCCTGCTGGAGCCACAGCTTTGGACCTGCCAGCCTCGACCACTTAGCTGTGACCCTGCTGGTCCCTGTGTCACCAGAGGCAACAGAAAGTCCTCCCTGCAGAGTCCTGGCTTAGTCAGGGTTTCAGAGGGTTTCACGCTGCAGTCCCAAGGCACTGCACAAGGCAAAGGAAAATTTTAGAGGGATCGTCTCCCCTCTTGAGTGCATCACCTTGACTCAGAAAGGACTTGGAAAGTGTGGGTTAATGTTTATAAGCTTAGAAATGGTTCCTGACTTCTTATTTCAAGGTAAGCCTGCTGGATTTAGGACCACCCCTGCTTCAGAGCACCCAGAGCCAGGCTTCAGGAGCTGGGCGTCCCCTTGCTTATTGTTTCCCAGTGTCTCTGTGTTTCTGGTCACCAGGCTGTATCTGGGAATAGTGGAGGAGTGGCAGGGAGCATCTGCATGGTTTTTGTCTGTGTGAAAGAGCAGCAGTTACAGAAAGTGCAGGATCTTGTGCCGACTTTGCTGCTTAGTCATCCTGCAGTAACTGTGACTTGGCAGCTGGTCTGATCCCGTCCCTTACAAACGTTTCCATTTATGGCTGGGATTTTTTATTTCCCTTTGCCTCCAATGGCCACACAGCTGGAAGGCTTCCAAAAGGGAGAAGCCATGGGTTTACATCAGGAGAAACCAGCTGGGTATATTCATACCTTAAGGTTGAAGCCTGTCTCCCAGGAACACACCACCCAGGATGCTCCAGGGATTCCTTAAGGGATCGTTTTGACCCGAAGCGGGTGCTCTGCCTGTCTGGTGGCAGGAGCACAGATGTCATTGTGGTTGTCAATATTTTCCTTGCCCAGGGCTCAGATAAGCTGGGAAGGAGAAAGCTGCAGCCATGTGACCTGGTTGTCCCTGCGAGCAGCTGGGTGCCGTGCCTGGTCCTGCCAGGGACACGGGAGAAGGGGTGGCCATGAGAGCAGATGCTGGAGACCCTCGGGGCTGTGCTCATCCCGAACGGCTCCTGAGTGCTCCTTGCTGGCCTCTGGGAAGAGAGGATCTGGGACTCAACATGTGGGATCCAGGTTCCCTCCAGGCGTTACAGATGTGCAGGTTTACGCTGTGCTCTGCTCCGGCAGGCCAATGGAAAAAAGCATTCCAGGCTTATGAAGAGCTTTAGGGCAGATAAAGCAGAGTCATGACCCGAGCTGGAAAAGGGATGTGCCTGCTGCAAGCTTAGTGTCGTGCCTAGAGCTGGAGCCTCTGGGGGAATGGCACTGGGATGCTGCACCCCATCTTGTGACTTGTCTTGTGCCAGTTCCCCATGTCCTGCCCACATGGAGAGCACGGATCAGTGGCCTGAGAACAACTGAGGAAAAAAATTCAAATAATTTTTCTCGCCCACGGCACCAGATTGGAAAAATAACTTATCTTTCATTTAAGGCCAGATTCCAGCAAGGCACTGAAAACTCTGTACTTTTTGCTCCTGCTCCATCTATTTTTGTGGAAATTTAGTGTGTGAAAGAGGTGGCTGCAGGTGGGGTTAGACTCCCCTCCCAGCCCTCCTTTTTTTACAGAAAGGGTGCAAGGATGGGAGCACTGACCTGGCAGCCTCCTCAGGTTACAGATAACCTCACCATGTCTGAATTGTTTCCTTTCAAACCTTTGGCTGGGTTCTGGATGTTCTGTAGAAACACGGGAATTCTGGAGAAACCTTCTGCAAACAGAACATCGATTTTTTCCAGCCAGAAACGCCTAATCTCTGCCAGAGCTGATTCCTCCACAATCAAAGCATTCAGCTCTCCTGAACAGGGAGTCATCACAGGAAGAACAAACACGGTGTTATTGCCAGGACCTGCTGAGGGAAGTCCTGTCTACAGCTCTTGTTATGATAAGGATTCAAGAACAGAAGATCAGAGCCATTTAAAACCACCCCATCACAGTGTAGAATCCCTCACCTTCATCCCTAATTCCCAAGTTATCCCTTTCCCAAGAGATCAAGTCCTACCCAGTCTTTTCTCCACCCCAACAGGGAGAAGGAAAGGAGAGAAGCTCAGAAAGGAGTGAGACCCCAAAGTGCTCCCCCCAAATCAGAAGCCACACTGGGATGGATCCTGTGCCGAGCACCTTCCTCATGGCCTGGATCTGGGACCTTCACCTCCCAGGGATGGAAAGTCCAACTAGCGATTTAGGGGGTCCAAGGAGCTGCTGATGGGGCACTAGTGGGGAATCCTGGTTGGGAGGCAGCACTGGAACTGCCCCCAGAGAGAGGAGAGTGACCCCACCACCACGCAGAGGGGAACCCCAACACTTAGCACAGGGAAATGGGGAGCTACGATGGAACTGGGACACTGGAGTGGGTGGGATGCAGCTGATGGCTCATGAGAGAAGGCTTCTGGAACACACGGTGTCCTGTGCAGGGCAGAAGATCTTGTGGAGGGATATGTGGAGCAGTTGGTCAATCCTGCTGTTCTGAGGGGCAGCCCCATGGAGTGACAGGGCATGGAGACTGCAGTAGATGAATATTCAAGTGGTGGATGTGTCCTGGGATGTCTCTTCTGCACAGGGAAGGGATGGAGGTTATTACAGGGCCTCCACAGGGGCACAGAGTGGAGATTGTCTCCTATGTGTGTTTAAACTTGTATCACCTTCTTAATTTTTGGTGGTTTGTAGGGTGAGGGAGTTATCATGTCCCACCCAGATGGTCCATGAGGAAAGGTAGCACCTGTAGAGCGTATCTGTTAAGGGTGTGATGATGATAAATGACTTTGTCATGCAGGAATGATACAAACACGTATCCGAATGGCAGCCCTTAAATACGTATTCTCCTGAAATGTGGACTTTGGGCTCCATGAAAGCAACTCCCATTTCTGGCAAAGGACTCCGAAGTCACACGATGCTGTTGAAATTGGGCCTGGGGCTGGGGCTGCTCACAGGTGTCAGCAGCTCCAAGGCAGCAAATCCAGACTGTAATCTTTGCTGGCACTTCTGGTTCAGGTCCTGTGTGCTCCAGCCATGGATTTTCTTGGTGGCTACAGCATCTACTCCCAAGGCTACTGAGGGACAAAGACAGACCTGGCACCTCCTGTGCTCCCACACCTCTTCCCAAAGATTTCAAGAGCAAAACCCTGGACCAAAGGCAAGCTTGCTGTTTGCTCCCAGAGGCAAATCAGGACAGAGGCTTTGCCAAACCCAGCTGCTCTGTCCTGCTGCCAGCCCTCGGTCCTCCTCCAAGGAGGTGTCTGTCCACTGTGGTCTCTCGATGGGATCCGAGTGTTCTTGATGAGATGCCTGGAGAGCTTAATCATTCCTGGTCTGGGGTTTTCTGTCAAGCACTCCTACAGCCTTCAATTATCTGGATTCCCCAGAAGGGATGTGGGAGGCTGATTTCCCCACAGGGCTTCCAGTGGCTCCTGCAAGTCCTTTCTTCCCCCATCCCTGCTCCAGCATCCTTTCTCACTGTGCTTGTCCTTGTGCCTCCCCGAGGGTGGGGTCTGCTGGATCATATCTCAGTCACAGACTCACCTTTTCTCTCTTTGTGTCTGACAGAGATGTGCTGAGCAGACAGACCGTGGGCTCTGCCTTGGAGGCAGCGAGGTGTGCAAAGGTGAACCTGGGCTGCTCCTGGGGATGCTCATGTTGGCCTGAGCTCACACAAGTTCAGCTGTTAAACCTTGAAGCTTCTTCTCCTGTGAGCAGGCGAGCTTGCCACAACCACTACCACAGGTTTAGGAGAGGCACAAATTATTTACTTCATGACTTCATAGCAGAGTACATTTTTAATTCATTTACAGTAGTTCTGCTGCTGTCCGAAGACGTGGGTAATGCCAACCCTTTTGGGACCCTTTAGAGTGGTGCAGGGGAATTCTCAATGTAAAATGAATCTCTAGCTTCTATGCCCAAGAAGACAATTACAAAAGAAATGAGTAATGCATGATTTCTTGCTCATTTCTGTGTCTCTCTTTGCATTTTTATCTTTGTAGATCGAGGCTGCCAGAGCCTGGATGGAGGAGGGACAGAAGGGAGGGTGAAGAAGTGTAGGCAAAAGAACTGTAGGTAAAATGAAAAGCTGCAGGTAAAGGAAGAACAGTAGGTAAAGAAGGACTGTAAAAAAGTGTGTGTAAAGGAGGTGTATGTAGAACACAGTGAGTACATGCCTGCACTTTCCCCTCCTCGCTCTTCATTTTGTTTATTACACACTGAAGCTGGAAAATCTCAACCCTCTTTGGACTGGAGATAAGCATTCCAGTTCCACTGGCAACCCTAAGGAAAAGGAGTATAAACATAAGATGTTATTTACTGCGTGTGGGATCAAAATGATTCCATTTGGTGTTGGAGGTCGGGCTCACGTTAATGCTGCAATTAAGCACGCAGACTTTCAGTTACCCTGGTAAAAGGGGATGTTGCATCTCCGGCAAAAATATCTTAACTTCCTTGTGACCCTGATCTCTTGGCTTGATTTAAGGTACCATCAGAAAGAAGTCCAAGGAAGGATGGAATATAGCTCTCCTAACTCACTCTGCAGAGTATTTGCTTTGTCTCAGGGGAATACCAATTTAATAATGAATTTTTTTTTGTTTTGTTTTGCTATGGGTTTTTCGGGGCAGTTTTTGTGTTACTTTGTAATAACACCTTTGAAATCGACTCAGACAAGAATCCTTGTCTTAACACTGATTACGTATCTAATTATATTGCATTTCTTACATGCCTGAAACTCCTGTTCAAACTGCTATGGCACTTGGTGCAAATACCATTTTTCTTCCCAGTGATGGGAGAGGGGAATTTTTTATTGCCGTGTTGTATTTGGCCAGGAGGACAATTCATTACGGAATTCTACATTTCTTTAGCATAAAGAGAGCCACGAATGGGATGAGGGCCTTGTTTTGTGTTGGAGCGAGAATTCCAGCATGTATGTAAGGGAAGGGGAGGTGTTAAGTGTCATGCCAAAAGCACAAGCAACACCCTGCTATACGTGACCCAGAGGGCTGCTCAGGGTTCCCTGGATCCACATCAAATACGTGAGAAGCAGCAGCCATGGAGCAGTGGAAAAGCTCAGCAGCCCCAGGAACAGCAGCTGGGTGGCTGCCCACCACCCTCCCCAAACAGGGATATCTGGAGAGTGGGGCAGCTTCCCGCAGCCTCCACCCCTGTGGAGGGAAGCAGGTCCTGAAGGGCTCAGCACATAAAGCCAGGCCAAGGAGGGCTGGAGACAAGCTGGGATTTTGCTTCCTGAGTGTATGGTTGAGGTGGACGCAGATTTCAGGGGTCTCACTCCGGTTCTGAGGCACCTCTGTGTGTGTGTACCTGTGGCATACACTGTTAGCGAGACTTGAATCAGCTGCAAAATTTTGGGGTTCCAAGTTATTTTGCAAATTATTATGATTGCAAGTTTAACCTGTGAAAACTTTGGCCCTGTATTCAGGTCAGGAAAGGGGTGACAATGGAATCCCTTGCTCCAGGACTGCACTGGTCTTCCAGAGAGTTTGGGGGAATGGAGTGAGTAGTCAGACATAGCTCCCTACAATGGCAGAAGCTCATTCCTGAGCCTCCCCCCACCTCTTGAGAGGAGATAAGGATTAGGGGTTTTCAAAAACCTCAATTTAATGCTTTGTCTTGATGAGTATCTTTAGTAGCAAGTTGCGATGTTGAAATCACAGATTTTCTTTTAGGACCTGAATCACAGGTCCCTAAAGCCAGCAAAACCCCTCTCACTGGTTGCAGTGTTGGGGTTTTTTCCGAATTTCCTTTCTAATTCCTCTTTACAAGTCCCACTGAAATGGGAATTACACATAATCCGCCTCAAGGATTCAGCTCCATACAAGGGCTGATGTTGGAAACACTGGTTTAAAACCCAAGGGCAGAATATCGTGGTTGCAGAGACAAAGCTGGGATTAAAGACACGATTAGCATTTCAAATAAATCAGCTCAATTACTGACCCCCGAGGAGGCTTTCCCTCCTGAGGGAAGTCACTGGAACCAGGGCCAGCCCCCTTCCAGCCCAGCAGCCCACACTGATATATTCCCAGATTCAGAGAAAAAGCCTTTTTTCCCTATCTGCCCCCTTTCAGCCCCCTCTTTTCCCAGGATAAGGCACTAATTAATTCCTTTCCTTTCTATTTATACCCGTTAGTCACTGCAAAAGTGTCCCCCATAGATTTACAGTTCGATATAATGAATATGTCTTGAGGGAATATTATTCATGCAATTAGCTGAAATCTAACAGAGAAAATCTCTATTTTATTTGTAACCTTAGCCAGAGTAGTCATTTCATGGTGGGGAGGGGGGGTGGCTGTAGGCTGTACCTCCAGGCTCCAGCAAATGTTTAGATAGGAAGAAAAAATGAATTTTCTTTCCTAGGTCTGTACATGGCGTTAAGGACCGTGGGTGGGGTGGGATGGGATGTGACTAAGTTTTAAAAATGTACTTTTTTTTTTTTTTTAACCATCACTAGTAAAAGGCTAGGAAGGGGAGTGAGGTTTCCTCTATAAACTATGTGGGTTTTTTCTCTTAATTTCATGGAAACACCACTGCAAGTTTTTCCTTCTCGTTTCTCTGGTGACAAGAAAATAAAACAAATGCAGCTGGGTCATTCTGCTCTCACTGTATTGCACCACGAAGCCCCAAAGACACAGACCATGTGTTTTAACTCTTTTCCCTCCCTACTCAGGGCTGCAAAACTACAGATGGCCTGAAATCTCCACAGAGATATCTTGGGATTATCCAGCATGTGCTCCAGACCACGGAGGCATCAGCCATCACTCTCAGGTCCTGCCCTGCCAGAGAGCTGGAATGCAGTTGCTTCACTATGCAAAGGTTCTTCTCCATGAGTCAACAAATTTGGGACTCAACTGTCCTGACTGGCTGCCTGGAAAAAATGTGCTGCAAGAGGGGAAAGCATCAAAAAGCACAGATTGGGAAACTGGTAAAAGGGGAAGTATTCTGGGAGAAAGGGTTTCAGCCCATCCTTTCCCCGCTCTGTCTCTGCTCTCTGTCCACCCATTTTTCATGGAGTCGTAGAATCTCCCGAGCAGAAAGGGACCCACAGGGATCACCCAGTCCAGCTCCTGGCCCTGCACAGACACCCCAACAACTGCACCCTGTGCATCCCTGAGAGTGTTGTCCAAACACTCCTTCAGCTCTGGCAGCCTTGGGGCCACTTTCCTGGAGAGCCTGTTCAGTGTCCCACCACCCTCTGGAAGAAGAACCTTTTCCTAATATCCAAATCCTAAACTTAAATTTTTTGCTTGTTGTCTTCACATAATGATCTTGTGTTGGTGCTGCCTGGCATCTCTGGGAGAACCCTGGGCACCCTTCCTTTCCCTGGCATTGAAATGCCTGAGATGGCTCTGCCACCCCCTGCACGGTGGTGAGGAGACCCAGAAACGCTCTGGGACTTTGCCCTGCCAGAAGGGATCAGTCCCAGAAGAGGCTGAGCCACCATGGAAAAGCTGACTTTAGACAATAAGCTTGGACTGAGGAACTGAAGGTACAATATTTATAAGCTCATAATCATGGCCTCAATTACTCCAAAGACCCAAAGAAATTGTGCAGCTTGGCACAGGAGCATCCCTGCTGTTTCTTCAAGCTGGTGTTCTCAAACCCATTCCGAGAAGGGAAGTGTTGAGTCGACGGGAGATAAATCTTGGAGCAAGGGCCTCCACACTAGCAGGGTTTAAACAACCATTTCAGGAGGATTATTAGAACTCATGGAGAATCAGGCTTTCTCACCAGTGTATCTAAACAGTGCAGAGTCCCTGGGATATCTTCATCCCCTAAGGATCTTGAGCTCTAACAAAAAAACACAAGACCACAGATACAGGCCTGTGCCTGGCAGAGCTTCAAAAGTGCTGTAGGTTGGGAAAACCTTGGAGCTGTTTAAAATAAAATTCTAGAAACTCCAAACAGTCCTTCCTTATGTGTTAGCAAACAAAAAATTTGCAAGCACGCAAAAGCTGTGTATAAAAACTGGGTGCTAAGTAAATAAGAGCTGCAAGAGCACAGGGGACTTAAAAGTTAACACTGGGATATTAAAATAGGAAAAAGTACGCAAAGCCTCAGATTGCACTTGTGTGTTCATGAGGACTCTCTAAACATCCTGGAGCAGTTGGCTTTAATGGGCTAAATCCCAGGAAATGCTGCTAAAATATGGTATCAAATGAACATTTGCTTTTTTCTTCAGAAAGATCCCCCTTTGTGCCTCATCTTACCGCAATTTGAGAATGTCAGACTCAGTGGGGGCTGTTGCTCCTGTGCCTGAACTGGGTTAATCTAGAAAAACTAAGTTTATTTTCTTTTCTTTAGTATATATGTGTTCCTTTAATAGATGTCTTCTCCTGGGCAAGATCTGCCAGAGATGCCTTGGAGTCAGCCAAGTCTGTTTTGGGAGGATGGTCCAGCACAGGAGATAATTGTAGTAGGATTCTGATGGAGAACATCTGATGAAGAAGAGGAGGGGGATGAAGTTTACTTCAGGCACTTGGAGAAATCCTTAGAGCCACAGGGAAAGCAGTGTGGCTGGGCATGAGCACCACAAGAGGTTTCTGGAATGGTTTGAAGGCAATTTCCTGATGGAGCTGATGAATGAACCAACCAGGAGAGATGATCTTTTGGACTCAGTACACAAACACAGGGAAGAACTGGCTGAAAATGAGAAGGATGGAGGCAGCCCTGTCTGCAGGGACTTCAGGGGGTGAGAGTGGTCACCAAAGCAAAGAGCAGAATTACAGCCCTGAGCCTCAGAGGGGCAGGGGTTTGCCTTTGGGGTGAAGGAATACCAACACATTGTACAAATTGAGCTCAGAAGTCACAACCCTGGAAGCGTCCAAGGCCAGGCTGGACAAGGCTTGGAGTGACCTGATCTCGTGGAAGGTGTCCCTGGCAAGGGAGGGGGTTGGAACTGGATGAGCTTTAAGGTCCCTTCCAACCCAAAGCATTCCTTGGTTCTGTGAACAGAAAGCAAGAATTTCAGAAAATGGCAACTACAAAAGGGCATAAAATCCGTCCTTCTGTTTGTCATCAGTGAAAATGCTGAGAATATCAACTGCATAACTCATATAACTCATTACAGAGAGTTGAAAAGCAGCATCCATTGTTTTCAGTAAGCATTTAACAATCTTGGCCTCGTTTTTGGTTCTCTGCTCACAGCTAGAAAACAAGACCCTCGGAGACAGCTACAAAACGTCAGAATCGCGTGAAGGGTGGATGCAATTGCAGACAGACAAAGGGAAACTACAGTAGCTGCTTTCCAGAGAACCCATAAAGCTGTTTCAGATGTACACACATGGTTTAAAAAGGGGAGTTCACATTTTATTGGGGGCTACAAGTCAGATGAAAAAAAGAAAAAAGAAAAAAAAGGATCAGATACACAGTTTATAAAGGAACAACTAAACAAACCATAAAACACATTTCAGTTTACAAGGGGATGTAAATGAACTAGTAGCCATCTGTGCTTTACTTCCAGTTCTGAAGAGTTGTAGAGGAGAGCAGGCAATCAAGCTTCTTTCATTCTTTCTACTCTTCATCTTCCTCCATTTCCTTTCTCTCCATTTTAAATGTAGTGGAATACTCAGTATCTGTTCAGTACAGTGTGTTCTGTGAGCTGCAATAATAATTTGCAGGTCAGATAGAATCATAGAATCATTAAGATTGGAAAAGAACTCCAAGATCACCAAGTCCAATATAGAGGATAAGTAACTAATCCATATCCATGCCCATTCTCTGCAAAATATCTTTCCATGAAATCTGCAGTTCCCCTGAAAGGAGGAAGAAAGAAAGGGAATTTATTTGAGGGTTAGGAAAAGGAGCTAAAGGGAGCATGCCCATTTTCCTCCAGAGCTTCCTCTGTCCTCAGCCCATTCTTAAGCAAAAACCCCTCAATTACAGGGACTTAGCTCAGGCCTTCAATGTCAGTTATAAAAGATGTGAAAAAACCCAACTTATCCAGAAAAAAAAAAGCAGAAGGATGTTTTGAGGCTATTTTGTCCCAGTCTCCACCACTTCAGTGTGCCTGTGTGTCAGACTGCCCCAACATAAGACAGGAACTTGCCAGATGTGCCCATCTGTGACAGAGGTGTGTGATAATGAAGATAATATTCCTACAAATATCGTGCAAATGGATGCCTGGGTAGGTGAGAAACACCAAGTTCGCCTTTTTTACGGAGGGAAAGTGTACAGTAGGGAGATGTTCTGTAAAATATACAGGAATCCTCTCAGGGATGAGGCATTTTGTCATGTCAAGCTGCAAGGAAAGGTTCTGATGTGACGAGAGAAAGTTCAAGAAGCACTCATAGAAAGTTAAATGTAGGTGCTTTGCTCAAGAAGCTGCAGAGGGAAGACAACACTCGCCAGTCTGGGGGGAGGAAAGGGAGATGTGGAGGTATGGGTCTGTGCTCTGCTCCTTTCCACACTTTGGGCACTCACCACCACTGCAAGGGACAGATGTGCTGCCCAGTTGTTTGTGATAAGGCTTCTTGCTGGAGAAACAGCTTCTGCAGGGACAGGTTCACCTAGAAACAGCTGCACTGAATGGATTAGAAGCAGCATTGATGGGTACCCATGGGCATAGCAGAGCTTGGACACAGCAGCAAAGCAGGCAAAACAAATGGCCTGGAATGTGACATGTTCACTGGATCACTGGCAGGCGGATGGTTTGCTCAGACATCTCAGGTGCTGTCTGGTAAATCACAGTCATCAAAAGCTGGACCCCTCCTCTCCACTAAAGATGCTCCAGAGGAAAAGGGACCAACCTGTTCAGAGCTGCAGGAGAGTCCCTGGAAAGCAGTAGCCTCACGAAATCCTTCTTTGGCTCTTCAAAACAAAGTTATAGCTCAAGGAATAACAGGCTATGTTCCTGAAAGTCACTGCTGTTCTCCATATGTTTTCTTGGGACATTTGCCCCTATTTTTCATTTAGCAGAGCTAAAAATAGCACATGAATTTAAAAGTAATTTTAAAAATATGACAACAACAAAGCCCTAGAGCTCATGGAGTGTTTGGACAATGCTTTCAGGCACATGGTGTGATTTTTGGTGCTGTTCTGTGCAGGGAGAGGAGCTGGACTCAATGATCCTTGAGGGCCCCTTCCAACTCTGGGTACTCTATAATTCCATGATTCTGTGAACCCAAACCCAGAAATGAATCAATAGAAACAGGTAATACTCAGAGTTGGCTGACTCTGAGCAAGACTTGGATATTCGCAAAGGCAATGATTCTACAATTCTGTGCAAGTTGCTCTTTTTTGAAATGTTCCTGTTTTCATTTGTTCCACTCAGGACACGTTACTAGGGTGGAAAGAGGACAGCAGGGGGGAAGAAAGAGAAAGACTATTTGGTGGTATAAATAAAGATGTGGGGCAGCAATGCCAACTACGAAAATGGGGCTTCTCATCATGGAAAAATGAGACTTCTTCCCGTTCGTGTCAAACAAAGATGCCTTCAGCTCCAGAAGGAAAAACCTTGACCCAGCCCAGCCCGAGCAGGGTGGGAGCGGAGGGGAGGGGACCCTCCCAGGTCTCGGTAGACCCACAGTGACTCTCCGTGGATGTTCGCAGCTACTGCAAACGAGATTGTGCCCGATTTTGGAGGAGGAACTCAGAGGGCAGTTCCAGACGGCCAGGGAGTAGCGGGACGGGGCTGGAGACGCCTCCGCTGCTCCTCCCGCTCCCTCATCCCGTACATCCCAGCACCCAGAGCACGGAGCCACCCTGCAGCCGGGGATGCGGGAGCCTTCCTGACACCGGCCACCCCACAAAGTCCTTTGTCGTTACGTTGCGGAGGGATTTGGGGGAGAAGTTTTGATGACCTCATTTTCCAGGTAGGCAGACTTTTTCTCTCCAAGTACAGGGGTTCTGTGGTTACTTACTGACGGAGCTCCAGTCGGGAATAACAGAAATCCCTCTGAAATTTCAGTCTGTGCCTGCTGCTGCTTACCGGCTTCCCAGCAAGGTGCCTGATTCATGTTTAGACAGTACCTGCAATAAGAGAATATAATTTTTTCCTTTACTTCCAGCTCTTGGCTAGTTTGGGCGTTTCCCCAAGGGTTTGCTGGGTTTTTTTCCAGGTCCAAGCAGTGCGGGCCACAAACTGCCATGGCCAGAGGTCTAGAAAATCCCTCAGTGAAGGGGGTGGATTTGTTGAACCAAGGTCTTCCCTGGGGTAACTGGGCTGAGTTCAGCTGCTCCAGTGAAGTGATGGCAGCAGGGCAGAGAACTGTTCTGCTGCATGATTCCCCTTTGATTTTTGGGATTTCAGAAGACACTAATTAGACTGACCTGAGGCCCTCGTCTCCTATTTATGCTGAATTACATCAGCGCAAGCTCCTGTATTTTGGGAGGTGACAGCACATTTATGAATGCCTGTGAATTCATTGCGCTTGGTGGCAGGGGTTTGCTGCCTGCCAGCCTGCCTGCAGCCTGGGCTTTCCCTGGCTGAAATCTCAGGATAATTATATTGGGAGACCTGAAAAATATCTGGAGTCCCTGTAACTGAAACCTTCCCCCTGGGTGCTCTGCCTAGGGATTAAAATTACAAGGCACGTTTGGGTAGTGGCTGCAACCAGCACCGAAATTCCCTCCTCATGCAGCATGCAAACCACAGGCACACAAACGGGAAGGAAGAGGAGGTGCATTTGTAAGAGTTTTCTTCCAAATGGGACATATTTTTCTTTTCTAGCTTCATTTATCAAACATTCGAGTGGAGAAAATGCTGCATGCACAAATGAGTGACACCACAGGTACTGCCTGCTGGGCATGGCCATGGAAAGCGCTGGGACTGAGCAGCAGGGAGGCTTCAAACTTTATTCTGCATATTTTAGCATAGCCAGCATAATTCTCCTTTCTTGAGAGTAATGCAATTTGTGTGCCTTTAAATTCATGTGGCTTTAAATAAGCTCCTTGCAGACAGTGTTAGCTTAGAGAGCAGAACATCTCGTTTTTTGCGAATTTGGGACCAGTTTGCTCAGTACAGTGGGTGTTCTGGTGTTGGAGGAGAAATACACAGTGCACCGGAGGAACTTCAGGGATATCAGTGATTGGGACAAGGCAGACCATGGCTCTGCCTGGCCAGGTGCATGAGGTGACATTTCTACTGCAGTGGGATCTGCTCTAAGGGCTAATCAGATGTGAGAGCCCAAATAACCAGCTATAATTGGCACATTTGAGCCACTGCAAGTAACTTGTTTGCCATAACACCACTTTTGGTTCGGTTGCTCATGGTGGGAAGAGAAGCAAGCAGGGAACTTGGGTCCTCCTGCAAGGCCACTCTTTTTGCAGGGCTCTGTCTAGATAAATCCATATAGTTTTCAGTGATGTGTGTGACAGCCAGGTCACCTGGGATCTCAGTGTGGGAGCAGCAAAGACCACGCATTTTTCTGCACCTGAGGTAGGAGCACAGACCCTCATTCAGGGAGAATGGTGCAAAATAGTGCCCTCAAAATCTGTTCAGAGGACCCACTGCTTGAGATTCCCTTTTGTTTTTCCCTTGTGTGCATCTCATGGGGAAAGAGGTGAACCACTAGAAAATACAAATACTGAGAGAAGGCCTCATGGGAGCAACGTTCCTGCTCTGGCAGAGAGAGAAAAGTCAAGGAAGAACAGGATGGGCAGACCCAAGTGTTCAGGCATTATGACTCAGCTCCCAGTTTGCTCTTTTCATTAGTTTTTTGAACTGTTTGTGTTCAAAAATTGCCTTCAACATGCAGAAAACAGTTGGTCTGAAATACTGGTGGAATCTGAGGTTTCCATCTCAGCATCTTGCAGCGGCAGGTGGGACTTTAAGTCAAATATCAAATGTTGTGGGATTTGCAACAGCATCACAAGAGCTGGTGGTGCTCTGAGGATGACAAAATAGGCACCATCGCCCACCCCAGCCTTGGAGGCCGCTGAGGTGGGGACTGGAGATCCCAGCAGCCACCCACTGTGTATCCAGGAGGGTTAATACCAGGTGGGATGCTGGTAGAGCAGGAGAATAACGTAGCTCGGGGTGCAGAGTGGGATAGAGGAGGTGGTGCAAGAGGACCCCAGGGAAGTGAGTTGTGTCTCGTGTTTTCAGGTGTCGCTTTCCTGCCTCACCACTCTGCCCATGGAGAATCCAAGGCTGTGGTGCTTCACTGACCCAGTCCCAAGCCCCCAGGGCTGTGAGCAGGAGCCATCCTATGCCAGAGCTGGCCCTGGTTGCCCATGCAGGCCAACTGCTCTGCTCTAGAGTGCCTTCCCACCCACACACACAGAGGGAAAGAAGGAAGGAGGGAGGGAGGTGGTTAAACTCAGGATGCAGTGATGAGTCAGACACTTGGCCAAAGCCCTCAGCGCTCCCAGCCTCTTCAGAAGTTAATGTCTCCGTCTTCCTCAGCTAAAGGCTGGCTCTAAAATGGTGCTGTCTGAAGGCTCAAAGCTGTTGTGTCCTACTAAAGATCAGGGTCTCCTGCAGCCCTGTTTTATGGAGGGCAAACAAAACAAGGAAAGCCTGCAGTAGGCTTAGAGGGGTGAAATCTAGATCTTAACTGAAACACCCCTTTAGCATGGAAGTGTTTTATCCTTACCATACCACTTTTATTCTCTGCAGCACAATGGAAGTTGAGCCACACTGAGTTGTGCAGGAACTTCATAGAATCATGGAAGGGTTTGGGTTGGAAAGGATCTGAAAGACCATCCCATCCCACTCCCTGCCATGAGCGGGAACACCTTCCACAAGACCAGGTTTCCCCAAGCCCCATCCAACCTGGCCTTGGGCACTGCAAGGGATCCAGGGGCGGCCACAGCTTCTCTGAGCACCTGGTGCCAGGGCCTACCCACCCTCACAGGGAACAATTTCTTCTCAGTACACCACCTAACCCTGCCCTCTGCCAGTGGGAATCCATTCCCCCTT
Source organism: Corvus brachyrhynchos (assembly GCF_000691975.1). NCBI lineage: Eukaryota > Metazoa > Chordata > Aves > Passeriformes > Corvidae > Corvus > Corvus brachyrhynchos. The sequence goes on along the minus strand of NW_008240023.1, from coordinate 74,720 downwards.
GTCCTGTCACTCCAGGCCCTTGTCCAAAGTCCCTCTCCAGCTCTCTTGCTGCCCCTTTAGGTACCAGCAGGTGCTGTAAGGTCACCCCAGAGCCTTCTCTTTTCAAGGCTGAACAATCCCAATTCTTTCATAAGCACAAGCCCTAGTGAGGAGGAAGGCTGTCACTGTTGTAGGGTCTCAGCAGCACTGACACCAACCTTTCCAGCATAAAACAGTTTGCAGAAGCCTGTGGTGCACTGCAGCTGGCACTGTAAACTGGAACGGGGCATGTCCCACCAGGCAATAGCTGGGCACCACGTGGACAGAGGTCTTAAGGGATGCCAGGGAGGGCTGAGTTGCCTGTATTCTTCAGTAGTGCTGTTCCTCAGGCAGCTGAGGCAGCAACACAGCTGCACTGCTCACTTGCCCTCCCCCTGCACTGCCAGCGCCACCAAATGCACGCTCAGTGTCCCTCCAAGCCTCGGACTTTTCCAAAAGTTAGCCAAAAAAACCATTCAAGAAAGAAGCTCTCTTTCTGGACTGGATTCAGGTCTTTTTTTCATAACGGAGATCCCACGTGCCCCTTTTTGGTTAGTGTTGAGCTGGCCACAATGCAGAGAAGCATCTCTGGGCCACCCCATGCTGGTTGGTTCTGGGGTCCTCTAGACACAAAGGTGAGCATCTCCCCTTCCTCCATATTCCGTGCTGGTGACTAGTGTTGCTTGAGTGTTACCTGAGAATTTCCTTTTAAATCCTGGGTTCCTTTGAACACTTCCATACATTCCTAAGAACTTTTCAGACTAGATCTCTACTTCTACTACTTTAAGTTATCATAACCCTACATGAAGTAAACTCCCACGTGCAGCTAGGCCTCGGAGGCCTGGTGATGGGTTGAGCACTGAAGATGTGCATTTCTTCAAGAGGTTTTTTATTTGTCCCTTCACTCTCTGGGTCTGCAAGGAGCATTGGCTGGCTTTGTGTCATGCCAGCAGAGTCAGGAGACTGAGCATCACGTTTACCATGCAACTTGTGTTTTCCTGCAGGCATCTGAATATCCTGAGGGGCCACTGAGATGTTCCAACAAGCCTTGTTTTTCACTCTCCTTTGTGTGGCTCTAGTTCCTCTCCACGCTGCTCAGCTTGATGTGGATATTGCAGATGTCAGTCCTACCTCCTGTGCAGGTACTAACCAAATAATTTGGGTCACTTTTGTGGGCAGCAATTTTAGCAAAAACAATGCTCAGTTGTAGAACCTGCTTGCCAGGGACATTCCACCTCCCACAGCCCTTTGCACTCCTGTGGTAACAACCCATCTGTGGGGAAACCCAGCCTCCACCCAAACTCATGTTTCTGGGTTTGCTTTGGTGTGCAGAGAGGTAGAGATGGAAGAGCTGGGGTCTGCCAGTGGTTGTCTCTCCCAGCAGGTGCAGTAAAAAAAACAGTCAGTCTCCAGCACTCAGCTCTCTATCTGATGCCAGAAAATTGTTCACTTTAAATCTGGTGATTTCCTCACTTTTCAGTTGCAATACAGAGGTGGTTTACGTGTCCAGCCTGACTCTTACCAAAAAATGCAAGATTTTCAAGATTGATTCAGTACTGAGCTGTGCTGGATTAGTGGTTGGACTCAATGATTTTAGAGGTCTTTTCCAACCTTAATTATTCTGTGATTCTATAGCAGATCTTAGGAGTTATAAGTTCTGGTCACTGGAGAACCATCTGACCCAATCACGGGTGTCACTTCTAGAGCTGGGTGGGACTTGTGCTTTTCCCAGCATCACACTTGGTCCAGGTGTCTGGGGGGACAGCAAAGGGGGTGCGTGAAGTGCTCTGACATGGTCTGAATAACTGTGTCCATGCAGAAAAGAGGAACTGCCCCATCAATGTCTACTTCATCATTGACACCTCGGAGAGCGTGGCTCTGCAGACTGTGCCCATCCAGAGCCTCGTGGACCAAATAAAGCGGTTCATCCCCATGTTCATCGATAAACTGGAGAGTGAGCTCTACCAGAACCAAGTCTACATCACCTGGCAGTTCGGTGGGCTTCATTACTCAGACGTGGTAGAAATTTACAGCCCTTTGACAAGCAGCAAAGACATTTACCTGCCCAGGCTGTCTGCCATCAAGTACCTGGGCCGGGGCACCTTCACGGACTGTGCAATCTCCAACATGACGCAGCAGATCCAGACCCAGATGGCCAACGGCGTGAACTTCGCGGTGGTCATCACCGACGGCCACGTGACGGGCAGCCCGTGCGGGGGGATGAAGATGCAGGCCGAGAGGGCGCGAGACATGGGCATCAAGCTGTTCGCGGTGGCTCCCAGCGAGAAGGTGTACGAGCAGGGCCTGCGGGAGATCGCCAACCTGCCGCACGAGCTGTATCGCAACAACTACGCCATCACCCAGAGGGACACCCTGGAGATCGACGTCAACACCATTGACAGGATCATCCAGGCTATGGTAAGGGCAGGGGGTGTAACAGCGGCACAAGAGGAGCGGCGCACGGATGGGGGAATGCTTTCCCCTTTTGTTGGGTTTTGGAGATAACCTCTAGCAGGGAAAGTGGAGCCTTTTTCTGGTTCTTAGCCAGGACCCCTTGGTTTGTGCCTCTGTTTCCCAGCACGTCTGGGCAGGCTGCCACCCTAGTCCTGGCTCTTGCTGAAGACCAGGCCGTACTCCAGCCTGCTCCCCATCCAGAGGCATGTGGAAGAGTGTGCCACACTGAGACACGTGCTCACCGTGAGCGTGGTCTTTGAGACCCCACCTGTGAGGCGCTGTTGATCAGGGGCTCTGCTGAGGGCATCTTTACAGCCACGGGACCTTTACCACCTCCTCTCCCTTACCACCACACACCCCTCCAAGAGTGGGCTGCTGTCTCCCCTGTGGGACCGAGCACCTTAACTGATTCTCTTCCTCCTGTTCTCTCCTTTGCAGAAACACGAAGCCTACGGCGAGGTGAGTGAGCAGCATCTTTATGCCTTTGCCACACAACACAGGTTTAAGTTGCCTCAGTTAGAGCAGACCAGCTCACACCCCAAAACAGCACAGACCTGAGTGGGATGGGTCCCTGCCCACCTATGGATCAGGGCAGAGTCTGGGGACACATTCCCTTACCCAGGGGTTATAATGGCACACTGGACTCACTCCCTGTGGGTTCAGGTCTATGGAATAGATTTGTTTCATCACTTTGGAGGCACATTCTGTAAGTACTGCCCCTGCTGAAGCTCCCACCCTGCTGGTACCACAGGGGCAGGGTTTGGCACACAGAGGGAAGAGTATGCAGGGGATGCTCCAAAGAATATGCCAGTCTCATGATGACCCCAGATGAGCAAGCCCCCACCATCTCTGACACTTGGCAGTCTTGTTCTTCCAGTCTGGGCCCAGAGGCAAGCTATAATGAGCATGCTCGTAGCAATTTTCCACTCTTAATTTATGGGCAGCAAATTCTGCGTGTGCTTGTTGCTGCCTCAGCCCTGACTCAGCTGGAGCCACAGCAGATTTTAGCCGTGATTTAATGGGGAGAGGCACATGGAGAGCCGTGGGTGCAGAGCTGAGCTGAGCTTGGGATGCACACTGTCAATAGCTCAGTTTAATTCTTGTATTTCAGTGCTACAAGATGAGCTGCCTGGAGATTGCAGGTCCACCTGGTCCCAAGGGATACCGAGGGCAGAAGGTAAGTTGCTCTAAGCTGTGGGAAAAACAATAATGCCCCTGCCTCCCACAACCACTGCAGGATGCTTTAGAGCCCACATCGGCTGCCTTCTCAGGTAGCACCCCGGTGGGAAATACCCCCCACTAGCATGTCTTGGCCCTGGAAGGCACAGCCAGCACTGCTGTGCCCATGGCTGTGCCGAGGCTGATGCCCTGCCAGCAGTGCAGACAGACACCCGAGCATCCGCTGGGCACCTCCAGCACCGGAGGACACCAGGACTGAGGCAGCAGTTGTCACTGAGTCTCCCACTCTCCAAGCAGAGCTCTCATGTGCACAGGGTGTCCCACTCTCCTGCCCCAGCTCTGTGTGCTCTGATCCCCAGAAACTGTCATTTTCTCAGTCAGCACCAAGCCTGGACTTATGCTGGGATTTTTCTTTCCTTAGGGTGCAAAGGGGAACATGGGTGAGCCAGGTTCCCCTGGGCTGAAGGGACGACAGGTGAGTTGTGGAAAATCCTCCCCGCTGTTTGCTGCATCTCTGATGACCTCGAGCTAACTCTCCGTGCCTTCCTCCCCAAAGGGCGACCCAGGTATTGAAGGTCCGATCGGATACCCTGGTCCCAAGGTAAGAATCCCATAGCCGATGGCGGAGCTCTTTGCATTCCCTGATTTTTGGTAAAGCAAGGGGAGCTTTGCTTCTCGATCTCACCTGCCCATTTCCCACCCCAGACCCCTGCGCTCCGCTCCTGCTGATTGCCCAGGCACTAACACAGCGATTTTCTTTCTTTTTTTTTTTCCTTTGTCTAGGGTGTCCCAGGGCTGAAAGGAGAGAAGGTGAGAAAGAAGAGACAGAATGGCTGGCTCGGCACTTGGCAGGGACCGCGCTCCTTTCTGATGCACAGAGGGAGAGATTAGCTGTAATGGGGAGGGATAACAGCGCTATTAACGCGTAATTGTGGACCTCGGGAGGGATTTCCAAGGGCATCCCAAAGCCTGTCTCCTCATTCAGGCTTTGATGACGGTCTGGTGAAGCGGTGGTGGGTTTAGGATGTAAAGGGAGGGGCGAGGGGGCGGTGGGGAGGGGGGGGGGTTGCAGGCAGTGTCTGACTTCCTGTCCTCTTTTTCTTCCAGGGAGAAATTGGATCCGACGGACGGAGGGTAAGAAAGGACATTTTCTAACTTGCACGTTGTTCCAGCTCCCAAACGCTTGGACTGTGTGTTAATAGATCCCTCTTGGTTTTTTTTTCCCGTGATCCAAGGGTGCCCCTGGCTTGGCAGGAAGGAACGGCACAGATGGACAGAAGGTAACTAGGAGCACTGGGAGCACCCCATAATGTCGCTGCTGCTGTTCCATTTCTTTACCCTCTTTCATGCCCACAGGCTATGTAGTTTCTACTATCCCACATGCTGGCTTTCTGTTTCCACCGAGGTTTCTGTGAATTTATCTGTACATTATTCTGCATGTCCTGTAGAAATGTGTGAAGTAATTCAGGTCGCAGGAGTGAATCTCAGAATACGCTGAGTTGGAAGGAAACCACAAAGATCAAGTCCAACTCACACAGGACACCCCAACAATCCCACCCTGTGCCTGAGAGCGTTGTCCAAACTCTTCTTGAACTCTGGTAGGATTGGGGCTGTGATCACTTCCATGGAGAGCCTGTCCAGTGCCCCACCACCCTCTGGGGGAAGAACCTTTCCCTAATACCCACCCGAAATCTCCTGACACAGCTTCATGCGTTAAGCGCCGTCCCTCTGTTAGCCCGCTCTCTGCAGGGCCTGGATGTGTGACCCGGTCTGTGCTCCTGCTAAGAAGGTGATAAGGCCAAATGATTTGGGTGTAGATACTTTATTTTGAATGTTAATGACCGCTACAGGACATGGACACTGAAAGCTTCACAGAAATTTGGATTTCAGGGCAGTTTGTCACAGAATCTGAAAGTTCATCTCTAAACCATAGCTTGTGCTTAGTATTAAAGCCTTAAAGTCAAGTTCAAAGGCCTCACAACAAAGTCCCTGGCTTTGTCCACTGGCCAGCACACCCTGGCTTTGCACTGTGTCCTATACCCAGCCCAGTATATTTGTGGGTAATAACAGTTCTTCCCGCTCCTCAAGTGCTGCTGAAGCTCTAAAATATCTCTCAGTACCCCCACTCTCTAAAACACTAAAGCCCTTTGGTTCCCCCAGTCTCTATCCCAGAGCTGTCTCAGCACTGGTGACAGAGCTGTTTTGGGCCACAGAGCAAGGCAGTCCCTTCTCTCATGGCATCTGTCAGGCAGAGTGGTTGCTGCACACCTGAGCTGCTCTGACAGGAGGGGCATGAGGGAGGCCCAGCACAACCCTGGACGTGAGTGACCACCAAACCCAGCCTCAAGGGACATTCCCATCACTCAGGATACACTCATGGGATGAGCCTGCCTGATTTTCTTTAGTCTGCTTTCTCCTCCACTTGTCTCTGCACACCCCACCCCAGTTTAAGGAATACACTTGCTATTTATTCTCTAGCTGGTGACAGATAAGGTCAGCAGATGATGCTAAAATTATTAACTGTCAGCAAGAAAAGCTGTGTTTTCCCTTCAGACACCTATAACTTCTCAGTCTTTTCCTTTTGAATGTAATCTCTCCAGGGCAGGCTGGGGAGAATTGGACCACCAGGATGCAAGGGTGACCCTGGTGACAAGGTAGGAATGCTTTACTCTTTCACCAGCACATCAGTTGTGTAGCTGCTGAGTGAGGTATATATGTAGAAAAATGGCCAACGAGAGGTTAATGGCCCATTTTCCTACCAGCTGTATAATCTGATCCCAGACCTGGGATCCCTGGAATGGGGAGCACAGTTTGATTTTACTGTGCCTCCTTTCCATGGGCAAGTAAGCTGGAAGCGCCCAGTGTCCCTCCCCTCCACACAGAGAGGTGGAGCTGCCCTTTCGTCAACACCAGCAACAAGCAAAAACTACTTTAGCCTCTATAGCAACTTTCTAAGCACTGGCTTCGAAATTTTATTTGATTAGAAAGTTTTATTTGATTTATTCTGCATGGAGAGTGTTCCCAATGTGAAGTGTGTGGTTCTTTTCATTTCCCTCCCCAGGGCCCTGATGGCTACCCAGGAGATGCAGGAGACCAAGGTGAAAGAGGAGATGCAGGCATAAAGGTACAAGTGCTCTGGACAGACAGCAGGGTGTGGGCAGAGGCTGCCAGTGGGGACAGCTGAACACCATTCCCTGTATTTTCACATATATCCTAAATCCTACACTGCTTGTGGAGCCCATAGGCTTTGGGGTCTGGATCCCGTCACCAGGCACAGGAGCTGAGGGAAGAGCCTTGCTGGCCTTGTTCCTTGGGCTACTCATGGTGCAATGTGCTGGTGAGGCAGGCAATGACCATTGGCTCTCTGGCTGTTTCAGGGAGATCCTGGCCGGCCTGGTCGCAGTGGACCCCCGGGGCCCCCAGGAGAGAAAGGAAGCCCGGTAGGTTCATGCAGCGTTCAAATATCTCCAGTGCTTTATTGTGGTCTATTCATAAAATCACAGAATGGTTTGGGCTGGAAGGAGCCTTAAAGCTCATCCAATGCCACCCCCTGCCATGGGCAAGGACACCTTCCACTAGCCCAGGTTGCTCCAAGCCCTGTCCAGCCTGGCCTGGAACACTTCCAGGGATGGGGAAGCCACAGCCCCTCTGGCTTTGGGCAGGACTGGATGGATGCTGTAAGGAGCAGTTGACAAACCTGTTGTCAGCTGATGGGGGGAAGGTTACACAGGACCACTCTGCTCCAAGGCTGGAGCCCGTGCTCATGGCAGTGCCATGTGGGCGTGCCAGGTTGTGTGGAAGCAGAACCTGGGTGCTCATACACACCTCTGCTTGAGGGGGACTGCTTGACACGGGATAAAAATGGGGGGAGTGTGTGTGCACCCTGAGCTCTCTTTCAACAAACCATATTTCTTTTTCTTCTCCAAGGGACTCCCAGGCAACTCTGGAGCTCAAGGGCCTGCTGGAGCCAAGGGAAGGAAAGGTGAAGTGGGACCTCCTGGACCCAAAGGAGAGGCTGTAAGTGGCTGAATAGATCCCTGGACATTGGGCACACTGCAGGAACCTGAGACAGCTTCATGGATGAGTGCTGAGAAACTCCCCCATTCTGCTTTGTGAATCCTGAAAGATGTGCAGATGCTGATCTCCTTGTCTCTCCCAAAATCACAGAGCAGAACTCCCATAATCCTAAGCCTGATCTAAACCATTTCACCTTAGAGAAGTGTCCTGTGTTCCCACTTAACCACACAGGCCTGGCCTCTGGATGCCCAGGGACACTTTGGTTATACTCTGGCAAGTTCCCCAAATCTCTGGCTGCTTGCAGGAGCTCAAAGAGTCAAGATCTGGTGGCCATTATGGCAGAGCTCTGTGAGAAGGGCAGCGTCACGTATCGGTGGTGCCACACAGACCCAAGTTAATATGGCGGGGCGCTGCAAATTTTGGGAGGTGGGTTGGAGACGACAATCCATGGCACAGCTCCACCAGCACCAAGGGGCCAGAGCCCAGCCAGCATGTGTCCTTGTGCAAGATCCAGTGGGGAAAGCAACACTGGATGAGCTGGAAGTAAATCAGAGTCTTCAACTCTGAGGGAATGAACCAGGCGTGTTTGTGGTCGCTGCAGTGAAAGAACAGGCTGGCTGTGGCTTCCCAAAAGGAGCCATGGGCATCCCTGCTCCCCTGCTGCTGGGAACACATTTGCTTAGGGGGCAGGTGTACATCTCTTGGGCCCAGAGGGAGGAGGGAGGGCAGCCAGGGGTCACTGCCCAGGTAACATCCATCCTCTCACCCCATTTATGTGACTTTTGTGTCTGCCAAGGGGCGACGTGGAGATCCAGGGACGAAAGGCAGCAAAGGCTCTCCTGGAGGCATAGGAGAAAGGGTGAGTAAGGCAACTGCCCAGATTATTGCAAGTGAGCCCCATATGGACAGGACTGGTGTGTGTGTGATGTGCTACTGCCCAGCCATGCAGTGTCCATGCAGCACCAGAGCTGGGAATGCAGATCCCACTGTGCTGTGCTCCCACTGTGTCCGCTGCCTGCCCTGCTGGCACCAGGTACAGCCTTCTCCTCCAGGGTTTGGTCAAGAGAGGGGATGAAGGGCAGCAAAGCTCAAGGTTAAGAGACACATTCAGAGGGCACACTGCCTGACACTGAAACCAAGAAACACGAGGTTTGAGAAGGGCATCATGGAGCACTGCCATGTACAGAGATAGCATTCCCTGACCAGGAATATCTTTACCCTTCTCACAGGGAGATCCTGGTCCAGAGGGTACTCGTGGTCTGCCCGGTGAGGTTGGAAACAAAGGAGCCAGGGTAAGCATGGAGCAAGGCTTGGTGACAGCCAGGAGGAAGGGGGAGCACTGCTGCCATCCGGGGCAGCTTGCCTGGCTTTCCTCCTCATGCACTGTGTGTTCTTGTGTCTTTCTTTGCTGTGCAGGGAGAACAAGGACTGCCAGGACCCCGAGGCCCTTCGGGTGCTGTGGGAGAGCCAGGCAGGATAGTAAGTCACACTTGGGCACGTGTGTGACCAGGCCCTCCTTCTGTGGTGAGGGCTTGCCCTACTTACACAAGCTGCCTGCACTGTCCCTCCCGAGGAGAACCTGCACAACCTTCTCTCAGGGAGACTCAGAAATTGGGTGTTCCCATGGCAGTGTGGAATGGATCACCAGAGCGGGTGGGTCACTGGGGAGAGGGAAGATGGGACTCCACAAGCACCCATTTGTCCTGGGTCTGCGGTTAGTCCATAACCCCAATGTGGCAGTAGTGCTGTGACATCCATGTGGCTCTATGGGACATGGGAACCCCACTGCTGAGACAGTCACTGTCACAGTAAACTCACCAGGAAGGGACATGGTCCTGCAGCACCATCTCGAGAGCTGGTTTTTCCAGCACGGTCCCCTGTGTGCCGGGGGACAGCAAGGAACATCCTCACTCAGTCCTTGCCTTCTCCCCAAAACTGTCCTGCAGGGATCACGTGGGGATCCTGGTGACTTGGGCCCAAGAGGTGATGCTGGACCACCAGGACCAAAGGTAAAGTTCATGAATAAACCTCTGCATTTGAAAGGGCAGGTTTGTGTTCCTATTTATTTATTTATTTATTTATTAAAAAAAAAAATAGGCAGTTTTCACTGCAGAAACTTGTGTGCCTCAGAAACAGAATCAGACCTGAGCCTCCCTATGGGGCAGAGATGTAGGTCTTCCTCTGGCCAAGGCAGCTCTGATTACACCCCTCACCTGAGCAGATTCAGGGGCATCCCTGGCACATGACATCCCCAAAACCCCACAAATCCTTGCTCTGCACAGCTGTTCCCAGTGCTTCAGGGCCAGCTGCAGAAGCTTTGGCTCCTGGTGGTATCTCACCCCGAGAGAAGATGAAAATGGCTGTAACTGTTTCTGACAGGAGCAGGTCAGAAGGGTTGGTATCTCATGGGTCTTTTTTTTCTACTAAAGGGTGACAGAGGCAGGCCTGGCTTCAGCTACCCTGGACCCAGAGGCCCTCAGGTAAGTATTCCTCGTTCAGCACGTGAGGAAATCTGTTTGTGTGGGTGTTGCTGTTGGATCCGAGCAGCCTGAGAAAACAGGGAAGGAGGAAGAAAAATGCTCAGGGTCACAGATGTGTGGAGCCTGGGAAGGAGAAAGGGGGTTGAACACCAGGACTGACCCTGGCCACAGTCCACCAGGTGCTGGGGACCCCAGCCTCAATCATGGTGACGGTCCCTCAACCATCAGCCTGCAGCTACAGCTGCTCTTCAGCTTCTTGCCCCTCACTGCAATCTTTGGGTGTACATGTGCACAGTGTGGGGCCAGTCCTGGACAGGTGCTGACCTCTCCCTCCTCTCCTTTTGCAGGGTGACAAGGGTGAGAAGGGGCGGCCAGGACCCAAGGTGGGTGCGTTTGTCTCCAGGTCTCCATCACCTGTTTATTTGTACTGGCTGGGATGCCAGTTGTCTCCCAGCCCTCTGGGTTAATGGCTGAGGAGCCAGCCCTGCCAGCAGCTGCCCTGGATGTTCCCTGCAGCTGTTGAGCCTGGTTGTATCTCGCAAGCCCATCTCCTTTTGAAATAATCTGAAAAATGCGTTGCGGAACTTCTTTTTTTTTTTTGGTTAATGCCTGTGTAAACACTGTTTGTTTGCTGTGCTCTGAGCTGCTGGTTTAGAGGATGCTGTCCCAGGCCAGGCAGGCATGTGTTTGTGATGCAGCAGAGCCTCTGCCTGAGCACATCCAGATGTGCTCCATGCCGGATCTGTTTCTCCTTCCATCGAGCAGGGAGGAAGAGGTGAGCTTGGACCAAAAGGAGCACAAGGGACCAAAGGAGAGAAGGGGGAGCCGGTAAGCAGCCTCCCTGTACTGCCCCAGGGTCAGTGTCCCCCTCCCACACCCCTGCTAGGTGTGCTGGGGATGACATTGCCACTCTCTGCCTGCTCCCTGTCCCCAAGCTCAGCTGTGGCAGGCTGGTGACTGTGCTCAGCAGGGCTGGGCCTGACCAGGGGGTCAGGAGGGGCCCTGAACACCTGAGGCTGCATTACCAGCATTGCCCAGAAAATATTTGACCCTTCTTTACTTCTTCCCCAGGGTGATCCTGGCCCAGGAGGAGAGCCTGGACGGCGTGGTCCACCTGGTGAAGCAGGCCCTGAGGTACTGTCCCATGGCATCGTGTCTGAGTAGATGCTGTTGGAGGGGACACCAGCTGCCAGATGTGTCCGCTGGCTCACAGTGGGGGCTTGCCCTCCCTTTCTCCTTCCCCTTCAGCAAAAAGCCACATTTATAATGGCTCTGACATCTAGTTCCCAGAAAAAGAACTAATGGGAAAACTGTGCCTGAAATCCCTGTGTTCTTCTTGCAGGGGACCCCTGGCCCACCAGGAGACCCCGGTCTGACTGTAAGTAACCCCTGCTACTCTTCTTCCTGGGGCAATCATGGCTTTTCCATGCACAGCCTGGGAACAAAACAGGGCATCAGGTCCTGCTGCTGCCTGGCAGAGGTGGCCTGTGGCTTCCCATGGGAGCCAGTGAAAGAGGAGAGAGGGCTGGTTGGGTGGGAAGGCAAAGGGGAGCCTTTCCCTTAGAGGGAAGCATTCACCCTGCACCCCTTTCCTGGCAGGACTGCGACGTGATGACCTACGTGCGAGAGACGTGTGGATGCTGTGGTGAGCAGACATCACTTCTCCTCAGGGAAGGGGAACAACCACTCGAGGGATGGGGACAGGGGGTCACCAGAGGGTTCCCAGCATCACTGACCCACGTGTTTCTCTCCCTGCCCCTCTCCCCAGACTGTGAGAAGCGCTGCGGTGCCCTGGACATCATGTTTGTCATAGACAGCTCCGAGAGTATCGGCTACACCAACTTCACCCTGGAGAAGAATTTTGTCGTCAACGTGGTCAGCAGGCTGGGCTCTATTGCCAAGGACCCCAAGTCAGAGACAGGTCTGTACTCTGTGGGGACAGAGTAGGGCATGGGGAAAAGAAAAAGGTCTTGGATCCTTTCAACTTCACTGTTTATTTTCCACGGCTTTTCAGACCAATTGGGCAGCTCTTTGACTTTCTCCACTTTTCCCCAAGGATGCAAAGCCAAGTAATGTGACACTTCCTTGGCAGGTGCCCGTGTTGGGGTGGTGCAGTACAGTCACGAGGGGACTTTTGAAGCCATCAAGCTTGATGACGAGCGCATCAATTCCCTGTCGAGCTTCAAGGAAGCGGTGAAGCGCCTGGAGTGGATCGCTGGAGGCACCTGGACACCGTCTGCCCTTCAGTTTGCCTACAACAAGCTCATCAAGGAAAGCAGGAGAAAGAAAGCCCAAGTGTTCGCTGTGGTGATCACAGACGGGCGCTACGACCCCCGGGATGATGACAAGAACCTCGGGGCTCTCTGCGGTAGAGATGTGGTGGTCAACACCATCGGCATAGGAGACATGTTCGACCAGCCGGAGCAGAGCGAGACCCTGGTCTCCATCGCCTGCAATGAACCCCAGCGAGTCCAGAAGATGAGGCTCTTCTCAGACCTGGTGGCAGAGGAATTCATTGACAAGATGGAGGACGTGCTCTGCCCAGGTCTGTCCCTGTCCTTGCATGGAACTGGAGTTTTGCGCCCCAGGGTTTGGGGTGGGGGGCCAAGATGTGTCCCAGCAGGTTGGCCAGCAGCTGGGTCATCCATGGTGGGGTCTGACCTTTAGGTAGCCCTGGACTAAGAGTCCTTCCTCAGATAAAGACCAGCCTTTTGGGGCAGTCCTTTGGTGTTCCTTGGAAGAGACCTTGTCCTGCCACTCTGACTGTGCAGGGGATGGCAGCACATGGCTCAGTTTTCCTTGTTTCTTTTCCTTCCAGATCCACAGGTCGTCTGCCCCGAGCTGCCCTGTCAGACAGGTAAACATTACAAGTAGCTTCATGCCATCTGCACAGACTCTGGGGGGAGACTGCATGAGGCTCAGGAGTAGGAGAGGGGGGTGCAACCCTGTTCAGTTCCTTTGGAAGGCAGGAGTTTGGGAAATAGTGCTACTTTACATGAGGAGAGGCTCCAGGGTTTCGTCTCCTGCTCTTTTCCTGTCTCTCTGAGTTCCCTGCACAGGTAGGTACAAGTGCACTGTGTGAGTGCACCAGCATGGCTCATCCCTGATACTTTTCCCCATCGAAATTCCTGGGAGCTACCAGGTTTTGACCTCCAAACTCAAGTCAAAATCCCCTTGCTAAATTCCCACTCATGGTGACTTTTGTAGCAGGATGCTCCTTGGGAGTGATGGGCAGAGCTGTTATTAGGGATCAGTTGGAAAATAGCAACCTAGTGGACCCAGAGCTTTGGCTTCTCTAACGCTGGCTATATTTAATTAACAATTAACTCAGGGTGTTGGATTAAAGGAAAAGGTTGTAAGGATCTTCTGGTGCTCTGTGTGCTGAAGGTAGCTTTACGGGGTCACATTTTGCTTGTTAAGGAGCAAATGTGTATCCCAAATTCCCAGAGAGGTCCCATCTGCCTGAGTCCCTGTGCCTGTTTAAATACAATAGATGCACTCTCTGCTGATACACAAAGTTTATAGAAGACCAAAGTTTTGCCCATTGTGCAATTTTTGTCTCTTCTCTTGCCATGAATGTTTTTGTGGCAGTCCCCAGCTTCAACTGAGCCTCATAGAGAATATCAAATTTCATTTTTAAATAAGTCCCTTTGTTTCTGTGGAAAGGAAAGGAAGATTGGTCCCAGGATGCACAGAAATCTGGAGAAAAACTATAATTATTCCTGTCTAAAATATCTCACTGGTATTTTGAGTATTTGCACCTGGCCATGCCAGGGGCACAGTGTCCAACCATGATTCTGAGCTCCTCTGCCTGTGTCTTCTGAGGAGCTTTGTCCTGCAAATCTCTGCACAAGGAGGTGACATCCCCAGGCCACGCTGGTCATTGCTCAGGTGTCATCAAAGGTTTTGGTCTTTTCGGCCTTCCCGTTTCCGAGGAACACAAGCAGTGGCACACTCATTTCTCCCGGGCTTGGGCATCAAAGCCCTCCAAAGCTGTCAGTCCTTTCCTTGTAGTGCAGTTGCATGTTTCTGTTCCTGATGCAAGGTGAGAACAGTTCGGTGGTGCCTGGCAGCCCTGGGGACTGCAACAGGAATGGCTTGAGGAGGCATCTGAGGGCGTTCCTTCTTGGGTGAATCCCTTAAGCCATGCCATATGCAAGCCAGGCCAAGCACAGGCAAGACCTGCACCCCACAGAACATGGGAGGTGGAGTGACGTGGCTGGGTAGGGTTGGCGTCCTCTCAAAGTGCCCTCTCAGCATGGGTGAAAGTTGGGCTATGGCTGGTAGATGGAATTTTAAGTAATTGGTTCAGGAGTCTTTGGGCACAGAGCCTCCCACCTACCACACCAGCTGGGCCGTGCTGCTCTGCTGTCATGTTCAGAAGGATTTGCAGTGGTCACACTTCCCTAGTGGCACGGGAACACGTTGGATGGGATGGGACATGACAGAGCCTGGGGCTTCTCTGGCTCTCGGAGAACATCCCATGAGCTCGTGCCAATTCCCACGCAGATCCTCTGGATGGAGACAGTGCCCTTCGGAGGGAACGTGAGCGAGCCAGTGCACATCCAGCGCGTGTGCCTGGACTGGCCAGACAGACTCAGGTCAGGGAGGCAGCTAAACCTGCCCCATTCTTGGCCCCATGGCTCAGCATGGTGGTCCTGGCACTTTGAGGGGCAAATCAACTGTGCCCCAGCTTCAGCCTGGGTAATGCCAGCAGAGCACAGACAGGGACAGGTACCACATACACCTTGTCTTCCCCCCATGCTGCCTCAGGGCTTTACCTGAGAGTGTCCCATTTTCAGCACAGCCCCTTGTCTCTCCTCAGTCACAGCTGTGCTAACAGGATGCTGGAGGGTTGTATGCTGAGCAAATCTGAACTGACCACTTGCTTCGTAGAAACTGCATGACATCCTGAGAGGCTCTTGCTAACCCACGCAAAAGGCTTTGCTTTGAGCTTTGGGGTTTTATTCAAAGTCAAATTTGGCACAGCCAGGTGCAGATGGAGGCTCTCAGGGCCCTGACAAGCCCAGACACCGCACAGCTTTGAGTGGAGTCACTGCCCTGAGGCTGAGTGCCAGGCAAGGGGGTCACATGATGCTGTCCCTTGATGCCTTTCTGCCTTACAGCACCGTGGGTGCGGTTGGCACATAGCTACATGATCCTAAACTACATGATGGGTTAATCCCATCTGCAGTAGGAGGTGGCCCTTTTCCTGAGCACTGCTTCTTCTCCATCGTGCCTATGCTGGATCAGCAGGA
>NW_008240023.1:50684-59090 GCF_000691975.1 Corvus brachyrhynchos | reverse complement strand
AAGGTTTTTTTTAATTTTCTGAAGTCATTCAGTTGATGTGTGAAAGATCTCAGGGCAAATCCCATGGTTCCTCAGACACAAATGGCAGAAAGATTTAAAATCTGGCTTTGGTCTTTACTCCTCTGTCCTCATTAGCTCTGTTCTTCCCTGGTGCAGTGCAGGTAGGAAAGCCAGGTAGCTTTCAGAGACGTAGCCATTGCTAGCAAGCCCTGAAAATATTCTTTTGACGCTCACTTGCAGATGACAGGAACCCTGGGAGCATAAACCCAGTTATTTTCCGCCCCATGGAAGAGGGAGTCAACATAGATTTCCCCAGCACCATACAATCGATCGCCCAGTTCCTAAACTCCACGCGGGAATCCCGGGACCCCAGCGTGTACACCCAGCTGGTGGCCACTTTGGCCTTTACCGCCGAAAAAGCCAAGTTTGCCACTGGAAATGAGCGGCAAGAGTGGATGGACTTGTTCATTGACACCTTCAAAATGGTGCACAGCGAGATTGTGGGGGACCCAGAGACCGTGCTAGGGCTGTGCTGAGACCTCTCTTGGGGGTCACTTGGAGGCAGAGGCCGAGTGGAGGTGGAAATCGTCGCTCCTGTGTGGCAGAGGGGACAGTTCATGGGGAGATTTTTTTAGTTTAGGAGAGACAGAGGCAGTGGAATGGCTTGGTTGTGCTCAGCCAGGGATGGGACACAAGGAGCAGTCCCCTCCAGCTCAGCTGGCTGATGAGCATGGTGGCTTTCCCCAGCAGTACCAAGGGATGCTCTTGCTTTCTCTGCTGCTTTTTTGCTGAGAGCCTAACGACGCGTTTTCCCCATGTCTTCCTGTGTATGTCCTTGCTGACCCCCTCCAAAGCATCCTTCTCCCCTTTCTGCATCCTCTCTCTCGGTTACCACGGGCTCTCTTCAAGTCCTGCAAGGCTGACCAAGCAAGGTGCATCCCCGCTCACCACAGTGTCTCTGTGGAACCCCTCATGGGCAGCTGGGGGTGGAGGGAAGAAGCAAGCAGGGTGGGAGAGGGAGCAACCCTCCCTTTCCTTTGGGAGCACTGACACCTGGGCAGTGATTCTCTCAGAAGCTGTGTGGGCTCCCCTGGCCTTTTTCTCTGCTTGTACACTTGTGTTTCCTCTGTCGTAATCCACAACGTGTAGCTGTCCATATCCAAAAGGCAGATATTCTGTTACGTGGGGCCGAGTGGTCCAAAGCAAAATTCCTTGACTGATGTGAGCTGTTTAAAAGCAAGTACTTAAGCTTGATGTAGTAGAGCCTACTCAATCCATACCCAGTGCTGCTTTGGCTCAGACACCACAGAGCCACCACCTGCACTGCAGGTATGTGTGCTTAGACAAGGCCTGGTATCTCCATCCACTCAGTCATCCATGGCCCAGTTTGCACAAAGTCAGGCGGGCAAGGGCCATTCCCACCTCCAGTTTAACTGCTCTCAAGCTGTATTTAGAGGTAGTGGGATTTTGTGTGCAGACACAGGAGTAGAAGTGCTTACTCTGACTGACATGGTATTACTTCAATAAAGTATACTGAGCAAATGTCACATTTAATGGGCGGAAGAGAGATGTGCTATCCTCAGGAATTTGGCTGTAATATTTCCGGGTATAAAAGGTGGAGCCACTTGCCAAGCTCAGCCGTGGGAGTTGCCCACTTTGAACTTACTGCGGTGTTCCCCCGAGGTTTCAGCACTTTTTCCCCCAGTCTACAGGGACAAGTTGCTCAGAGAACAGAACTGCTATCAGTGTAGAATAGAGGGGAATTTTTAAGAGTTCTGAGTGCTTTACATGGTGTGCTCTCTGTTTTAGGTGAAGGCAAAAAGATCAGCCTGTGCCTGAGTCTGGTCATAATTCACATATTCCAGATAGTCTGTGCAAAGCCAAACTCCCTATTCTGTTTTGTTTTTTACCCCAAAATTAGTGTGACTTAGCCTGCTGGGATGCAGGACTGAACTCAGAGTAGTTAAGCTGCTCCAGCCGTGATGCCAGAGGAAAAGCTCCCAAACCCCACTGATTTGAAAAGACCTCAGGGCTGGGACGTTTTGCTGAACAAAAAGAGGATTGGAGAAGTTGGTGAAGGAGTGTTTTTTAGCATAATCCCGTCTAATCCCTCTGATAAAACCAGATGGATTTCATCACAGCAGCGTTCCTTCAGTGAAACTCTTGGGCAAAGGAAGGACAGAGATAAGGAGGGTAAAGGATGGTCCATACCTCCCCAAAGATACAGGAGGGGCTGGGAAAGGGGGAAACCCCAAAAAGGGCTGCAAGGTCAGTCCCCACCTCACTTTCATCTCCACTGTCAATACTGCGAAAGAATAGAGGAAATACAAGTTGTTCAGGTTTTAGAAAAAGCAGGAAGGTGATGTGAATGGGTGGAGTTACTCTGTACACTAATGGCAGAAAAATCAATGATATTTCTGCTTATTTGCGCTGCCTTCATTAGACATCCCCACCTGTGCAGTAAGGTGAGCTACAGGCATTCATGATCCACATAAGAAGGCCCAATGCACCAGTTAAAAGCACAACAGGAAGGTTTTAGTCGGCCTAATTCATGGTGGTACTTCTGAGAGCTTCTCTGCCAGTTAGGATGAGAATCTTGCTGCAGAAAAGGGTGCTCGGGTCCTCAGCCTCTCAGAAATGAGAACAAGCTGCAAACAGAGCCTGACACTGAGCAGGACAACCCCAAGGCTTTACTGCCCTACATTCCCATGGGATAACTCATATGTAAAGGCACTTTATCGAACAGCTGGAAGGCAGCCCTCTCCAGCTGTGAGGGCTGAGCATCAAGCAGAATGTGTCTCTGGGGAATGCTCCTGTCAGATGTGCATTACACTCCCGCTGAAGCTCCATGGAGTGATGCTGCCCTCTGCTTAGCTAGGAGCTCTTCAGGCTTGCTTGTCATCTCAAAAAACATGTGGGCAGGCCTTGGGGGAGGCTGCTAGCACTGCCCCAACATGACACGCAGCCCCTGCTCACACCTGCTTTCACAGACCCTCACAGAGGTTTTGCACTGTGTGGTTGCAAGGGGGATTCCTTCCTGCCTTTCCCCCTCCACGGTTGCTCAGAGCACGTGAGGACCAGGAGTGCAGGTGCTGCCAAGGCAAGGTATCCTTGTGGCAGCAGTACCTGCATACCAGGAACTGCAGCATCAACATGCCTTTAGACAACATTTCTCACGGAAGATTGGGCAGAGGTGAGTATGTGCCTTTATTGTTTTAAAAGAGGGAAGGTAACAAGCGATAGGACAAAAGGAAATGGCTTCAGGTTGCACCAGGGGAGATTTAGACTGGATATTAGGGGAAATTTCTTCACTGAAAGGACAGTCAGGCACTGAAACAGGCTACCCAGTGAAACAGTGGAGTCATCATCCATGAAGGTGTTCAAAAAATGTGATGTGGTGCTCAGGATATGGTTTAGTGGTTAACATGATAGTGCTGAGCTAATGGTTGGACTTGAGGATCTCAGAGGGCTTTTTCAACCATAAGGAATCTGTGATTCCCTGATTCTGTGCTGAACCCAGGTGTAGCACTGTCCAGCACTAGGGAAGCTCATTGTCAGGCTGGACTTGCTCACAGTGTGGAAATTCAATCTAATGTTACACTCCTACCCCCAAAGTTACCCCCTGTTGCTAGAAATGGGTGCTCAAGGTGGGGCTGCTCCAGAAGCTCCTATTCCTTGCCAGTCACACAACACAACATGGCAGCATCTTCAGGACTTCACTCTTTTGAGATGCAGCCTCAGAGGCACAGAACTGCTTGAGAGTGCTATGGCCATTGCCCTGCTGCCAGCTCGGGGAATGCAGAGGAACCCTGAATGCAATGCACATAACTACTGAAAAGGGAGGAAATAATAGTCTCTGACTATCAACTGACTCCAAACATAGCTATTTTCTTCTTTTTTTTCCCTGAGTTCATTCACTGCATATATTCATGTATTCGATGTGTTTGGACTGGGCTTGGAGCAACCTGGTCTAGTGGGAGGTGTCCCTGCCCACAGCAGGGTGCTGGAGCAAGATGAGCTTTAAGGTTCCTTCCAACCCAAACCATTCTGTGATTCTCTGATTCTATGCTTTTATGGTAAGTGTAACTCTGACAGTATACCACTCTCCAGAAGTAACTGAGAGGTTTGCAGGTGCTGCCTGCCACTAATCGCTGGATATTCGTCTCACAAATAAGAGCTGGAAATTGATGTAAGGCAGTGGGTGTAATTCTGGGACTGAAATGCACAGACCTGTCTAATTTCATGAGGGTCTGTCATCAGTCCCAGAATTAACATTCATTAAGCACCCAGTAGCTGAGGGCATCAAAAGCAAAGCTCCTTCATTTCAAGCTGCAAAGACAAGCTTTGGCAGCAGGGTTGGGCTGATCCTTCTTTGGACAAGGATGCACAGAGGCAACTCCAACCCAAATTATCCTGTAGTCTTCTTATCATCCCAACTCTTGTCCTCCTTCTTCCCCCTGCAGAGCTTGCTGTGGCCCAGTGCACCCAGCGCCCCGTTGACATTGTCTTCTTGCTGGACGGCTCAGAAAGGATTGGGGAGCAGAACTTCCAGAGTGCCCACCGCTTCGTGGAGGGTGTGGCGCAGCAGCTGACGCTGGCCCGGAGCAACAGCGACCACATGAACGCCCGGATCGCACTGCTGCAGTACGGCAGCGAGCAGGACCAGAACGTGGTCTTCCCGCTGACCCACAACCTGACCGAGATCTCCGATGCCCTGGCGCAGATCAAGTACCTGGACTCATCCTCCAACATCGGGTCAGCCATCATCCACGCCATCAACAACATCGTGCTCAGCCCGGGCAACGGGCAGCGACTCGCCCGGCGCAACGCCGAGCTCTCCTTCGTCTTCATCACCGACGGCATCACGGGAAGCAAGAACCTGGAGGAGGCCATCAACTCCATGAAGAAGCAGGATGTCATGCCCACGGTGGTGGCTCTGGGGAGCGACGTGGACATGGATGTCCTGCCGAAGCTTGGCCTGGAGCCATCTTCCGGGAGAAGGACTATAACAGCCTCTCCCAGCCCAGCTTCTTCGACAGGTTCATTCGGTGGATTTGTTAAAGGAAGGGCGCACACAAAATCCTTCTCTCACTGATATACACACCCCTGATATTACCTGTTGTATTTTCTTCCCCCTGTATGGTTGCTAGCCCAGAAGAGCTGCCCTCTGGGTCCTCCTTTCTAGCCAAAATCCAGAGCTCTTTATTGATTTTCATGATGAAGTTTCATGTATCTTACATTTATGGTGCTAATTAAAACCCAGATCAAAGCAGGATACAGAGCCATACGATGTACTTCTGTAAAGCTTTGCACACACCAAGCCATGACTTGTGTACGTACTGTAATCCTAGGAGGCCTTATCAGAGATGCAAGAAACCTTTCCGGTGTAGCAGGACCAATGAGTAACTCTAGTTTTCAAAAACTCTCAATATCTCTCAGTGTGTCTTGCTCCTCCTTCCTGGGAACAGCAGGACGGTGTGAGAGGTTTTGCTGCCTTCCACAGATGCTCCTTTGGGGGGTGTATCTATCTTAAATTTCACAAATCATCTCTAAGATCTTTATTTTCCTGTGGGCCATGCCTCCCTTTATTCCTTCTGTCATTCTACCCTTCATCAGAACCTGCTCATCTATTACTGCACTCCAAATTTCAGCTGAGAGGGGCAGCATGACTCCCAGCATTGACACAATACTGGACAGCCACCAGAACTGCCTCCCAGTCACCCCAACGTGCTCAAAGCATCCGTGGTACCTTCTTCCCACTGGTATCTGCTGAGCAATGCCCAGATTTGAACTTGAATTGTGCTGTCTGCAAAAATAAACGGACCTTTTTCACCCTATCCTGAAAAGGCCTCTTTTTTCTGTAGTTTTGAGGATTTTAAAAATTATTTTCAGTGAGCAGCTGATTCTCCTGGTTTCAAGCTGGTATGTCCAGATATCATGGAATCACAGAATGGTTTGGGCTGGGAGGGAACTGAAAGACCATCTCATTCCACTCCTCCTGCCATGGGCAGGGACACAGATTGCTCCAAGCACTGGCCTTGTTCACATTCCTCATCTGTTTCATGGGAGATTCCCTCTGCCATGGTGAGATTGTTCCTATAAATTATTACCCTGATGTGGAGGATGGCAGCCCACATAATTACAGTATCCCCCAGCCACCCCTTCTGCTACACCTGGGAAAGTTCACATGAAGTGCAAGGAGTTTTATTGGATCCCTGTTAGCAGCCAGTATCACTGCGCAGGAAAACACACACAGACACCAGAAGATTGGAAAACAGCACATGATGAGTTTCAGCAGGCTCCCCCGAAAGATAGAGGGTGGACATGCTGTCCATTGACTCCGAGATTCCAGGTCAAAGGACTTACAAGCTACACATAAGAGAAATCACTCAGCAGGCAAAACACTGTTCCAAGGGAAAGGGGGAGGGAGGGGAGCGCCATGCAGGGGGTTCCTACGAGGACTTTGGCCTCATGTTTCGCTGATCACCGCGGAGCAGGTGGGACACGCCAGACGTTCAGTCAGAGTCAGAGCTGCTGCTTGAGCTGCAGGAGCCACCTGAGGGCTGGGGAAGAGAAAACAAATTTAGGGCAGCAGGGAAACGAGCCTCTGTCACAGCATTCCTGAGAGGGGTTAGTGACCCTGCTGTGGCTGCCCCATATTGTGGGAGGGCTGGAGGTTTTTTATGACTTTTTTACAAGGCTCTTGTGAGAAATGGAACCCACTCCTTTTGCTTTTGGGGTTTTATAAATTTAATAAGGGACAATAGGGGACAAAGGTCACTTAAGCCAAAGGACAGGGCTGGGTGCTTGCCTCATAGCCAGAGGCACGAACACTTACAAAGATTCCCAGTTATCTGCTTTAACTTCATGCATATTAATAAACTACAATGCATATGCATAGTTTTTCTGTGCACTGATTTACATTTTTTTAGAAGGGATTAACATAGTTCCTCCCCCGGATTGCCTTCTAGAGCATGCGTATTACGATGTGAGGGTCTTCGGGGGTCTTCTCTGATGAAGGCTCAGGTCTTCCTCACATCTTGAACTTTTCAACTGTGTCTTTGGAGCATGCGCAGTTATGCTGTTCCTAGGTCTTTCTGGGTCCAACCGGTTTGAATTCCTTTCTCATTAGCACATCCTGCTGCTTCTCTTATTTTGTCTATTTTTGAGATTATCTACCTGGCTTTTCGTTTATTTAAGCATTAAGTGATAAGTTAACCACATACTAGCTATTACACTGTATAAAAAGTGATAATTTAAATTATATAGGTATAATTCAAGCTATATAATCATCTTGTAACTTTAATCCTAGTTAAAATGTTAATTAGTAAATACCTGTGTAGCGAAGTTATTCTTACCATGCATATCATTTTTCCTAACATATTCTAATACATAATATTTCTTACATTTCACTATTTGTGAAAGCCAATGCTATAATAGCTGTTTATCACACTCTTAAGGTCAATAAAGGAAATTCCAGAAAGGTCTTGCTCTCTGCCAGCAAGGACCAGTCACGGCAGATCACTTCCAGAGCTGTTTCCCAGTGAGAGGAGCTGCTGGTTAGATTTGTCTGGGAAATGCTCCCACCTCCAGTGTTGGAAATGGGCCCTTGTTTAGCAGTTCCTCATTCAGACCTGCTCAGGATGGTGCCCATCTCTGGAATGGCATTTTCTGCAGAATCTACTCCAAGCACAGGGAATTGCTTCTCCTTTTTTGGTTTTCTTGTGGGGTTTTTTTTTAAGGAGGAACTGAACAGTTCCTCTGCTGCAAGACACTGAGTGAATGTCCCTTATGGACGACTTGCACTCAGGTGAGCAGGACAAAGTCCTGGGATTTAATACACAGTACAGTGCACCCCGAGCCACGCCACCATTTTAAATGGCTTCAAGGAATTTCATGGATTGCTTTTCAAATTACTCACTTAATATGACTTATTCTTGCCTATTTATTAATCTAACAGGAATTTCCACGTCTAAAAAAAGCCACTGAAGTTTTGGCAGCTTGCTCTAGCCACTACACAATGGGAGAGGAGAGTCCCAGCTGCTCAGGCAAGATGCTGTGGAACGGGGAGGGGTCCAGAGGACCACAATAGAATTAGGGAAGGGTTCACTGCTGTGCCACTCTTACCTTGTCTCCGTGGTGCTTGCAGTGCTTCTTCTTATGGTGCTTCTTATGGTGCTTCTTATGGTGATCCTGGTGCCCATGGGGGTGATGGCCTGCTGGGGGGTGCCCATGGGGGTGATGCCCCGATGGGGGGTGCCCATGGGGGTGATGCCCTGATGGGGGGTGCCCGTGCGGGTGCTGGCCAGGTGGAGCAGGGCACGGGGGGCAGACTGCCACGCCGCCAGGGCAGGGACCTGTGCCAGGACCAGGGTATCCCGGCGGGGCAGGAGGGACGACTGCCAC
>NW_008240023.1:49882-50670 GCF_000691975.1 Corvus brachyrhynchos | reverse complement strand
GAAGAAGAGGGGGCTGTTAGTGGGAAGAGACAGGCTCTCCTCAGACAGACAGTGCAAGGAGCTGGTGTACCCTTCCACCCAAAGGGCCCATCCTGGTCTACCTCTTCCTCACAAAGGACACCCCACATGCCTTTGGGATGCAGGTAAACCCCCAGGTGTCTGTGGCCATGGCACAGAGCTACTCTCTGAGCCCTGATGGCTGTGTGGTACCTGCAGCCCTGCCCGGCCCCACAGCTCCTCACCTTGGTTGGGGTCACACATCCTCCTCAGTGGTCTCCGAGCTGAAAGGGAAGGACAGGCACCATCAGTCACCTCCTGCCAGGGGACATTGCCCAGCCAGCAGCTGGGACCTGACTCCTCTGTCCCACATATCTGCTCCCGGCACAGAGACTACACCTGCTTCCCCAGGAGTGCCATCCCTCCACAGACCTCACAGCTGTCCTGTGCCTTTGGTGACAGCACCAACCCTCAGAGCAACTGTCCCGCCCTCCACGCACCCCCAAAGCCCAGGCATGTGGTTTCCATTTTTAATGGAAATAAACCCGCACTGGCCCAGCCTGGGTGCCGAGCTCGTCTCCTCGTGGGCCACAAGGGACTGGGGACACGTGCCTGGATGCAGTGCCAGCCATGGGGACAGTGCACCCTGACCCAGAGGTGCCCACGCTCCCGCTGCCCCCGTGCTCCCCCGCTGCCGTGCACTCACCAAACCGGCGGAAAAGTTCCCAGAGGAGGCAATGCCGGCAGCACTCGGGATCGCCGCCCTTGGCACGGCTCTCCCGGCTGTCGGG
>NW_008240023.1:43605-49635 GCF_000691975.1 Corvus brachyrhynchos | reverse complement strand
CAGCGGGGTGCAGGGGCCAGACACTGCTCAGGGTGCTGCCGCCGTGTGCGGGTGGAGGACACGGTGTCTGCTGTCACACCCCGTCAACAGGGACAGGAGGCAGGGCTGGATGCCTTGATTTTCAGGTTTTCCTCTCGGAGGATCTCTGAGGAGGGTGCAGGGTTTCTCCCATCCCACCCCATCCCATCCCAATCCACCCCATCTCCCTGCTAACACCCCAATAGTGCCTCATGTTTGGCAGTGCTCCCTTCCCAGGCAATGCAACAGGGTGGAATTGTCACACACAGCCTGAAAGACGCCTGGCAGAAAGGGACTGTGCCAGTTCTCGCCCCAGATCTAGGGCAGGAGGGTGTTTCATGGAGTTTTCTGGACACAGGACTGTGCAGGGTCAGCAGGTGCCCATGCACAGGGATCTCCTTGCAGGCAGTGCCACAGGGATCCTGCCAACCCAGTCGTCTACTTCTGCCCCAGGGATGGGAGGATGAAGCCCCAGACAGCAAAAATCCCCCTTGCCCAGGGAAAGGCCAGGGGATATGATGCTGGATGTGCCTGAGCAGAGCAGCCCTCTAGAGGCAGACACCAACAGAGCCAACAGGCAGGGACAAGAGTATTTCCCAGCTTTATTTGCCACTGCAGCACCCCCAGAGCACTCTCGAGCCCTTCTCAGGCCACCCGCTTGTTCACCAGTGCCAGCACGGACAGGAGGCAGGGCTGGATGCCTTGATTTTCAGGTTTTCCTCTCGGAGGATCTCTGAGGAGGGTGCAGGGTTTCTCCCATCCCACCCCATCCCATCCCAATCCACCCCATCTCCCTGCTAACACCCCAATAGTGCCTCATGTTTGGCAGTGCTCCCTTCCCAGGCAATGCAACAGGGTGGAATTGTCACACACAGCCTGAAAGACGCCTGGCAGAAAGGGACTGTGCCAGTTCTCGCCCCAGATCTAGGGCAGGAGGGTGTTTCATGGAGTTTTCTGGACACAGGACTGTGCAGGGTCAGCAGGTGCCCATGCACAGGGATCTCCTTGCAGGCAGTGCCACAGGGATCCTGCCAACCCAGTCGTCTACTTCTGCACCAGGGATGGGAGGATGAAGCCCCAGACAGCAAAAATCCCCCTTGCCCAGGGAAAGGCCAGGGGATATGATGCTGGATGTGCCTGAGCAGAGCAGCCCTCTAGAGGCAGACACCAACAGAGCCAACAGGCAGGGACAAGAGTATTTCCCAGCTTTATTTGCCACTGCAGCACCCCCAGAGCACTCTCGAGCCCTTCTCAGGCCACCCGCTTGTCCAGCAGTGCCAGCACGACCGCCGAGCCTTGCTTCGCCTCTTCCAGCAGCCCGGAGACCTTCTGTGACATCTGTGTGGGGACAAGACGTGTCATTTGCCACTCGACAGGACAGAAGAGCCACCCCCACCGTGCAGCCCAGCGTCCCGCCCCGGCAAGGGGCACGGCGGGTCCCGGGGCCTCGCCGCCATCTCCGTCCCACCTCAGCCGCCCCGCCAGGGGGCGCCCGCGCAGCCCCGCTCACCACAAGCTTGAACTTCTCGTCCGTGATGTCCTTGAGGTTGATCATGACATTGAAGTAAGCTCCGAACACAGCCGCTTCCAGCATTTTGGCTCCCACCTGGGAAAAGTCGGGCTTGCGAGAAGCTCCCCTGGTGAACCAGCTCCACCCCACAGCGCTGATGCAGGTCAGACCCTTACGTTGCAGGACTCCCACCCTCTACCACCCAGCAGCACACAGTGCTTTCCAGAGAAATGCATCCTGGAGGTCAGGACATGAGAGAACACCTTCCAGAGCTGGGGCCGTACCTGGATATCAGATTTGCAGGCCAGGTTGCAGTGTCGTGCCAGCTCCTTCAGAGCAGGCCACAGCCCGCTCACCTTCTCTGCCAGGCCGTAGGGCACCCCCACGGCCGTTTTCAGCCCCTGCTGCATGGCAGCCGTGCGCCTGGGAGGGGGGACAGCCCTGGGCTGAGTGCTGGGGGGCTGTGCCCCCACACTGAGCCGGTCCCCACCAGCCCAGCTCACCTCTCCCGCTCTTCAGGGGTGTTCTTGGGCAGCTTCATGGCTTCCTGCAGGCAAAGAAAAGCAGGTTTGCTGCCATCACCCAGACCGTGCCTTGCATCGGGGGTCGGGGCAGACTCCATAGCTCCCATGCTCTTGCAGACCTCCCTTATATGACAATGTCCTTTCCTCTGGCCCTGGCTTTAGCATCCCTGGAAGTGTTCAAAAAGCAAGCAGATGTGGCACTTTGCCATACGGTTTAGTGGGCATGGATGCACTCAATAGAAGGTTGGACTTGATAATCTCAGAGGTCTTTTCCAATCTTAATGATTCTATAATTCTAAGGTCAGAGCCCTGCTCCTAAGGAATCCAGAGTGCAGCGATCCCAGCTCTCCTCCCATCTGGAAAGCCCTCCTGTTTCCCTGCAGGATGCCTCTGGTGGGACCTCACCATGTAGCTACTGAAGGCGCGGGAGTCGGCATCCACCATTGCCACCAGCTCCTCCATGGCCTGGTGGAAAGGGGGGATCAGCTTCCTCATGATGGGGTCCAGGTCCTCAAACTGCCGCTTCCCGTAGCTCATCAGCCCCACCATGCTGCCCAGTGCTGCTCCCTGCCAGGGTAAATCCTCCAGTAGGACACAGTGCCCACTGCTACCAGCATGCCAGCTCCCCTTGGCACACCTGGGACCCCCAGGCCTCCATCTCTGTGTGGGGCGCATACCAGGGCTCCTGCAGCTGCAGACACGGAGCCTCCTCCCGGCGCTGCCGACCTCGCTCCGACTGCTCGCACGAAGGCACCCAGTGGCTTGGCCACCAGCCCCCCATCCACCTCCCCTGCTTCCACCAGGTACCTGCAGCACAGACGGTGTAGAGCTCCCCAGGTGCAGGGACACCACCACCACCCAGACCCTTCTCACCCAGCACTGCCCTCTCCAGCATCGACCCTGTGAATGAGTAGGGGACTAACCAAAAAAAACACAGCCTGAGGATCAGGGTAAGGACTTGCAACCCCATGGGTACAGCTGGGGAACACAGGTGGTGTGGAGATTGCTCTGCATTAGGCAGGTTGGGCTGATGCAAACGGCATTTGCTGGGACAGAAACGCCCCTGCAGCCATGTCCCAGGAGGGGTGAC
Source organism: Corvus brachyrhynchos (assembly GCF_000691975.1). Taxonomy (NCBI): domain Eukaryota; kingdom Metazoa; phylum Chordata; class Aves; order Passeriformes; family Corvidae; genus Corvus; species Corvus brachyrhynchos. Next base: position 46,493 of record NW_008240023.1, on the reverse strand, counting down.
AAGGACTTCACCTCATGGGTGGATTTCCCTTCCTTTCCCCCCACGGACTCATGTTTCACACCAGGTGATGCAGCATGTGAGCCAGAGGCAGTGAAATTTTGCATGGGGATAGGGTAAGGAATTTAACATTCAAATCTGGCCACAAAACCTGCTCCCACTGCCTGCTTAAGTGACCTGGAGTTCCCTCACTCCACATTCACAACCATCAGCATTTGGGAGCAGGGACCACCCTGCTCCTGCACAACACCCAGCAGACATGTCCCCAGGCTGTGAAGAGGAGCTGGGAGCAGCCACTGCTCCCAAAACAAGCTGAGTGCAGGATGCAGGCAGCAGGATCCCCCTATCCAGGCAGGGATGGGCACCATGACAAGAAGTAGGATGTGGGTCCCTACTCGATGATGCGGTCCCGGGGGTGAAACGGAGACAGGGAGTCCAGGCCCAGCCGATTGACCACCTGCAAGGAGCAGCACCACTGCGTCAGCCCTGTCACGGTAAGTCCTGCTGCATCCTCATTCCCCACTGCTCATTAACCATGGGTGAGTCAACACTGGGACTGGGCCACCACCCAGGGAGAGGACAGCTGGCACCACCATCCCAGCCCATCCCAGACTCGGGGGCGGTGTGCGGTCACCTACGAATGACTGGGAACTGTACTGATAAATCATTAGCTTGCTCTTATCTAGCACGTTCCCCACAGGCTGGAAAAGTCCCTCCCTCCTGCAGTGGAACAGCAGAGCCTGTCTCTTCATTTCCAGCTTACTCCCCATCCTGGGACAGCCTCCCATAATGCCACACACTGTCCTTGAGCTCTGGGGACACCTCCTTCCCCTCCTGGCCTTCATGCAGGCAAGACAGGCAGCTGCTGCCCACACTCAATCCTCATGGGCTGTGGTCCCTGCTCCCTGTGCATCTCAGCATCCTCAGCACAATAAAGCAACTTGTCCTACTTGCTGTCCCCCCACAAAATCCACCCTGGAGACAAGTGTCACGCCTGGGGCCTGAGCAGTCCCAAATCTCTGCTCTGTGCCACTTTGGGAGGCTGGTGCGGGGTGGATGTGTCTCTCTCATAATCCTACCCTTGTGCTGGTACCAGAAGGAGCCACATTACCAGCCTGATCTTCTGTTCCTCCTCCAGGATAAAGAGTTTTTCCTTCTTGATGTAAAACTCAGCTGCATCCAGCATGGCCTTCTTGGGAATGAGCCCCACCAGCTGAGACCCCACAACAGGGAGATTCAATTCCTGTGAAGAAATGTGATTATTCCCAGAGCCCTGCTGGCACTACTACCCCAGGCTGGCGGTCCTCATCCCTTCCCAGGACATGGGAAGCTCACGGAAAAGCTTTCAACAGAGGAGCTGGGGACTCGCAGCAAGTTGCTGAGCTTTTGGGGATTTTGTGCCATTCAGCACTTTGGCTGAGCTAAGCATGAGAAAGCAGAGCCTGACCTGGGGAAGAAAACTTGGTGGGAGACATCCTCTGGGAAGCCCCCTTTGGAACAAGCACCCCAGACCACCCACCTGTGCATCTCGGCAGATCTCCTCATAGACGGCGTGGAGCGGCGTGGTCTCAAAGTCCAGCAGGTTTGTCGAAACCTGGGCCATGTTCTCCTCCTCCAAATACCAGCCGATGCCCTGTACCTTCTTCAAGCGCCCAGGCTGCCAACAACTGCCACATTCAGGGCACAGTCCAGGAGGTGTGGGGACAGGCAGGCGTGCTCCTGGCGTGCCCGTGCTCCTGGGGTACCTGGTCGGGGCCGCGGCCCTGCTCACGGATGTTGAGGGCGATGCGGTGAGCCAGCTCCTTGGTGCACAGCAGGTTGATGTTGTACGCGATGAGGAAGGTCCGGGCGCCCGTCACTGTGGCCCCCCACCGGGGGACAAAGGTTGGGGGTCCAAAATCAGGAGCCCACTCTGGTTTTGCAAGCTGGGGAGGAGGGAGGAGATCGTGTGGGCTGGCATCACCCAGCAGCAGAAGCCACCCTCCCAAGGAGGGCATCTCCCTCCCCTGCCGGAATCTGCCACGACCACCTGTGTCACCAGCTCCTCGTGGTGCAGAGGGACTGTGCCAGCCCTCAGCACGCTCCCTGAAGCCAGAGAAGTACAGGTCAGGTCTGCCCAGCCTGTGCCACCGCCAGGCTCACCTTCTCGGGGAGCGCCTCGTACTCCCCAGCACGGATGGAGGGCAGGGCTTTCCTGCTCTCCTCCCGTGCCGCCGCTCCGTACAGGTAAACTGCAAGACACAGCCAGGGGTGAACACCACCAGGCAGGGGCTGGCACTTTCTCCAACAGTTGGAATCATGAAGGGTGGGATGGAATGCGGAGAGGTTCCTGACCCACTCACCAGGCACCCCCAGCTCTGCTGCCAAGCGCTGCCCGAAGATTTGAGCGCAGGTGACACACTCCTCCATGCTGACGTTCCTCACTGGCACAAAGGGGCAGACATCCAGGGCCCCCATCCGAGGGTGCTCACCTGGTGGTGGGACAGATATAGGAATGGGAGATGGGAAGAACAAGCAGACAAAGAGGGAGAACAATCCTTTCCCACACACTTACAGACTGGACACCATTGCTGTAAGGAAATCACAGAATAACCCAAGTTTGAAGGGACCCCCAGGATCATGACTCCAACCCCTGGCCCTGCACAGGACAGCCCCAACAATCCTACCATGTGCCTGAGAGCATTGCAAACACTTCTTAAACTCTGTCAGGCCTGGGGCTGTGACCATAGTCCCTGTGTCCAGTGCCGTGCTTGGTCCCAGCAGCTGGGATGCTCTGTGCCAGCCCAGCTCCTGGGCCTCCCCCAAGCTCACCCGAGTGTCGGCTCATGTCAATGAGCTGTCCAGCCACGCGGGCCGCGCTCAGTGCCCCTTCCACCACAGCCTCAGGGGAG
>NW_008240023.1:43155-43490 GCF_000691975.1 Corvus brachyrhynchos | reverse complement strand
CGCGGGTTTCCCCGGGAAAAGTCTCTGACGTCTGGATCCTTAAAGCAATTTAATCACGGCACAGGAACACAGGAGCAGCTCAAGACGGTGAGTCCGGGAAGGGACCCCGAACCAAGGAATATCCACCCCAGCACGGGCATCCCAGGGTCCCTTCCCTGCACAGGGGATGTAGCTCAGCGGGAGAGCGCTTGCTTTGCATGCAAGAGGCCCTGGGATCAACCCCCAGCATCTCCACGTCCTTTTGTCTCCCCGGACCCCTCTCTGCTGGTTGCGAGGCTGCCAGGGCTCCCCAGGAAAGGCTTGGGGCTGGTTGCGTGGACCTCAAGCCCGTGTGT
>NW_008240023.1:41239-43124 GCF_000691975.1 Corvus brachyrhynchos | reverse complement strand
CCTGGAGGCTGCAGAGAACTGGAGCCCTTTGTTTTCCTTCGCCACGGGTCTCGGGGTGCCTCCAGGGGTGAACATGGGTGCTGGGAGGAGCAAGTGGGAAGGAGGGTTGGTGGTGCCCAAAACCTCTTCTGAGAGCTGGACCAATGAGCCTGGGGTGCACTGCTCCCCCAGGGATGTGGGACAGGGCGATGAGAGGGAATCCACTCAGCAAGCCGGGAAACGGTTCCACGTCCCCACGCCACTGCCCTCAGTATCTTTTTCCTCACCTCTTCCAGGTCTGCAAAACCTGGAGAATCCCCCGGGGGCATCACAGTCCCTGCCTGGGGCATTGAGGTGCTCCCGAGGGAGAAGCGACGTTTCCCTGGCTGCCAATGACCTTTCCATATCAGCTCCTCCCGGGACCCGCAGGCAGGACACCCCAGCACCCCCAGCGTGCGTATCCGGGCGTTCATCCACGTCCAGCAGCACACATCCCGGCGTCTGGGAGATGGCCTGTGCCACCGCATCGATCACCTGCCAGACAGCAGATGGGAGCAAGGGGACTGAGATGGCTGGAACCGCACAACAGCCATGGCTTTTCAAGAGAGGGGACATCTCAGCTCTCCCCCTTCCAGTTGGTGATGGGGTTGAGGATGACCACGTGATCAGTAGGGGTGCAGCCCGGCATGGAGCATCCCCCTCCCAGCCAGGGGGTTTGGGGCACCCCTGCCTCCCCAGACTTGCCATGGTGGGGGAGAGACACCTGTCTGCTGCTGCATGCCACAGAGCACCACCACAAATTGCTGTTCCTGAGGATACATCCCCCTGCCAGCTTCCCAACACATTTGGCTCTGCAAAGCCTCTGCCCAGGGGGAGGCTGTGTTTTGACAGCCATGCTGGGTTCGCTAAACTCTTCTGCTGCTGGCAGAGCCAAAGTTCAGTTGAAGGCTGATGCCCAGGACAGACTCCATTAACCTGGACAGAGTCTTTTAGCACAACAACTGCAAGCAATATTTCTCTGCAGGGATATCCCAGACCAAACCCAGATCTGGTGCTACAACAACCTGCAGGCAGCAGTGGAGGGAGGTCTGAGCCCTCACTTCTCACCGAGGTGCCAAAAGGGAGCCGAGGCTACCTTTAGGCATTTTTGGCACTAGCCAGGTAGTGAAAGGTGCACAGCACTGCAAAGGAGGCACAGCAGTCTGGCAGTGAGTACCGCCCTGGAGGGGGAAACCTGGCTGTCAGCACCCCCATGTCACCCACCCCTCAGCCCTTCCATGTACTCCCTCACCTCTTTGTTATTCCCCTCTGAGAAGTTGGGGACGCATTCCACCAGCTTGGCCATGGTCCCAGGGTCTGCTTGCACCCCGCAGCCCCTGGCTCGGTTCTTCACACCCTGGGGTTTCCTGCCCTTTCCTGTCCCACCGCGGAACAAAAGCCTCTCAGAAGCCAACCCGTTGCCTCTTTCCCAAGCTGGAGTTTCTCATTAACTGAATCGATCTGTGGCCAGGGGACAGAAATGGACTTGGATAAACACCATGGTACTGGCCCTGCTGTGCTTGGAGCAGCTCTGGGCACAAGGGCTCTGTGGGGCCAGATGGCAGCACTCACCTGCACCAATTAATGGATGAAGGAAAAAAAGCTGCTGCAATCAGCAAGATGCTGTGGTTATCACATGGGACAGCCAAGTCACTGCAATCAGTGCAGTTGTAGTGGGGGAAGAGCTCCTTATAGGAGCTCCAGCCAGCTCCACCATGGATACGGGGTAAAACCCATCGCTGTGAGCAGGATTCGAACCTGCGCAGGGAACCCCTATTGGATTTCGAGTCCAACGCCTTCACCCCTCGGCCATCACAGCCCTGAGTCCCAAGGTGGGGGGGCAGCCGTGCCCCGGTTCGGGCGGCGC
>NW_008240023.1:37148-37613 GCF_000691975.1 Corvus brachyrhynchos | reverse complement strand
GCCGGTGTAAAAATGCCCAGAGCTCTTCCCCCCCCCTGCCTGGAGGCTGCAGAGCACTGGAGCACTTTGTTTTCCTTCGCCACGGGTCTCGGGGTGCCTCCAGGGGTGAACATGGGTGCTGGGAGGAGCAAGTGGGAAGGAGGGTTGGTGGTGCCCAAAACCTCTTCTGAGAGCTGGACCAATGAGCCTGGGGTGCACTGCTCCCCCAGGGATGTGGGACAGGGCGATGAGAGGGAATCCACTCAGCAAGCCGGGAAACGGTTCCACGTCCCCACGCCACTGCCCTCAGTATCTTTTTCCTCACCTCTTCCAGGTCTGCAAAACCTGGAGAATCCCCCGGGGGCATCACAGTCCCTGCCTGGGGCATTGAGGTGCTCCCGAGGGAGAAGCGACGTTTCCCTGGCTGCCAATGACCTTTCCATATCAGCTCCCCCCGGGGCCCGCAGGCAGGACACAACAACACCA
>NW_008240023.1:35860-36753 GCF_000691975.1 Corvus brachyrhynchos | reverse complement strand
ATGGCCCTGCCATGGTCGGGATTGGTCCCCTCCTGGGTGGGGAAGGGGCTATCGGGGCAGTGGGGGACAGCAGTGTGGGGTCCGTGCTGCCATCGCGGCCGCGTGTGGGCGGCACAGCCATGGTGCAGGGAATCTCCTTTTGGGAAGGCCTGATGTAAAAGGAGTTTATCATCGCCGCCTCGTGGAGGAAGTGGGGAAAAAATCACAAAACTGCTGGAGATGCTGGGGATTGAACCCAGGGCCTCTTACATGCGAAGCAAGCGCTCTCCCACTGAGCTACATCCCCTGCCGATGAGGAAATTTCGGGAGGGCACAGCCTCTTGGCACTGCAGGGGTCGTCTTTATTTGCCAGAAATAATGTTAGCTGAATTAGAGGCACTACGGCCACCCCACAGGATGCTGTTTGCAAGGAGCTGGGGGATGCAAGGGCTGATTGTCCCGCACTTGGTCTGCAGAGAACAGCAGGGGTGCAGTCCCCAAAGGAGGAGCTGTCCCAAAAGGGTTGTCTCCAAAGCCGGGGCTTTACCCAAAGGAGGATTTGCCCCCAAAAAGGAGGGGTTGTATCCAAAGGCGGGTTTATCCAGGAGTTGAACTCAGGATCTCCCACACCCAAAAGTGAGACATCTATCCCTACACCAACAATCTGGAGGAAACCCCAGGGCCTTTTGAGGGGACTCTGGCAGCCCTGCATCCATCAGGGAGGGGCCTGGGGAAGCAAAAAAACACATGGAGATGCTGGGGGTTGATCCCAGGGCCTCTTGCATGCAAAGCAAGCGCTCTCCCGCTGAGCTACATCCCCTGCTCCAGTGGCACTTGGCAGCCGCCCCTTGAGGCTCCATCCTGCCTGCAGGAATTTGCCAAGCCCGGATGTGGGAACGGCCCCGTTCCCAACC
>NW_008240023.1:21339-21577 GCF_000691975.1 Corvus brachyrhynchos | reverse complement strand
TGGTGCCCTCGGGCATCCCAAGGCAGGCAGTGAGGAAATGCCCGCAGAGATTTCCCTCCCTGCCCACGTGCTGCACGCTGTGGTGGCACCCAGTGTCCCTTCCCCACGGTGTCTCTTGGGGTGACCACCTGTGCCGGGAGGACCAGCCGGGGGGCAGGAGGGCTCTGGGTGCCCAAAAACAAGGGCTCGTCCGGGAGTTGAACCCGGGACCTCTCGCACCCTAAGCGAGAATCATACA
>NW_008240023.1:0-19366 GCF_000691975.1 Corvus brachyrhynchos | reverse complement strand
GGGGGGTTGGGGACCCCCCACTTTGGCTTGGGCTATGCCATCCCCCACCCTGGTGCGGGGCTCTGCTCAGCCCTAGTACCCACACCTGGAGGGCTGGGAAAAGGGAACATACAGGGATATTTACTGACAGCTGGAAAAAATTCAGGTGCCTTGGCCACGAGACAGGCAGCACGGGGAAGCATCCTCCAGCAATGCCCACGGATACAGCAGCTCTCAGAGGGAAAAAACACATGGAGATGCTGGGGGTTGATCCCAGGGCCTCTTGCATGCAAAGCAAGCGCTCTCCCGCTGAGCTACATCCCCTGCTCCAGTGGCACTTGGCAGCCGCCCCTTGAGGCTCCATCCTGCCTGCAGGAATTTGCCAAGCCAGGATGTGGGAACGGCCCTGTTCCAATCCATGTTACAGCCCCATAGATCCCAGTGTGGCTTTGAGATAAGGGACAGGAGCTGTGAGTGCTGGGTTACCAGCAAATTCTTTTTTCCCAGCTCCCATGAGGGTCAGCAGGGTGCTGGTGCTGGGGCTCCTATGGGTGCCATGAGGGCACAGCTCCAGGGCAGGACATGAAGAATTTTTCAGGACACAGGTCCTCAGAGTGGGGCTGCCTGTAGCTGTGCTGGGGTGGCAAGATGATCTGCTGCAGGAGCCCCAGCTGGTGGGGACCCCCCTTCACACAGGGACAACAGTGCAAAGAGGTGATTTGGAGACAGCAGCCAGCCTCTAATGCTAATTGTAACACATGGCTGTACCAGAGCAGAGATTCCCTCCATCCAAACCCCCTGAGCTGACTGAGGGGAACTGGGAGGATGGTGCAGCCACAGTCCTTCATATCACAGAGGAGTGGAGGGGAGCAGGCAAGGGAAACACTGCACCCCATGATTTCCAGGTCTCATAACCCCCCACAGATATGCAGCTCCTTCAACCCCATGTATGCAGCGCTGACAGCAGCTACCCCACACCAGCAGTAACCACATCACCCTTCTCCTCTTTGGGAAGTGTGCAGACACCTCTCTCTGTGAATTAACAGCCCTGAAATGTTTAATCAAACAATTATTGTGTTTAAAACTCAGATTCCCACCCAGAACCCTGCAAACCGTTGGGATCTGGGCTCCGCTTTCATTGCGCTCATCCCAGTCTCTCCCTCAGGGCTGCCCTCCACAGCAAAAGCTTGGAGCAGAGGAGGGTGTAGGACAGCCAGGAGCGATGTCTGATGATGATGTGGGCTCAGGGTGACACAGTGGTGGTGGTGGAGCCAACAGGGCTGCGGGATGCAACTCTTGTGAGCCCCATTCCCACAGGGAGCACCAGGAGGGCCAGACTGGCTTGCCAGTGCCTTTTGATTTGCCTGCTTCTTCCCCCGTGACTCACACATGTGGGCAGCCTGTTATTTTCCTGGTCTATGGGATCTCCAGCCCTGGGGAAGAACCGGAGCCCTTGGCAGAGCCAATGCCTGTCTGGCTCCCCAAGCGTGGCAGGGGGGGCACCCTGAGCCCCTGCCCTGTGCTCGATCCATGAGTGGCTGGGGTGGGATATCCTCAGTGGTGTCCTCTCCTCCCTCTTGTCCTGGCCATGCAACCACTTTCTCTCCCCTTCCTCAATCTGGAAGGCTGCTGCAAGCTCCATCCATCCTGGCCTTGAACACATCCAGGGACTGGCTGCACAAGTCCCATCTCTCTGCCTGCCTTGCTTGCAGGCTCCCAGCTCCAGGGGCTCTGTCTCTCACCTGGTGGCTCCAGGTGTGTCCCAAAGTGCTCTGGCCAGCAGTCCTTGTCCCAGGGAGGAGGATGAGGGATGCTGCCTGATTGATGCAGCTCACCCTCCCAGCGTTGCCCTCAGCCCAGTGCCCCAGTGCTGGTCTGGGATACACCTTTTGCAACCCAGTAAAGTCACAGGTGGTGGATCTGTCTCTTCATCCTCTCCCACTGCTGTGACACACCACAATTTTTGTCTTCTCACCTGGATGTGCAGAAAAGCTGAAGAGTGATGTGCTCTGTTGACCCACCAATCCTTCCCACCCTATCACCAGCACCATGCTGCCTGAGGCTTCCATAGAATCATAGAATATCCTGAATTGGAAGGGACCTGTAAGGATCATCAAAGTCCAAGTCCTGGCTCTGCACAGGACACCCCACCAATCCCACCCTGTGCCTGAGAGCGTTATCCAAACGCTTCTGGAGCTCTGGCAGCCTTGGGGCTGTGACCATTCCCTGGGGAGCCTGTTCAGTGCCTGACCACCCTCTGGGGGAAGAACATTTTCCTAATCAAACCTAACCCTCCCCAGACAAAGTCTCCATTCCAAATGGTCCCACTTGCTGTTCACAGCAATCTCCCCTTTTCCATCACAGCTCTCTGTGCTTGTTTCTCCTCGAACCATGACTTCCCCTCTCCTTCCCACGTCATCTATCCCCGGGGTGGGAAGGTACCCGTCCTTCAGGAGCCTGAGGATACTGAGTGACCACAGGGAGAAGTTTTCCTCCAAGGTCATGAAGCAGCTGAGGGAAGATGGGAGGCGGGCAGGAGACATGAACCTCAACAGGCATGGCCAGAGGGTGGCATCAGGGCTATACACCAGGCTCTTCTCAGAAATGCTTCTGCTGCTTTTGAAAGCTGTAAGTAGGCAATACTGGGACCAAATCCCAGGACCCAGCTATTTCCCTCCATGTGCTTCCACCTGCTGAGTTTTTTTTTTTTTTTTTTTCATCCCAGTCTTGTTATGTAGCTCCCTGTTTCTCACTGGAGACTTTGGCTGTGCTGCCTCTACAGAAACCTGTATTTAGGGCCTGATCAGCAGGTCTGGGGGGTCCTGCCCAGGGCAAGGGCTGGCTTGTGGGCAAAATGTGAATTCAGGACTGCTCTTGAGCTGGGAGCCAAGGAGGCATGGCTCCCAGCTGGAGTCAAGGCTCCTATGGGAGACAGTCCCCAGTCCCTCAGGACAGGGAGCCCTGAAAGGCACCAAGGTCCTCATTTCCTTGACTGACTGCACTAAGGCATCACAATTTTCAAGCCAAATCAAGAACCTGTGTAGATTTTCGGAGACACTGGACTTTCAGAAAAAAAACAGATTAAAATCTGTATAACCTCACCAGTGGAGTCATTCAGTGCAAAGCTACAAAAAAATGTCATTATTCTTTCCACCTGCTCCCTCGTGGACTGTTCTGTGGAGCAGGCTTGAGGAAGGCGGCTGCACAAGGCCCAGAGACCTACAGCTTCCCAACAAAAATTTTGCTGGAATTCCAAAGTTTTTTGTCATTTTTTATTCAAAATTTTGCATCCTATCTCTGCAGACAGTTTCCAGAGCTGGGATAAAAATTCTGAGCAGTCCTTGGAAGAAGGACACCTCCCTTCTTCTGGTGCACTGGCTGCTGAGCAATTGCCATGTAAATTTTCTCCAAATTAGGAGCACCTCTACAAAGGTCTCCTGGGCAATAAAACCAGTTGAGCTTGGTCAAAGACTTTTGATGACCAATAGGCTTTCAAGCTCGGCATAATCCCTCATTATAAACACTCACAAGCTTTATGCAAATACTCCTATTCCTCCTTCCATCAGCTGAAAAGGTTCTGCCTGATGATCCATGGCATCTTAAAAAGAGGCTTTACTCAATTAGTGACATCTTCCAGAGACTCCTGTGTCCCCTATCCATAAAACAATTACTGGCTCTTCTTTTTGCTCTTCACTGTCACCCGTTAAACACTGGGTGAGCTAGGCATAGGATGCCCATCCAAAGGACCCCATCTCCCAAGAATCCCACTTCTTTCTTCCCTGACTCTGGGTCCACCCTCCTTAGCTCAACCCCCCTCCAAAAATCGCTGCAAAATGCAGGGTAAATGCCATTTTGGAATGTCAAACCTTCGTGTTCCCAGCTCCTTGAGGGAACAAGCAATAAAGTCTGCTCCAACAGGAATTCCTCCCTGAGCAGGTGCTAGCTGTGGGGCAGCAGGAGAGGTTTCCAGGACGAGAAAGTTGCCTTCGGGCTGGCCCCAGCAAACCACACACTCCTGTCAGCACAGGGAAGAGCTGGGCAGCAGAAACCCCCGTGTCATACAAAAACCAGACCTCCCCAGGAGCAACAAAGTGCCTCCAGAGGAGGTCACCCCTCCAGACTCATGAACAAGGAACACCAGAAGACTCAGGTTATGATGTAGCAAGTCTTTAATGAGAAGGAGAGTGAACCAGTTGAGCGTACAAGTGCGTTTCCAGCACTCAGTAAAGAAATGGATAAACCCCACTTTGGGACAAGCTGGTCCCTACAAGGTGTCCCCTCGCCCCACCACCCCATTACTATTATCTGCCATCTACAGCCTGCTAGAAGCATTTATTGCCCAGCCAGCAGCAAATGCCATGTAGAACATGGAAATATAAAGAGTTAGTGAGAGAAAGGTGTACAGAGGCACGGTCTGGAGTGACGAGCTCACATGGCTCCCGTCCTCCTGGGGGAACTGCTGGGAAACCCAGGGGCATCTCCTTAGTCCTCTTCCCCAGTCTTGGTCCTGTGCTTTGCTTGTCCTTCCCGACCACACCACTGGCACAGGCAGGAGGAAGAGCCCTGGCCAGGGACACCCTACAGCCCAGTGCCCAAGCACAGCAGTCCTGCCTTGCCCAGCCCCCGGGAGCCCACGGGGATGCCGCAGCAGCGCAGGTAGCTCCCGACTGCCGCCGACGCCGTGGAGCCCACCGTGGTGTTCTGCGGGAAGGAGCTGAGGATGGGCCCGGGCAGCGTGACCACGACCGTGGGTGGCTGGATGAAGGTGGTGGAGTCCCTGCAGCGGCGGAAGCAGGGCTGGTTGCAGCTGGTGGCCAGGGGCCGGGGACCGCAGGAGGAGGGCAGGCACAGGTCGTAGCAGGACATGGCTCGGCGAGGATGTGCACCTGAAAGCCAGAGTCGGGATGTAAAGGCAAGGCAGAGGTCTGTCTGTCCCTGCTGAGCCCTCACGCAGCACCTCCCATAATAAGAAGCATGGGAGAGCGAGCTAGAGGGTGAGTCTGGATGGTTTAGGAACAGCAAAGGAAGGTTTCCCCCCTCCCTCGCCCCATAAACCACTCGGCAGAGTGAGGGGAATTTGTTTCAGCTGCAGGTTGGTCTGGGAAAGCTGGAGGCACCAGGTGCTGGGAGCAGAAAGCAGACCCACTCCTGCTCCGGGCTGACGGGAAGCCTTTGGCAAGCAAGGTGCTCACAAGATGCATGTGGTTGAAGCAAAACCCACTTAAATCAGCACAACATGAGCTGAGCCATCCCATCCCAATATATAAGGGACCTCTGATGCCCTTCCATAAACAGGGGTACATCAATCCATGCAACCCAGGCATGTCCTGTTCTAATTGGTTTTTCTCCTTCAGCAAGGAAAATCATGAAGAATGCAACTGTTTATGTGGTTACAGACCCTGTAAGCCCTGCATCCTGGAACCCCTTGCACTCCTCGTATTAGGACAGAGGTACACCCTTCCCCGATGTCCTCTGTGGCTGGAAGGGAGGAGGGAGGCGTGGGGAAGGGGATGGAGTCTGTCTCAACTTACCCAGTTGGAGGTGGCAGCAGTGGCAGCTGGAGCAGGTCGTGGGGCCAGGCACTGTCCCTACAGTTTTATAGGGTGGCCCAGCCCCCTGGGGGAGCGGGTGCGTGCCTTCCGCCTGAAACTCCCCAACAACCAGCAGTTTTCTCCTGGAAAGCTCCCCCGACTGATTAAACAGTTCCCTCTTTCATCTCTCATGTTTTGTTTCCATGTAATACTGAGTAAGATTGAAATGATTCGGGCTACAGGCATTAATTACCTTCCTTCCTAAGGCCAAGGGACATTTTAGGTCTTTATGCCACCAGGCAGGAGAGTGTTTCAGCAGAATTTAGGGCAGACACATCCCCACCTTCCTCTCAGTACAACCAATTCAGCTCCCTGGTGCACCTGAGGTGAGACCAGGGATGTAAACTGAATGTAAGGAACATCCATTTGTAGTTAAATCTGGTGCCAGGAGTCTCATGGGTGGCAGGAAAGCTGAGGGGCTGCAGGGGTGAGGGTGCTGGCTATGAGCGATGTGGACACAGGGACCAGACCTAGCCCAGCATGAGCAATTTGTTATGGGTTTGGATGCACTTAGAGGATTTTCCTTTTCTTTTTTTTTTTTTTTTTTGTTGTTATTCCTCACACCTGGAATATGAGTCCTGCTTGGAAGGCACTTCAGATTTTAAAAGCAAAGTGATCATGGGCTCTGAAGTCCACCCCCACAGGTGACACACATCTAAAGTGGCTGATTTTCTGAATGGAGCTGATTTCCAAAACCCTTCCATCCCGCTCTTTGGATAGGGTAGTAGCAGTGAGCCAGAAGGTCACAGGTGTCTTTCCTCGTGATGGAGTGACATCGTCAAGACAGGGTTAATTACAGTAATTACAGGCTGCGGTGTGACACCGGATTGCTCTGCTGGAAGCCTGTTAGCTACTAAACATCCCAAACATCCCAACCTGCACTTAAACGTGAATCACCCACACACTGGGGAGAGGGGGTTGCTGATGTGGAGCCAAGCGGCACCATGATGAGCCATCATGAGCTCTAGGGGCAAGGAAAGTTTGAAAAAGGCTTTTCATTTCACCCCAGCAGAGCCCAGCTGACGGCACATATATCTCCTGCCCTGGAATAAACCCTGGCAGTACCGGGACACACATACTATGCGTGTATGGGGCTGCCAGCGTCCTGTTAAAGACGTGCCTGTGGGGTTTTGGGGGGTCATTTGAGTTCTTGGGATGACTTGGCCACAGTGGATCACACTGAATGGTCCCTAGTGACTCCTCCCTGCCCTGCCTGTCAGGGCAAAAAAGCTTTTCCAGGGTTCTGGGGTAAAACCCAGCTATTTTTTAACATCATTCTGGAAGGGGGAAAAGGAAATCAGGTTTTCTAAGGTGCAGCAGAGGACACAGGCTTCAGGGAGAAGCAGCCTGGCAGCTTCTGGAGTAAGGCAGGAGGCTGTGGGTTCATCATTCATAATCCCCTAAATGGTGACTTGGAGAGCAGGAAAAGATGAGGTTTTAGTTTAAGCTTTACTAAGTGCTGCTTTTTGCACCGCTCTTGAATAATAAATTGATGCCACAAGTGCACCTTGGACCCACAGCCTGAGAATTAAACCCTTCTTCTACCAGCCAGGTTTTCTTTCCATTCACTAATCAGTTTCCATCTCTCTGTTTGTTGTTGGTGGGGGTAGTTTGGGGTTTGTTTGTTTGGGGCTTTTTTGTGGGTTTTTTTGTTTCTCTGTGCACTCCCATGATCTCAGGGAGTCTCTTGGGTGACTCCCTTCCAGGCTTTCAGGCACAGGGTGGGATCTTCTGAACTGCAGCCTCACTGTGTGTTTCAGTTTTGAAATCCAGTTAAAGTACTTGAGGTTCTGCTCACATTGGACCATCATGTCCCAGAATAACATCCATGGATGCATTGATGCTTGGGATAAACGCAATGGGGCACTCAGGGGGGGAATGTGAGCAGATCTGTGGACTGAAACAAGTCCTTTTCCTGGAAAAGACAGCAGGGGAAACAAAAGGCACATCAGGATATTAAAATAATCAGGTTTGTGTAATGAATGAATTTTTAAAAAGGAAAACCAAAGGGGAAAGGGCAGAAATTCGGGAGATAAACAAAGACTGAATTTTCCAATCCCTATTCATTTCAGGGAATGAGCACTTTCTGCTTGAGATGTAACTTTTTCTGGAGGAACCTCAAACCTGAGAAAATTTCACCAAACCAAACATGTCGGTCCCACTTTCTTAACTTCTGCACGGATCCAGGATGTGTGGCCACTTCAGCCCTGCCTCTTCCTGCAGGTAAGGACACAAAAACATGGCCCAGGATCAATAACCCATGTGTCTCCCTTCCTATCACCAGCCCCAGCAGCACTTTGCAACTCCAATTTCCCCACTTTGCATTTTGATTTCCAACAATCCAAGGGCTGGATGTGTCTGGACTGGCTGGAAGGCAGGAGCTTGTCCCTGTCCTAAAATTTCTCCTGAAAGCCAAAGGCAAGGGCACATCTTGGAGCAGCAACAGACCTACAGCATCCTATCTCCAAGGAAAGTCTGCATGCAGGGCACTCACCCAGGGCTTGCCTCCCGGCAGCAGGACAGTCAGGGACCACTCCCAGATGGCTGATGGATGAGTGGGACACCCCAGTGCCAGGAGGCAGAATCCTGATGCAGCCAGACCCAGGCACGGAGCATCCTGGCTGCCTGTGTCCTTGTTGGGGCAGACTCAGGGTGCTCCAGGGCCACCCTGTGCAGCCCAGCCCAGGGAGCGGAGCCCAGCCGGTGCCACTGTGGAGAGCCAGGCTCCAGCTGCCAGGCGCTGTCCTGGGGCTGCAGATGATCCAGTTCCACAGTGCCATGGGATCCCTGTAATTGCTGCATCCCTGGGTGGGCTGATGCCCCACAGGACCAGCGATGCTGGCACATTCCCTTCAGGAGGACTCGTCACTGCTCACCAGGACAGGGACATGTGAGTGCCAGGGCAGGGTTGAATGGTGTCCCGAGGGAATCCGTGGGGCTCCTCTCCTGGCTGCCTGTGCCCTGCAAGTCCCAGGTCCCATCCCATGACAGCAATCCCCCTACCATGCACTGCCACACCCCTGAACCTACCACCCTGGCCCATTTCACCATCTCCAGCTGCAGGTTGATCTCTCTCCAGGGCTGGGCCTAAAGCCACGCATTTTTCCCAGGAAATCTCCCACACATCCCTTGCAGGGTGCCTGGCTGTCCAGGCAGGGACATCTCCCTTATCTGGGGTGGCAGATCTGGCCCAGCACCACAGGATCTCATGGCAGTGGAATGGGATGGGGCCAGTGTTTCCCCACAGCCTGATCATGGTTTCTGGCTCGGGAGAAGCTGATGGAGGGAAGCAGCTCCTCACTGGTCCCCAGGGACATCTCCCCAAAGCATGGGAAGGAAATGTAGCCACAGGGAAGGTCAAAAAGGTGTGGGCAGCCAAGCCTGAGCATCCTCCCCTTGCCTTGAAGCTATGGCATTGCTTGGCCACATCCTCATTAGTGGAGAGGAGTAGAGGGGAGAAGGGAAGGCACTGGCAAGGCTGGCACTATGCCTTTCCCCAGGTGCCTGGAAGCACTGCCAAATGCAAGGCTTCCCTCTCTGCAAGACCACTGAGATTTCAGAGGCATTTTCACATCTTTCCTCTTCATCTTGCCATAGGTCACGCTCTCCTATCTCCAGGAATCTCCACTGTGAGCACTCCTGCAGGCACAGGAGGGAGGGAGGGAGCTGCCATTGCACAGCAGCTCTGCCATCCTCAGAACAAGCACCTCTGGGACACGGCAGAGATGTCCAGGACAGCTTTTTGGCTCCCACTGGCATTTCTGGGGATGCCCAGGGATGCCCAATGCTGACCTTCCTTGCCTACAGTTCAGTGCTTCTGGAGAAGAGGCAATGGGATGGCAGGAGAGAGGCTGGCAGGTGAGCTTGGGGGACAGGGAAGGGGACGGTGACAGCACCCTGCTCCCGTGGGGCATTGCACAGAAGGGCCACACCAGTACCTGAGCCACCAGGAGCAGGTTCATCCCGTGGGAGCAGCAGTCCAGAGGCAGATGCGATGTGTGTTTGACACAGCAGAGCAAAACACAGAGAGCAGGAGGATACTGGGCAGGCTGCGCCAAAAGATTTACTTTGGGAGAGGGGTCCCTGGGGACCCGACGAGGGTGGGATTCGAACCCACGCGTGCAGAGCACAATGGATTAGCAGTCCATCGCCTTAACCACTCGGCCACCTCGTCCCCTGTGGCAGCCCCCTTTTTTAGCAGAATTTTTTTTAGCAGAATTTTTTTTGATTTTTTTTTTTTGCTCACAGATAGCAAAACTGGAGCTGGTTCTTCAGGGTGTCCTTTGGTGAGCAAGGCTGGGCAGGCAGAGCCCTGGCAGCCCCTGTCACAGCAGGGCAGGGAGACAAGCAAGCATTTGTGACTCATTTGCCTCTCTCCCTGTTCCCTTCTGTGTTCATGGGGCGGCAAAGGGCAATGTGGCATTTATTGTTGCCATGAAAATGCATGCACCAGGCATCTCCATTACTCACCCACACCCAACCTGTGTCCAGAGGGTTTTCCTACATGATTTGGCACCAGTTGTGCAAAGCAATAGGGAAGGAAGGTGGTGGGGGTCCAGACAGCATCTAATGTATCTGGTATTTCCCAAATTCTCTGGTTTCTGGGAACAGTTTGGGCCATCTCTCCACTGTGAGGAGTGAAGGGAGAAGCAAAAGGAAACATTTCAGCCCCAGAGTAGAGTCACCGGGGTCAGAGCACTGGGGACTGACAGTGCTCAGAGCAGGACAAAGACCCCCAGCAGTGCCCCCAACTTGGGGCAGGGAGGAAAAATAGCCCCCCAGGCTGAGGCACCACTGGGAGTCGAACCCAGGATCTCCTGTTTACTAGACAGGCGCTTTGACCAGCTGAGCCATGGCGCCCACTGGCCCTGCTGGCACTGAGTGCTCCTGAAAACACCTGACCCTCTGCCCACCACTCTCCCCCCATGTCCCACACTGCTGCCTCCGGTTTGGGGTTCCCCAGCTCCAAAGCCCATCTCTTCTTGCTGCTGGGGAACCAGTGCCAGTGCTGACTCGAGCCCCTGGCACAGGGAGCCCAACACATCCTGCAAGCAACACCAGCTGGGTTTGGGGGTCCCCAGGCCCTACAGACACATGCTGCCCCCTCCCCTTGCCCTGGCAGAGCTGTGCCAGCTGCCACCCTACAGTGTCCTGAAGTGACAGCCTCAGTCTCATCTCCCTCTCTGGCTACTTCCCACCAGCACCAATGGTCACCCAAAGACAATGGTCACCACAAGAGACACTGTGAGCCCCGGGGGGAAGGGACACTGGGTGCCACCACAGTGTGCAGCACGTGGGCAGGGAGGGAAATCTCTGCGGGCATTTCCTCACTGCCTGCCTTGGGATGCCAGGAGGCAATCCCAGGTCAGACGCAGCCGCAGGCAGCCCAGGGATTTTTTGGAGGGATCTGGGTGTCTCTGGCGGCCCCGCATCCATCAGGGAGGGGTCTTGGAGAGGCAAAAGGACGTGGAGATGCTGGGGGTTGATCCCAGGGCCTCTTGCATGCAAAGCAAGCGCTCTCCCGCTGAGCTACATCCCCCTGACACAGCCTCTGCCCTGGCGTTCTCCTCACTCCGAGGAAGTGCCTGTCTCTGCTGCCTTCCCCTGGCGCCCAAGCTGGGGAAAGGGGGTTCAGGTCTTTGCAGGCGCTGGGGGTCTCTCAGGTGTCACTGGGCTGGCGAGGGGGTCGGAACAGGGGGAATAACTGTGGGGCAGAGCAGGGACGTGATTTTCTGGGCGCAGAGGCCGCGTCAGGGGCCGAGCGTAGCTGTGCCGTGGCTGTGTGGGCCGGCTGCTCTGCAGGCCGGGGCGGAGGCGGGGAGTGGGAATGTGCGGCCATGTTTGCAGTGTGCTGAGGTGTGCCGCGGTCAGCAGCGGGTGTGTAAAAAGAAGGGCTCGTCCGGGATTTGAACCCGGGACCTCTCGCGCCCTAAGCGAGAATCATACCCCTAGACCAACGAGCCGGGGTGCACGTATTGTCCCGCACCCCCCCTCTGTCCCGGGACATCCCGGACACTTTCCCGCTTCCCGGGAAAACGCGGCGCGGTCCGGCCCGGGGCACGGCTGCCCCCCCACCTTGGGACTCAGGGCTGTGATGGCCGAGGGGTGAAGGCGTTGGACTCGAAATCCAATAGGGGTTCCCTGCGCAGGTTCGAATCCTGCTCACAGCGATGGGTTTTGCCTGCCTGGGTGGGTGTTGACCCCTGTGGTGTTCACGCCCATCTTACCTTCCCCAGGGAAAATGCAGCATCGTAGTGCAGGGAGCCATGGACTCCTGACTCTGGGGCCAGGGGAAATCGTCCCGGCCGAGAGTATGGGGAGCACGGGGATAGGCACCCCGGGTGTCAGTGGTGGGGCTGTTTCCTTTTACCAATAGGCCAGCTGGGACCCACGCCAAGCCCAGGGCAGTGGGGCCAAGGGGCCCAACAGTGCAGGTTTGGAGGGCGTTTTCACCTTCAGGTGTGAGGAGACCTGGATCCAACTCCCAGAGGAATCGTCCCTTTGGGCAGAGCCTGTCTTGTTTTTCTCTGGAGGTACAGAGCCCTTTGGGGTCTTCCCCTTGTTCCCCTCCAGTTACTGCAGCTTGGGGCTGGGCAGGATGAGTGGGGCAGCTCAGGGTAGTGGCAGGGGGGGTGGGCACCCACTGTGCACCACTGCTGTCCCCCACTCCTGGGCCAGCCATGACTGCAGGCAGCACCAGCGCTTTTCAGGGAGGGCTGCCGGGCTCTGGTGGCCCCGCATCCATCAGGGAGGGGTCTGGAGAGGCAAAAGGACATGGAGATGCTGGGGGTTGATCCCAGGGCCTCTTGCATGCAAAGCAAGCGCTCTCCCGCTGAGCTACATCCCCTGTGCAAGGACAGGATGGTGCCCAGGAGTCCCTGCTGTCCCTATGGTCCACCTGCCCCTCTGGCCACTGGATCTAGGGAAGTTATGCACTATGGACACCTCCAAATGCCAGCCCCATATCCTAGGCACCATAAGATGGATTTACCTGTTCCAGGCTGTGCCAGGGGCAAAAGGCAACATCAGCCACCCTCCTCAACTCCCAAAATTGTGGGGCACAGGTCTGGGGCATGATTCTCACTTAAGGTATGAGAGGTCCTGGATTCATCTCCTGGGAGCCCACCTTTTGGGCACCCACTTTCTCTGGCTGGCACATGGGACTGTGGCATAACCAGGGCTTGGCAGAGAGGGCTGGGTGCCCGTTCCTGACTGGGTGGGCAGGATGAACCCCCAAGGCTGGCAGTGTGTGCCCCAGGGGTGAGGGGACTCAGCCAGCCCCTCTCCCTCCCTTGCACAGGGGATGTAGCTCAGCGGGAGAGCGCTTGCTTTGCATGCAAGAGGCCCTGGGATCAACCCCCAGCATCTCCATGTGTTTTTTCCCTCTGAGAGCTGCTGTATCCGTGGGCATTGCTGGAGGATGCTTCCCCGTGCTGCCTGTCTCGTGGCCAAGGCACCTGAATTTTTTCCAGCTGTCAGTAAATATCCCTGTATGTTCCCTTTTCCCAGCCCTCCAGGTGTGGGTACTAGGGCTGAGCAGAGCCCCGCACCAGGGTGGGGGATGGCATAGCCCAAGCCAAAGTGGGGTGTCCCCAACCCCCCCCTCACCAGTGGCTGTGATGGCCGAGTGGTGAAGGCGTTGGACTTGAAATCCAATAGGGGATTCCCTGCGCAGGTTCGAATCCTGCTCACAGCGATGGGTTTTATCTGCAGCTGGATGGGGTTGGGGTGCCCCTTCCCTTGGGATTTTGATCCTGGGGAGCAGGAAAGGGTAGTGCTTTTGTGCTGGGCACTGGTGGGTTTGTGGACTCTGGGCTCGGCTTCTGGATGACCCCTCCTTTTGGGCACCTGTGGCCAGGCATGGCCTCTGTGGTGTCAGGGCATGGATGTGGTGGCACTGCCTGGCACAGAGGGCACAGGCAGCCTCCCCAGCTGGGCACCCCCTGGGCTGGGATGGTCCCATCACTGCCAGGAGCAAGATGTTTCCCGGTGCCCGTGGGCACAGCCAGGGCCAGGGCTGGTCCCCTCCCGGGTGGGGAAGGAGCTGTCAGGGCAGCTGGGGACAGCTGAGTGGGGGGCCATGCTGCCACTGCAGCCTCAGGGGGAAGCTTTGCCATGGTGCATCCCCCTCCTTTGGGGACCCCTTCCAGAGGTAGATGCGAGTTTATCATCACTGGCCTGTGGAGGAGGTGGGTTTGAGGAGGGAAAAAAAATGTGGAGATGCTGGGGGTTGAACCCAGGGCCTCTTACATGCGAAGCAAGCGCTCTGCCGCTGAGCTACATCCCCTGCCTGTGCTCCCCACACAGGGGGGTTTTGCTGACCCCCCTGCTCCTCGTGGCCCCATTTTAAAACCAGGCAGGTGCACCCATAGCCATGCTGTGCTGGGTAGAGTGAGAGCTTCAGATAAAGTTTAGAAACTCCCACTGAATCATGAGGTGCAGAGAGGAACCCCAGGCTTTCTAAACTTTTCAGAGAGGAGCCTGGGTGTGGCTGGATCCAATCTTAGCCCCAGACTTTGTCAGTGGTTTATCTCTAAAATATTATATAGGTGTAGTAGAAGCTTTATACAGCTTTATCATGCAGGATTAAAAATAAAGCAGATATATAAATATATATGGTTTATTATGATGATTAGGCAAAAAAGATCTTAATCAGAATTACTTGCTACACAATATAGGCGCTATAACAATTATTAAAATATAGTGCACTATGAAGCAATATTGAAGCAATTATATTAAAGCAAATGTATGAAAGCTACCAAAACCAATTATTAAGTAGAGCTTGATGTTTCTCACCCAGACCAATGACTGGGGACAAAATCTCTTTGGCTCAGCCTTAAGGAGTGACCTTGAGGAGTGTCCCCACTCCAGGGGAGAATCTCCACAAATACACTTCAAGAAAGGATCTGTCAGAAAACCCTGCCATTAAAATTTGGGACTGGGTTTTTATAGTATAAAAGGATGGCCTGTGAGTCAGATATGTCCAGGCCAGCTGTGCCAGCTCAACAGCTTTCGTAAAGTTATCAGTAATATTGCTTGTTTGTTCCTTTATCCAGGTATTTTACCAGATCTACTATATCTACATCTCACTATCAAGATGTTTAAATTTGGGATTGATGAGTCATGCTGGTTTCAGCTTTATTCAAAGCCAAAAGCAGTGTGACCCCTTTTTCTTCATTTAGCCTGGAAATAGGGCTTTGTCTGAGTTGTTTCCCCCTTTCCAGGCAGAGCATCCTGCTACAAATGCCCAGGTGACACTCCCACAGCCAGGGAAGAACTAGGGCGACCTCTCAACTGTGACCATCCATCAAAGAAAAATGGAGCTGCCACAGGTCCTGTCTCAACCCAGTCAATTCTGTGAGTACTGAAAGTGAAAAAAGGGTTTCCTGCCCTCACCTACCACCTGGCTCGTTGGTCTAGGGGTATGATTCTCGCTTCGGGTGCGAGAGGTCCCGGGTTCAACTCCCGGACGAGCCCTTGTTTTGGGCACCCACGTGCCTTGGGATGTAGTGGGACCAGGGCCAGGGTGGTGAGAGGGCAGCTGTGGCTCTTGCAGAGAAGGGATGGGCACAGTGATTTGGGTGGGCACATCCCTAAACCAGCACCTGGGAGGGTGCAGTCCAGCCTGTGACAGGTTTGGAGCCCTGGGGGCAGAGTGGGGTTGGCGGTGGGGGCGAGGGGACTTGGCCAAGCCCCTCTTGCTCTTGTACATGGCGATGTAGTTCAGTGGGAGAGCGTAGTTCAGTGAGAGAGCGCTTGCTCAACTTGCAACTCAACAGGAGTTGAATGCAAGAGGCCCTGGGATCAACCCCCAGCATCTCCACGTCCTTTTGCCTCTCCAAGACCCCTCCCTGATGGATGCGGGGCCTCCAGAGACACCCAGATCCCTCCAAAAAATCCCTGGGCTCCCTGTGGCTGCATCTGACCTGGGATTGCCTCCGGGCATCCCAAGGCAGGCAGTGAGGAAATGCCCGCAGAGATTTCCCTCCCTGCCCACGTGCTGCACGCTGTGGTGGCACCCAGTGTCCCTTCCCCACGGTGTCTCTTGGGGTGACCACCTGTGCCGGGAGGACCAGCCGGGGGGCAGGAGGGCTCTGGGTGCCCAAAAACAAGGGCTCGTCCGGGAGTTGAACCCGGGACCTCTCGCACCCTAAGCGAGAATCATACCCCTAGACCAACGAGCCGGGGTGCACAACTTGCCCTGCACCCCCCCTCTGGCCCGGGACACCCCGGACACTTCCGCGCTTCCCAGCAAAACGGCGCTCCAGGCACACGCTGCCACACGGGCCCTGCCTGCGCAGGGACACCGCGCACACACGCACCCATACAACGCTTTACAGCCCTTCCACACCGCACACACGGCACCCACTCACACTTCCCACGCTGATCACTGCGCTCCCCTCTCTCCCGCCCACATCCCATGCGCACCGACACCAAAGGGCACCGACAGCCCCTGACACACAGACACGGCCATTCGCTCCCACCGAGGACAAACACAGCTCACAGGCGATCCCGCAGGAGATCGGCTTCGCGGGATGCCCCACACCGAAAGGCGGCACAAAAAGCACCGGCCATTCCACCTGCTGCAAAGGCCGCCGAGGGGCTTTTTGTGGACGAAAGAGGCGCTGGAAGTGCGACATGCTGGATCTGGCACCTCGCGGCCACAGCAAGAGGCACCTCCCTGCTCTCAGAGTGTGCAAGGCCACACAGAGCCCTGGCTGCCCCTGAGCCCCCAACAGGGTCTGGGAGGTGCAGAGTGGGGGGCAGAGGGGCTGCACCCCGGCTCGTTGGTCTAGGGGTATGATTCTCGCTGAGAGTGCAAGAGGTCCTGGGTTCAACTCCCAGATGAGCATTTGCTTTTGGCCACCCACCATCTCCAGCGCTGAGGGTGACCCTTCCTGGCTGGGTACATCCCTGTGGGAAGGATGGACTGGCAGCAAGGTGCTGCTGGAGGAGGAAGGTGTAGCTCAGATCAACCCCCAGCATTCTTACGTCCTTTTTCCTTCTCAGTCCCCTCCCTGCTGGATACAGGGCTGCCAGAGTTCCCCAGGAAAGGCCTGGGGCTGCGTCCTGGCATCCCAAGGCTGTGTAAAAATCTCATGGCTTTTTCTCTACCCTGCCTGGATGCTGCAGCGCATAGGAGGCCTTTTTCTTCCTTCTCCACAAGGCTCAGGGTGTCTCTTGATGTGAACATCGATGCTGGGGGGAGCAGCTCAGAAGGAGGAGGGTAGTGGGTGCCAAATAGGCAGATTCATCCAGGAGTTGAATCCAGGACCTCTTGCACTCTAAACAAGAATCACACACTCAGACTAATGAGCCGGGATGCACTGCTACCCCTGGGATGTGGGACAGGGCGATGAGGGGGAATCCACTCAGCATCCTGGGGAAATGTTCCACATCCCCACCCCACTGCCCTCAGTATCTTTTTCCTCACCTCTTCCAGGTCTGCAAAACCTGAAGAATCCCAGGGTTATCGAAGTCCCTGCTCCCGAGGGTGAGGCTGTGGGTGCTCTGGCTGTTCATGACGCTCCCATAAGACATCCTCCTGGGAGCCCCAGCGTGTGAATCTGGGCGTTGGGCAAAACCCATCGCTGTGAGCAGGATTCGAACCTGCGCAGGGAACCCCTATTGGATTTCGAGTCCAACGCCTTCACCCCTCGGCCATCACAGCCCTGAGTCCCAAGGTGGGGGTGACCCCTTTTTCTTCATTTAGCCTGGAAATAGGGCTTTGTCTGAGTTGTTTCCCCCTTTCCAGGCAGAGCATCCTGCTACAAATGCCCAGGTGACACTCCCACAGCCAGGGAAGAACGAGGGCGACCTCTCAACTGTGACCATCCATCAAAGAAAAATGGAGCTGCCACAGGTCCTGTCTCAACCCAGTCAATTCTGTGAGTACTGAAAGTGAAAAAAGGGTTTCGGGAGGGGTAGCGCACCCCGGCTCGTTGGTCTAGGGGTATGATTCTCGCTTAGGGTGCGAGAGGTCCCGGGTTCAAATCCCGGACGAGCCCTTCTTTTTGGGCATTTCCCCCCCCCTGCTCCCGCCTGGCCGGTGCGGAGCCCGACGGGACCCGGCCATCGAGTTTTACCCCTCAGGGACACCTGCAGGGCCGGGGCTTTGAGCTTAGCGTGGCACACAGAGCGTCACACGGGGCTGTGTCCTGTCCCTGGAGTCCCAACCCATTGGTCCTCAGAGTGATCCTATTTTTGAGGTGGCAGCGGGATGGGGATGGGCTGGGAAGGCCTGTGTCTCTGGCCGTGGGACACCCGTGGCAGTGGGGCCAGTGAGCGCCATGGTTCAGCTGGCCAAAGTGCCTGTCTACTAAACAGGAGATCCTGGATTCGACTTCCAGTGGTGCCTGGGTCTGGGAGGCTGTTTTACCTCCCTACCCCAAGTTGGGGGCACTGCTGGGGGTTTCCCACTGCCCCTTTTTGCCCTTCACAATGATGGTGCTGACTCAGAGCAATTTGGATGCACACTTTTACTGAAAGCTTATTTCAGTGTCCCCAGGGTCCCCCGCTGGACACAGCAGTGACCAGGGCATCTCTCCCACCCAGGAGCCACTCCTGTCCCTGCCCTGTGGCACCTGCAAGCCTCACAAGCAGCAGCAGGATCTGTTCCGCTCGGCATGGCTGCCCTGCCCACAGCCCACCCTCCAGGCTCCTACACCTGGCAGCGCTGGCTGGAGGGACCTGGCAGCGTCTCAGGTACCTTCCCAGGAGTGCCCAGACCTGTCCAATGGTCAGGATGAGCCACAGGAGAGGGCGAATCCCCGCTGGGTGGGGAGAAGGGAGCTGTTTGGATCCCTTTCCAGGTAGGTCACCCAGAGCCACCCAGCATCCCGGGGCCAGTGGGGGCTTGGGGTGGTGTGGGACCAGGGCACTCTCCTCTGCCCCTCTGGGCTCCCACCACATGCAGGATGAGATTTGCACTTTGCCTTTTTTGCCCTTTCTTTGTTGGTTTTTTTTTTTTCCAGTTACAACGAACAGGCATAATCACTGACAATTCTGATGGGAAAAACCCACCTATGCCTTCTGTGCCCACACTCCCCACAGTATCCAGGGTATCCATCCATGGTTTTAGACCTCCTTTGTCCCAGTTTGCTCCCTGTTGCACCCACCTTTCGGAAGATTATCGCCTGGCTGCTCAACAGCCACTATTGGCAGTAATCGCTCTTGTAAGGATTTCTGAGTGCTTTCTTTTCCACGAGTCTTGGATAAGAGACTTCCAGTGCCTCCACATAAGGAGCTTGGCTGGCCCTTTAGGAACTACGTCAATTTTTCCTGCCATCCCTTTCCCAAAATCTGCAGGGCACCGGTGACTTTTGACCCTGGGGAGGATGCAGATGCCAGGGTAGACCAGGCACTTGCTGGTGCCATTTCCCCTCCCGCTCCCGCCGAGTCCCCGTGTGCCGCAGGAATCCGAGCCCAGCCTAAAAGTCCCCAGTCCTCTCCGCGCGGCAGCAAAATCCCGACGAGGGTGGGATTCGAACCCACGCGTGCAGAGCACAATGGATTAGCAGTCCATCGCCTTAACCACTCGGCCACCTCGTCCCCTGTGGCAGCCCCCTTTTTTAGCAGAATTTTTTTTAGCAGAATTTTTTTTGATTTTTTTTTTTTGCTCACAGACCGTCCCGGTCCTGTCGCCGGTTCGCGCACTGGAGGCCCAACGTGAAACGGGCGCCGCAACGCCCTCTTAGCGCAGTAGGCAGCGCGTCAGTCTCATAATCTGAAGGTCCTGAGTTCGAGCCTCAGAGAGGGCAGTATTTTGGGGTTTCTTGGTTTGTTTTTTTTTTTTT
>NW_008240022.1:26654-29786 GCF_000691975.1 Corvus brachyrhynchos | reverse complement strand
TGGGGACATTTGGAGGGGATTTGGGGACATTTGTGGGAGGGTTGGGGACATTGGAGGGGATTTGGGGACATTTGGGGGGGTTTGGGGACATTTTGGGGGGATTTAGGGACATTTGGAGGGGGTTTGGGGACATTTGGAGGCGATTGAGGGACATTTGGAGGGGGTTTGGGGACATTTGGAGGCGATTTAGGGACATTTGGAGGGGTTTTGGGGACATTTGGAGAGGATTTGGGGAGGTTTGGGGACATTTTGGGGGGGATTTGGGGACATTAGGGGGGGTTTGGAGACATTTGGAGGGGGTTTGGGGACATTTGGAGGCGATTTAGGGACATTTGGAGGGGTTTTGGGGACATTTGGAGAGGATTTGGGGAGGTTTGGGGACATTTTGGGGGGGATTTGGGGACATTAGGGGGGGTTTGGAGACATTTGGAGGGGGTTTGGGGACATTTGGAGGCGATTTAGGGACATTTGGAGGGGTTTTGGGGACATTTGGAGAGGATTTGGGGAGGTTTGGGGACATTTTGGGGGGGATTTGGGGACATTAGGGGGGGTTTGGAGACATTTGGAGGGGGTTTGGGGACATTTGGAGGCGATTTAGGGACATTTGGAGGGGTTTTGGGGACATTTGGAGAGGATTTGGGGAGGTTTGGGGACATTTTGGGGGGGATTTGGGGACATTAGGGGGGGTTTGGAGACATTTGGAGGGGGTTTGGGGACATTTGGAGGCGATTTAGGGACATTTGGAGGGGTTTTGGGGACATTTGGAGAGGATTTGGGGAGGTTTGGGGACATTTTGGGGGGGATTTGGGGACATTAGGGGGGGTTTGGAGACATTTGGAGGGGGTTTGGGGACATTTGGAGGCGATTTAGGGACATTTGGAGGGGTTTTGGGGACATTTGGAGAGGATTTGGGGAGGTTTGGGGACATTTTGGGGGGGATTTGGGGACATTAGGGGGGGTTTGGAGACATTTGGAGGGGGTTTGGGGACATTTGGAGGCGATTTAGGGACATTTGGAGGGGTTTTGGGGACATTTGGAGAGGATTTGGGGAGGTTTGGGGACATTTTGGGGGGGATTTGGGGACATTAGGGGGGGTTTGGAGACATTTGGAGGGGGTTTGGGGACATTTGGAGGCGATTTAGGGACATTTGGAGGGGTTTTGGGGACATTTGGAGAGGATTTGGGGAGGTTTGGGGACATTTTGGGGGGGATTTGGGGACATTAGGGGGGGTTTGGAGACATTTGGAGGGGGTTTGGGGACATTTGGAGGCGATTTAGGGACATTTGGAGGGGTTTTGGGGACATTTGGAGAGGATTTGGGGAGGTTTGGGGACATTTTGGGGGGGATTTGGGGACATTAGGGGGGGTTTGGAGACATTTGGAGGGGGTTTGGGGACATTTGGAGGCGATTTAGGGACATTTGGAGGGGTTTTGGGGACATTTGGAGAGGATTTGGGGAGGTTTGGGGACATTTTGGGGGGGATTTGGGGACATTAGGGGGGGTTTGGAGACATTTGGAGGGGGTTTGGGGACATTTGGAGGCGATTTAGGGACATTTGGAGGGGTTTTGGGGACATTTGGAGAGGATTTGGGGAGGTTTGGGGACATTTTGGGGGGGATTTGGGGACATTAGGGGGGGTTTGGAGACATTTGGAGGGGGTTTGGGGACATTTGGAGGCGATTTAGGGACATTTGGAGGGGTTTTGGGGACATTTGGAGAGGATTTGGGGAGGTTTGGGGACATTTTGGGGGGGATTTGGGGACATTAGGGGGGGTTTGGAGACATTTGGAGGGGGTTTGGGGACATTTGGAGGCGATTTAGGGACATTTGGAGGGGTTTTGGGGACATTTGGAGAGGATTTGGGGAGGTTTGGGGACATTTTGGGGGGGATTTGGGGACATTAGGGGGGGTTTGGAGACATTTGGAGGGGGTTTGGGGACATTTCTGGGGATTTGGGGACATTTCGGGGGAGTTTGAGGACATTTTGGGGGGATTTGGGGACATTGGGAGGGGTTTGGGGACATTTGGGGACATTTGAGGGGGGTTTGAGGGCATTTTGGGGGGATTTGGGGACATTGGGAGGGGATTTGGGGACATTTCGGGGGGGATTTGGGGACATTTGGAGGGGATTTGGGGATGTTTCCCAGGGATGTGGGGACAACTGGGCGGAGGAGGGGCCGTAGCTCACCTGTCCCAGGTGTGTCTCACCTGTGTCACCTGTCCCTCACCTGTCCCACCTGTCCCAGGTGTCCCTCACCTATCCCAGGGGTCCATCCCCTCTCTCACCTGTCTCTCCCCCGTGTCTCACCTGTCTCCCCTGTCCCTCTGTTGCCTCACCTGTCCCAGGTGTATCTCACCTGTCCCTCACCTGTCCCTCACCTGTCCCAGGTGTATCTCACCTGTCCCTCACCTGTCCCTTCCGTGTCTCACCTGTCCCAGGTGTATCTCACCTGTCCCTCACCTATCCCTCACCTCTCCCTCACCTGTCCCAGGTGCCCCTCCCCTGTCTCTCCCCTGTCCCTCACCTGTCCCAGGTGTATCTCCCGTGTCTCCCCTGTCTCACCTGTCCCAGGTGCCCCTCCCCTGTCTCATCTCTCACCTGCCCCAGGTGTCTCTCACCTGTCCTTCACCTGTCCCAGGTTTATCTCCCGTCTCTCACCTGTCTCACCTGTCCCACGTGCCCCTCCCCTCTCACCTGTCCCTCACCTGTCTCTCCCCTGTCCCAGGTGCCCCGCCCCCATCTCACCTGTCTCACCTGTCCCAGGTGCCCCTCCCCTCTCACCTGTCTCTCACCTGTTCCAGGTGTCCCTCCCCCATCTCCCCTGTCCCAGGTGCCCCTCCCCTGTCCCTCCCCTGTCTCTCACCTGTCCCTCACCTGTCCCTCCCCTCCCTCCCCCATCTCACCTGTCTCACCTGTCCCACGTGCCCCTCCCCTCTCACCTGTCCCTCACCTGTCTCTCACCTGTTCCAGGTGTCCCTCCCCCATCTCCCCTGTCCCAGGTGCCCCTCACCTGTCTCTCACCTGTCCCTCCCCTGTCTCTCACCTGTCTCTCACCTGTCCCTCCCCTGTCCCTCCCCTTTCTCTCCCCTGTCCCTCCCCTGTTTCTCACCTGTCTCTCCCCTGTCCCTCG
>NW_008240022.1:24633-25870 GCF_000691975.1 Corvus brachyrhynchos | reverse complement strand
CACGCGCTCGGGCGGCGTCGGCGTCAACCTGGCCGGGGCCGACACCGTGGTGTTCTACGACTCCGACTGGAACCCCACCATGGACGCGCAGGCCCAGGACCGGTGCCACCGCATCGGCCAGACCCGCGACGTCCACATCTACAGGTGAGCGCGCCTGGGCATCGCCTGGGCTCAGCTGGGTGCCTGGAGAGGCACCTGGGGCTCACCTGGGTGGGTATTTGGGAGGTAGGAGCTCACCTGTGGCACCTGGGGCTCACCTGGGTGAGGGGAGCTCACCTGGGCGAGACGAGCTCAGCTGGGTGCCTGGAGAGGCACCTGGGGCTCAGCTGGGTGAGAGGAGCTCACCTGGGGCTCACCTGGGTGGGTATTTGGGAGTTAAGGGCTCACCTGTGGCACCTGGGTGCTCACCTGGGCACCTGGAGAGGCACCTGGGTGTTCACCTGGGTGAGAGGAGCTCAGCTGGGGCTCACCTGTGGCACCTGGGTGTTCACCTGGGTGGGTATTTGGGAGGTGGGAGCTCACCTGTGGCACCTGGGGCTCACCTGGGTGGGTATTTGGGAGGTAGGAGCTCACCTGTGGCACCTGGGGCTCACCTGGGTGGTTGCTTGGCTGGCTGAGGGCTCACCTGGGCAGGCCCAGGACCGGTGCCACCGCATCGGCCAAACCCGCGACGTCCACATCTACAGGTGAGCGCGCCTGGGCATCGCCTGGGCTCAGCTGGGTGCCTGGAGAGGCACCTGGGGCTCACCTGGGTGGGGATTTGGGAGTTAGGGGCTCACCTGTGGCACCTGGGGCTCACCTGGGTGAGGGGAGCTCACCTGGGCGAGACGAGCTCAGCTGGGTGCCTGGAGAGGCACCTGGGGCTCAGCTGGGTGAGAGGAGCTCACCTGGGGCTCACCTGGGTGGGGATTTGGGAGTTAGGAGCTCACCTGTGGCACCTGGAGCTCACCTGGGTGGGTATTTGGGAGGTAGGAGCTCACCTGTGGCACGTGGGGCTCACCCGGGTGGGTATTTGGGAGGTGGGAGCTCACCTGTGGCACCTGGGTGCTCACCTGGGCAGGTGGGAGCTCACCTGGGCGGTTGCTTGGCTGTTTGGGGGTTTGTGTCCCACCTGTCTCTCCTGTCCCACCTGTCCCTCATTTCTTTCACCTGTCCCACCTGTCCCTCACCTGTCTCACCTGTGTCCCACCTGCCTCACTTGTTCTTCACCTGTCCCACCTGTGCCCCTTGTCCGTCA
>NW_008240022.1:22238-23222 GCF_000691975.1 Corvus brachyrhynchos | reverse complement strand
GGGCAGGTGAGGGCAGGGTGGGAGCACCCAAATTTGGGCAGTGCCAGGTGTGGGGGAAGCTCCTGGGGACACCTTGGGGGTCCAGGTGAGGCTCAGGTGTGCCCAGGTGTGCCCAGGTGTGCAGGGCACCCGAATTTGGGGGCTTTAGGTGAGATCCTGCTGTGCCCAGATGTGCCCAGGTGGCCCCAAATGGGGTCCCAGGTGTGCCCAGGTGTGCCCAGATGGCCTCAGCTACTCCCAGGTGCCCCCAGGTGGCCCCAGATGTCCCCAGGTGGCCCCAGGTGTCATCCAGGTGGCCCCAGAGGCCCCCAAATGGAGTCTCAGGTGTCTCCAGATGTCCCCAGGTGCCCCCAAATGGGGTCTCAGGTGTGCCCAGGTGCCCCCAAATGGGGTCTGAGAGGTCCCCAGGTATCACCCAGGTGCCCCCAGGTGTCCCCAGGTGCCCTCAAATGGGATCCCAGGTGTCCCCAGACGTCCCCAGGTGTCCCCAGGTGCCCCCAAAGGGGGTCTGAGATGTTCCTAGATGTCCCCAGCTGCCCCGAGGTGTCCCCAGGTGTCCCCAAATGGGGTCTCAGATGCCTCCAGGTGCCCCCAGGCACCACCAGGTGCCCCCAAATGGGGTCTGAGATGTCCCCAGATGCCCCCAGGTGTGACCAGGTGTGCCCAGGTGCCCCCAAATAGGGTCTGAGATGTCCCCAGGTGCCCCCAGGTGTGCCCAGGTGTCCCCAGGTGCCACCCAGGTACCCCCAAATGGGGTCTGAGATGTCCCCAGGTGCCCCCAGGTACCCCCAGATGCCCCCAAATGGGGTCTGAGATGTCCCCAGGTGCCCCCAGATGCCCCCAGATGCCCCCAAATGGGGTCTGAGATGTCCCTAGATGTCCCCAGCTGCCCCGAGGTGTGCCCAGGTGCCACCCAGGTGCCACCCAGGTGTGCCCAGGTGCCACCCAGGTGTGCCGCGTCCCGCAGCAAACCATCCGCGAGCT
>NW_008240022.1:20349-20889 GCF_000691975.1 Corvus brachyrhynchos | reverse complement strand
GTCCCCAGTGTCCAGCAGGGTCCCCAGTGTCCCCAGTGTCCAGCAGGGTCCCCAATGTCCAGCAGGGTCCCCAGTGTCCAGCAGGGCTCCCAGGTCCATCAGGATCCCAGTGTCCCCAGTGTCCATCAGGATCCCAGTGTCCCCAGTGTCCAGCTGTGTCCCCAATGTCCAGCAGGGCTCCCAATGTCCATCAAAGTCCCCAATGTCCAGCAGTGTCCCCAGTGTCCGCAGTGTCCAGCAGGGGCCCCAATGGCCTCAATGTCCAGCAGTGTCCCCAGTGACCATCAAAGTCCCCAGGGTCCCCAGTGTCCAGCAGGGTCCTCAGTGTCCAGCAGGGTCCCCGGTGTCCCCAGTGTCCAGCAGGGTCCCCAATGTCCATCAAAGTCCCCAATGTCCAGCAGGGTCCCCAGTGTCCATCAAAGTCCCCAGTGTCCAGGAGGGTCCCCAGTGGCTCCAGTGTCCCCAATGTCCAGCAGTGTCCCCAGTGTCCAGCAGGGCTCCCGATGTCCATCAAAGTCTCCAGTGTCCAGCAGGGTCCCC
>NW_008240022.1:17693-18088 GCF_000691975.1 Corvus brachyrhynchos | reverse complement strand
AAAAAACCCCCAAAACCAAACCTTTCAGGAAGTGCCAAAATCCCACAAAAAATCCCCGAATTCCATCCCTGGAACTGCCCCCAAAACCAGGAGGGAGCCCCTGAATTCCCCCAAATTCGGCCCCGATGTCCCCAAATGTCCCAAATCCCCAAAATGTTCCCAACCACCCCCAATGTCCCCAACACCCCCAGTGTCCCCAACGTCCCCGATGTCCCCAACACCCCCAACGTCCCCAACACCTCCAACACCCCGAACACCCTCAACCCCCTGAACGTCCCCGACGTCCCCGACGTCACCAACGTCCCCAGTGGCCCCAACGTCCCTCATGTCCCAATGTGCCCCCGATGTCCCCACCCCCCCCAACATCCCCGATGTCCCCGCTGTCCCCCATGCCC
>NW_008240022.1:14217-16858 GCF_000691975.1 Corvus brachyrhynchos | reverse complement strand
GAGGAGCTGTCCAAGGCCGAGCAGGAGATCGCCGCCCTGGTCGAGCAGGTCCGGCCGGGCCTGGGGGGTTTTGGGGATGGTTTTGGGGTGATTTGGGGTGGTTTGGGGGAGTTTTGGGGTGATTTGGGATGGTTATGGGGAGTTACGGGATGGTTTAGGGTCATTTAGGGGCATTCTTGGAGGTTTGGGGGAGATTTGGGATGGTTTAGGGGAGTTTTGGGGTGGTTATGGGGAGATTTGGGATGGTTTGGGGGTGTTTTGGGAGGATTTGGGGTGGTTTAGGGGGGTTAAAGGATGGTTCATGGTCATTTAGGGGCATTTTGGGAGGTTATGGGGAGATTTGGGATGGTTATGGGTGGGGAGGTTATGGGGAGATTTGGGATGGTTATGGGGGGTTTTGGGATGGTTTATAGGGGATTTTGAGATGATTTGGGGTGGTTATGGGGAGATTTGGGATGGTTATGGGGAGTTTTGGGATGGTTATGGGGAGTTTTGGGATGGTTTGGGGAGATTTGGGATGGTTTGGGGAGATTTGAGATGGTTATGGGGAGTTTTGGGATGGTTTGGGGGTGTTTTGGGATGGTTATGGGGGGGTTTGAGATGATTTGGGGTGGTTATGGGGAGTTTTGGGAGGATTTGAGATGGTTTTAGGGAGGTTTGGGGTGGTTTTGGGGGGGCTTTGGATTGATTTGGGATGGTTTAGGGGAGTTTTGGGCTGGTTTATGGTCATTTAGGGGCATTTTGGGAGGTTTGGGGGAGATTTGGGATGGTTGGGGGGAGTTACGGGATGGTTTTTGGGGGTTTTGGGGTGATTTGGGATGGTTTAGGGGCATTTAGGGGCATTTTGGGATGGTTTGGGGTGATTTGGGATGGTTTTGGGGAGTTTTGGGATGGTTTAGGGTCATTTAGGGGCGTTCTGGGAGGTTTGGAGGGGTTTGGGGGGGTTTGGGGTGATTTGGGATGGTTTTGGGGAGTTTTGGGATGGTTTATGGTCATTTAGGGGCATCCTGGGAGGTTTGGGGGAGATTTGGGATGGTTTTTGGGGAGTTTTGGGGTGGTTTTGGGGAGTTACGGGCTGGTTATGGGTAGTTTTGGGATGGTTTGGGGGAATTTTGGGAGGTTTGGGGGTGTTTTGGGAGGATTTGGGGGATTTTTGGGGCGATTTGGGGGGGTTTGGGGGGTTTTGGGATGGGTTTTGGGGTGGTTTTGTGGAGTTTTGGGATGGTTTGGGGGAGTTACGGGATGGTTTGGGGGAGTTACGGGATGGTTTTTGGGGGGTTTTGGGGTGATTTGGGATGGTTTTGGGGAGTTACAGGAGGGTTTTGGGGAGTTACGGGATGGTTTGCGGTCATTTAGGGGCATTCTGGGAGGTTTGGAGGGGTTTTGGGGGGGTTTGGGGTGATTTGGGATGGTTTGGGGGTGTTTTGGGAGGATTTAGGATGGTTTTGGGGAGTTTTGGGATGGTTTTTGGAGAGGTTTTGGGGTGATTTGGGGTGGTTTAGGGGAGTTTTGGGATGGTTCGTGGTCATTTAGGGGCATTCTTGGAGGTTTGGGGGAGATTTGGGATGGTTTGGGGGTGTTTTGGGAGGATTTGGGATGGTTTTGGCGAGTTTTGGGGTGGTTTTGGGGGGTTTTGGGGTGATTTGGGGTGGTTTGGGGGAGTTTTGGGATGATTTAGGGGTGTTTTGGGAGGATTTCGGATGGTTTTAGGGAGTTTTGGAATGATTCGGGGGCATTTTGGGACGGTTGGGGGTCATTTAGGTGCATTCTGGGAGGTTTGGGGGATTTTTGGGGTGATTTAGAGTCACTTAGGGTCATTTTGGGATGGTTTAGGGACGTTTCAGGAGGATTTGGGGGAGATTTGGGGCATTTTGGGATGATTTAGGATCACTTAGGGTTGTTCTGGGATGGTTTTGGGGTGTTTTGAGATGATTAAGGGGCAATTTGGGATGATTTAGGGGCATTTTGGGATGGTTTAGGGTCGTTTAGGGGCATTCTGGGAGGTTTGGAGGGGTTTTGGGGCGATTTTGGGATGGGTATGGGGAGTTTTGGGATGGTTTAGGGGAGTTTTGGGATGATTTAGGGGAATTTTGGGATGATTTAGGGGTGTTTAGGGGCATTCTGGGAATATTTAGGGGAATTACGGGATGATTTTGGGGCGTTTTGGGAGCATTAGGGGAGTTTTGGGATGGTTTCAGGGTGTTTGAGGGCATTTTGGGACAATTTAGGGGAATTTTGGGGCGATTTGGAAGGATTTTGGGGCGTTTTGGGATGGTTTAGGGGAGTTTTGGGGCGACTTGGGGGATTTTGGGGGCAATTTGGGATGATTTAGGAGAATTTTGGGATGGTTTAGGGGCATTTTGGGATGATTTAGGGGGACTTAGGGACATTCTGGGAGTTTTGGGGTGTTCAGGGTCAGTTGGGGTCGTTTTGGGATGATTTGGGGGCATTTTGGGATGATTTGGGGACATTTTGGGATGATTTAAGGGCATTTTGGGATGATTTAGGGGCATTTTGGGGTGATTTGGGGGCATTTGGGGATGATTTGGGGGCATTTTGGGATGATTTGGGGACATTTTGGGATGATTTAAGGGCATTTTGGGATGATTTAGGGGCATTTTGGGGTGATTTGGGGGCATTT
>NW_008240022.1:4687-5442 GCF_000691975.1 Corvus brachyrhynchos | reverse complement strand
CAGACCCGGTGGCCTTTGGGTGACCCCAACATGGCTGATGCAGTGACCTCCAACTGACCCCAACATGGCCACCACGGTGACCTCTGAATGACCCCAACATGGCCGACACAATGACCTCTGAGTGACCCCACCATGGCTGCCACAGTGACCTTTGAGTGACCCCAAGATGGTTGACACCGTGACCTCTGAGTGACCCCAAGATGGCCGACACGGTGACCTTTGGGTGACCCCAACATGGCTGATGCAGTGACCTCCAACTGACACCCACACGCCCACCACGGTGACCTCTGAATGCCCCCAACATGGCCGACACAATGACCTCTGAGTGACCCCACCATGGCCGCCCGCCACAATGACCTTTGAGTGACGCCAACATGGCCGACATGGTGACCTCTGGATGACCCCAAGATGGCCGCCACAGTGACCTCTGGATGACCCCAAGATGGCCGCCATTGCTCCTCCCATTATCTCTGCAATGATTCCAAGATGGCCGCCTCGGCGATCGATGACATCACTTCCGGCGGCCATCTTGGACCTGGTGACATCACTGCGGGCGGCCATCTTGACACGTGATCTGCACGGTGGCGGCCATCTTGGATACGGTGACGTCAGATCTGGCGGCCATCTTGAACTTGCTGACATCACCACTGTTTCCTCAGTGACATCACTAATGGCGGCCATCTTGAACTCGATGACATCACCACCGTTACCTCCGTGACGTCACCAGCGGCGGCCATCATGAAAGCGGTGACGTC
>NW_008240022.1:3110-4578 GCF_000691975.1 Corvus brachyrhynchos | reverse complement strand
GTGGCCCGGCGGCCATCTTGACCATGAGCAGAGTTCAGAAACCTGGCGGCCATCTTGTTTCTTGGCGGCCATCTTGTTTCTTGGCGGCCATCTTGTTTCTTGGTGGCCATCTTGTTTCCCGGCAGCCATCTTTGTTTCCTTGCGGCCATCTTGTTCCCTTGCAGCCATCTCATTTCCCGGCGGCCATCTTGACCAACCTGGCAGCCATCTTGACTGCTGATCACGTGACCCGGTGGCCATCTTGACCATGAGCAGAGCCCAGAACCCGGCGACCATCTTGTTTCCCGGTGGCCATCTTGACTCCACTCCAACCCTCCCCCGGTGGCCATCTTGACCAACCCGGCGGCCATCTTGTTTCTTGGTGGCCATCTTGACAGTGACAGCAAGGAAACCCGGCAGCCATCTTGACCGCTCTGGCAGCCATCTTGTTTCCCAGCAGCCATCTTGCCTCTGCGCCATGCCTGGCCCGGCGGCCATCTTGACTGCTGGTCATGTGACCCGGGGGCCATCTTGACCATGAGCAGAGTTCAGAAACCTGGCGGCCATCTTGTTTCTCGGCGGCCATCTTGTTTCCTTGCAGCCGTCTTGTTTCCCGGCAGCCATCTTGACCAACCCGGTGGCCATCTTGACTGCTGATCACGTGACCCAGTGGCCATCTTGACCATGAGCAGAGCCCAGAACCTGGCGACCATCTTGGCCAATCCGGCGGCCATGTTACCTCCTTGCAGCCATCTTGACAGTGACAGCAAGGAAACCCGGTGGCTATCCTGACCACCCTGGCGGCCATCTTGTTTCTGAGCAGCCATCTTGACCCACTCCATGCCTGACCCGGCAGCCATCTTGGCCACCCTGGCGGCCATCTTGACCACGAGCAGAGCCCAGAAACTCAGCAGCCATCTTGTTTCCTGGCTGCCATCTTGACAGCAACAGCAAGGAAACCCCATAGCCATCTTGTTTCCCGGTAGCCATCTTGACTCTGCTCCACACCTGGCTTGGCAGCCATCTTGACCGCTCATCACGTGACCCGGCAGCCATCTCGACCACCAGCAGAGCCCGGAACCCAGCGGCCATCTTGCTTCCCAGCGGCCATCTTGTCTCCTTGCAGCCATCTTGGCAGCAACAGCAAGGAAGACTGGCGGCCATCTTGACCACCCTGGCGGCCATCTTGACCGCTCATCACGTGACCCGGCAGCCATCTCGACCACAAGCAGAGCCTGGAAGCCCGGTGGCCATCTTGACAGCAACAGCAAGGAAACCTGGCGGCCATTTTGTTCCCCAGCAGCCATCTTGACCCACTCGACACCCAACCCGACCACCATCTTGACCAGCCTGGCGGCCATCTTGCCTCCCCGTGCGGCCATGTTGCCTCCTCTCCACGCCCAACCCAGCGGCCATCTTGACCCACTCCATGCCTGACCCAGCCGCCATCTTGACCAACCCAGCGGCCATCTCGCCCACTCCCCCCCAC
>NW_008240022.1:0-765 GCF_000691975.1 Corvus brachyrhynchos | reverse complement strand
GGGTGGTGTGGCCGTCGCGTGCGCGGGGCCTCCGCTCCGCTAGGGGGCGTTGACGGCTGCTCCGGCTCCGGTGAGCGCTGAGGGAGAGGGCGGGAAGGGCCCTAAAAAACCCCCTTAAAAAACCCCCCAAATCGCTCGAAATCGACCCAAAATGACCCAAAATTGCGTCGGAACCACCCCCGAAACCCCCCCGGAGCTTCTTCGGGTCGCTCCGAAGCGCCGTTCCCGCCCTCGCCCCTCAGGGTCCCCTCAGGCCGCCATTTTGGCGCCTCAGGGCGGCTTTGAGGGCTCAAAGGGCCCCAAAATGCCTCGAATTCCGCCCAAAATGCCCCAAATTCCCTCCCGCCATCCCTTCAGAGCCTCTAAATTCCAACCAGGTCCCGCTGCCGTTCAAAAAAAACCCCGAATTCCCCCAAAATTTTATTCCGGGAGCGCTCAAATCTCTCGTGCGGTTTCCGCTAAGCTCCGCGCACCCCAAAATCCTCCAAATCTCCCCCAAATCTCATCTCGAGAGCCCCAAATTGCCCCAAATTTCCATCCTGGGACCCCCCCCAAATCCCGCATGAGACTTTTCCACCCCTCCCGCCCTCAAGAATCTCCCGAATTCCTCCCAAATTTCTTTCCTGTAAAACCAAATTCTTTTTAGGTTTTATTCCGT
This sequence comes from Corvus brachyrhynchos, assembly GCF_000691975.1. NCBI lineage: Eukaryota > Metazoa > Chordata > Aves > Passeriformes > Corvidae > Corvus > Corvus brachyrhynchos. Next base: position 107 of record NW_008240022.1, on the reverse strand, counting down.
GGGCCCCCCAAATCCCCCAATTTCCCCGAATTCCTCTTTTTTCACCCCAAAATCTTCTTCAATGCACGCAGGACCTCCCAAATTGCCTCCCAGACTTTCCAAAATCC
>NW_008240021.1:890639-891227 GCF_000691975.1 Corvus brachyrhynchos | reverse complement strand
CCTCTGCAGCCTGGGAGGCAGGAGGACGGGGGAAATGACAAGTCACAGCTCGCTCCTCCCGGCTGGACGGGTGCTGGCCCCGCATCCCCGGGGCCCCTGCCCAGGTGCCACCGTGCCCGGGCAGCCGGGCCAGGAGCTCCGGTGCTTCCCCCTGATCCCACGGCAACGCCGGAGGCTGCCCGGACAGCGGGATGGGGTGAGGGGCCCCGGCCCTGCCCCACGCATAGGAGAGGGGTGCAGAATGGGAGGCAAATGGAGAGGAAAGGAGCGAGGGGGAAGAGAAGCGAAAGGCGGTGAGAAGAGATGGGAGGTGCTGACCTGTCCCTCACCCCAGAGCCCCCTGATCTCTGCTGCTGGCACAGACCCCTGGACATGGGTCACCGAACCTTGCCTGGCACTGCACGAGGAGTCCCAGATCATCTCCTACGGTACCACCATCAACATCAGCCTGGAGGCAGCTAAAGAGACCAGCGAGACAAGGGAAAACCTCCACAACAGAGCTGGCACCTGTGGAGACGTCCAGGCACAACTGGGGAGATGCTTAGGAATCCCAGACTGGTTTGGGTTGGAAGAGACCTTAAAGCCCAT
>NW_008240021.1:888018-890172 GCF_000691975.1 Corvus brachyrhynchos | reverse complement strand
CCTGAGCACAGGGGCACAGGGACCCAATCCCAATCCCTTTCCTGCTGCCCGCACTGGGGGATCAGCCCAGGGCACGGGGATTTAAGGTCCCAGTGCTCATGGCCAGGGCCTGGGGAGCTTCTCCCCACCAATCCCCAGCTCCTTCCCCCCAGGGCTGCTCCCAATCCATCCTCCCCAGCCTCTGTTTGTGCTGGGATTGCCCTGAGCCAGGCGCAGGACCTTGCCCTTGGCCCTGCTGAGCTTCATGAGGCTGGCACGGTGCCACCTCTCCAGCCTGTCCAGGTGCCTCTGGATGCCCCATCCCTTCCTCCAGCGTGTGACCACAGCACCCAGCTCCGTGTCCATGGCAAATGTGTAGGGCTGCCCCGGATCCCGGTGTCTGTGTCACCAACAAAGACATTTCCCAGCGCCGGTGCCAGCCCTGGCTCCCGAGGAACACCAGTCCTCACTGCTCTTCACCACCCCTGAACCCGCTGATGCTGCTGCTCTTCTGCCTTTGCTTTTCCACTGCCCTTGGTGGAGGAGAAGCCCCAAGTCTCTTTTCCATGGTGTCCATTACACGTCCCAGTCGCTGTTGCCAGACAGGGCAGGTGCTGGCACCTTGTGAGGTCCCAGCAGGAGCAGAGGGGTTGGACTTGCCCTGGAGCTGCACACTCTGGGATTTCTGACTCCCTCTCCAAGCCATACAGTCTGTCTTTGTTTGTATTCATGGTTTTAGGACAGATTTAGCATGAGTTCAGTTGTGCTTCCCATGTTTTCTCGTGGATCAGAGGGGTGTGTAAAGGTTGGGCTGGGAAAGCCCTCTGAGACTGTCAAGTCCAGCCATCCCCAGCACTGCCAAGGCCACCACTGACCGTGTCCCCAGTTGCCACATCCTGTTAAATCCCTCCAGGGATGTAACTCCAGCATTGCCCTGGGCAGCCTGTGCCAGGGCTGGACAACCCTTTCCATAAAGAAATTTCCCCATTGTCCAACCTTAACCTCCCCACACCTACAAGAAAGTCCAAACCCTCAATTCCAGTAGCTGCTTCCTGTCTCACCTGAGGGACCATTGTCACCTGACTCTAAGTTACAGGTCAGTTTAAACTCAAACTGGGAGCCAGAACTGCATGAGCTGGGCACGTTCCTTGGATGTCCCAAGGCCATGGGTGTATCCTCCCAGCTGTGTCCAGTCTTTGCTGCCACCATGGAGGACCGGGAAGAAAATAAGGCAGGAATCCAGGGTTTCCCCTGGCAAGGCAGGACCAAGTGTCCTGGGAGCCCCGGGGCAGTGCAGGGGTGCAAACAGCAAATTCCCCTCCTGCCTGGAGCAGCAGCAGCCCCCAGCCCCATGGTGCCCGTTCCCAGGAGTGCTCTTCTCCAGCCTCCCTCCTGGGGCCACCCAGCCTCTCCACAGGGCCGCTGAGCTCCCTTCCAGGACACGCCCTGGGATGTCCATCCTGACACAGACTTTGGGCTGGTGTGCTTTGGGCCACCAGATCGGGCTGGGTGGCCTCAGGTGTCCCCGGCCCTCCCGGCTCCGGGGGAGCCAGCCCAGCTCTCATCCCTTCCACTTCCCCCTGCATTCCCACCTGTAAGGAGCCCGGGAAGCTGGAGCTGCCGTGGCCTCTGTGGTTCCGCAGTCTGTCGGGAGGTGAGTACTGGAGTGTCCCACCTGACACTGTGTGACTGTAACCCCAGCACTGTCCCAGCAGCTCGAGGACACTCGTGACATTAACCAGTCACCCCCTCTGACCCCACAACTCTTCCCAGTTCAACATACTCCCTGCTCCCAGGGAATATTAACCAAGACCTCCTTCTGCACCAGTTGATTCTTATCACTAAAGCCACACTGGGGGGTTTGGATGGTCCTGCTGGAGTTGGGTGTATGGCATGGAGAAGTGTCCTGTTCCCAGGCTGTTCTTCCATCCCTCTCTCCTCACTGGGTCACCCTCCCCAGACCATGACCCCAGTGGGGCCACGGGCCCGGAGAACACTGAGAGAATTGTGGAATAGAATCCCAGACTGGTTTGGGTTGGGAGGGACCTTAAAGCCCATGCCATTCCACACCTCCCACTGTCCCAGGCTGCTCCCAGCCCCAATGTCCAGCCTGGCCTTGGCCACTGCCAGGGATCCAGGGGCAGCCCCAGCTGCTCTGGGCACCACGCGCCAGGG
>NW_008240021.1:878326-887972 GCF_000691975.1 Corvus brachyrhynchos | reverse complement strand
CCCCCGCTGGCCCGGGGAAGCCATTCCCTGGGTCCTGGCCCTCCATGCCTTGTCCCCAGTCCCTCTGCAGCTCTCCTGGAGCCCCTTTAGGCCCCACAAGGGGCTCTGAGCTCTGTCTGGAGCCTTCCCCAGGTGAGCACCCCCAGCTCTTCCAGCCTGGCTCCAGAGCAGAGGGGCTCCAGCCCTGGAGCAGCTCTGGGGCTCCTCTGGACTGGCCCCAGCAGCTCCACATCCTCCTGATGCTGGTGTCCCAGGGCTGGACCCAGCACCCTGGGGGGGTCTCACCCCGGGGCAAAGTATAACTTTTTTATAAATTTCATTATAAATTGTTGCTCTTAGTGATGCAACTGGGATCTTAAAGATCTTCCCAGGAGAATGGAGACACACAAAATAACTCCTGTTTGCATGGATTCCCTGCAGAACCATAAGGGTTTGGGTCGTGGACACTCATTTTAGCCACTGGTCTCTGCCTGTTCACCACCACTTCCCTTTCCCACGATTCCCTAAAAACATTGTTCCTGTAAGTGTTATGAGCACTCCTCTACCCCAACCAACCAGTGACAGATTCCCTACCCGCTCTTTCTCCATATTCCCAAATCCCAGATGCTTGTGGGTGATGGTCAGAGTTCTGCTGAGGTGGGAGCAGCACCGGATGCTGCTGATGTCCGACGGGAAAAGCCAGGAAAAACCCGAGGTCTGTGACTCTGAATTTGGCACTCTGGGACTGATTTAGGCAATTTCACACTGGACAACCCTAAATCACACACAAGTGGTAGAACTGTTTGACCTCTTGTGCGTGGTGCCTCGGGGCTGCTCCTGGATGGATGGTCCTTCCCGATAAAATACGGAATTTCAGAGTTTCTGCTGCAGCCCGGGGCTCCTGGCTCCCTGAAGCCCGCCAGGCTGGGCTCGATGAGACACGACCGAGTTACAGAACACACCCAGGGCAGAGCTCCGGGTGTGAGCAATCCTTCACAGAAACGCTGCTCCTCGTCCGCCCACCGCTGGGAGGGAAAGGCTGCGGCCGTGGGCTGGGCTGTGCAGGAGCAGGGAAGGCTGCGGGAGCTGCTCTGGGTGGGAGGCAGAGCTGCTGTGCCGTGCGGAACCGCAGCCCCCGCGCCCAGCGCTGCTGGGCTGGCACAGGGGCCCCATCCCTGGAGCGAGTCCCGGCACTGCGCTGCCCAGCCTTCGCTGCTCCGGGGTGGGACACGTTCCCTTCCTGCAGGGCTTGTCAGGCCCCAGGGCTGTCAGAGCCTCTCCCCAGGGTGGGCACTGCCAGAGAGGAGTTAATTCTTGATGGGTTCTGCCACTAAAGGCTTTTCTGTGAGGTCAGAGTGTCCTCAGCTGGCTTCTCACCCACTCCCTTCTAATCCTGTATCTCTGTGGGATGTCAGGCTGCGCAGGAGCCTGGGCTGGGGTGGAAGGAGAGACCCCAGGAATGGCTGATCCAGCCAGGCTGTTTCTTTTCCTGACCAGCAGCACATGTTTTGTGTCTAAATATTTTTCTCCCTCGCTCCAGTGTGGAAGTTGTCTCCTGACAAGCTCCCTGGGCTTGGCTCGGAGCTGTGGTGATACAGGGATCGCTTGCACGGTCCTGTCAGGGATTCTGCCTCCGCAGGAGGATCTGTGGGATTTACAGACAGGCAGGAAGCTCTGCAGAGGTTTCTAGAGGCTGCAAAAAACCCCGAGCATCCTCACTGCAAACCTAATTCCCTTTTAACAACCTCGTGCACCCTGCCATCGGCTCCAGAGGGTTTTCCTGTGGCTCGTGGCAGAGGAGCTGATGTGGAGGGGTCGAGAGGGAGCACAGCATGGATGGTGCTGGCTGGGAATTTTTGAGAAAGGAGCTCAGCTGTAAGATGACAGGAATCGTCCGTGGGTGGTTCTGGTGCTCGGAGCAGCAGCCTGGCGTGTGGGTGGCTCCTCTCCCGCAGTGCCCAGGGTGCCACCGCTCCTCCAGAGGACTTTTCCTGCTGCCAGGACTAAGATGAAGCTGCCTGGGAAGTGTTTTCCCGTTTCCCAGTGCCCAGGAAGCGGGGCTGGCAGCAGAGGGGGGATGAGCTGCGGGAGGGCTGTGTCCCCACGGCCGCTCCACGGTGTCCGGGGCGTTCTCCCCAGGTGCGGATGGCGCTGAAGAACGCGGAGAAGGAGCTGGAGTCCCACTGCAGCTGGGCCGCCCCCGCGGCGCTGCAGAAGTGGCTGCAGCTGACCCACGAGGTGGAGGTGCAGTACTACAACATCAAGAAGCAGAACGCAGAGAAACAGCTGCTGGTGGCCAAGGAAGGGGTGAGAGGTGGAGCGGCCTCGTGCTGGGTCTGTGGGGAGGTTTGGGGAGTGAAGCCTGGAGAGTTTGGATTCTCTGCACCTTCTTTGTTTCGTGGAATCATGGAATCCCAGAATGGGTTGGGCTGGGAGGAACCTTAATCTCATTCCATGGGCAGGGACACCTTCCACTGTCCCAGGCTGCTCCCAGCCCCAGTGTCCAGCCTGGCCTTGGGCACTGCCAGGGATCCAGGGGCAGCCCCAGCTGCTCTGGGCACCCTGTGCCAGGGCCTGCCCACCCTCCCAGGGAACAATTCCAGCCCAAGATCCAATCCAGCCCTGCCCTCCCTCAGCTCAAGGGCAGTTTCTCTTTTCATGCCTTAAATTTGCGTCTTGTGCAGCACAAGCAAGGTGTGAGCAGGGGCTGAGCATGAGGATGAGGATGAGGATGATGCTCCCATGGGCTCTTGGGGCAGGCAGGTCCCGCCCTGGGCATTGTCAGAGCCTGGAGCCCTGGGAATCAGGGACAGGGACTGCTGCCCTGGGTGCTCAGTGAGCAGAGGCTTTGAACCTCTCCAGCACAATCCCACTCCAGGTGATGAGTGTGCCCAGGCAATGGAATCCCGAGATCTGGATGAATCATCGCCGCATTCCCGATATGGGATGTTGTGTGCCCGCCCTGAGGGATGAGCCCAGGGGATCTAGGATGTTGTGTGCCAGCCCTGAGGGATGAGCCCGGGGAGCTGTTGTGACACGTCCTCGTCTCTGTGGCCATATGGAGCCAGCAGAGCTGGCAGGAGGGAGAACTCTTGTCTGCCTTAATCTGCTTTTATTGGGAACATTTTAACAGTCCAGCAGTTTTCCTTTGGCTGTGTCAGTTCTTGCACCCACATCCTTGGCCTTCCCAGTCCCAGGTTCATGCCACTGGAGCTGGGAATGGCAGAGCTGTGGGCAGAGACTTTAATTTTAGATACAGTGACACAAACCCAACCTCAAACCAAAAATCTTCCCCAACCCAAGATCCCTTGGGCATTCCTTGGCTGTGTTTGGTTCAAGGGAGAGACAAGCCAATGTGTGAGAGCCCTTCACTGTGTGAGGTACCTGGGTCATGGAATCGTGGAATGGTTTGGATTGGAGGAACCCTTGGAGACCTTCAAGGCCACCACTGACCCATGTCCCCAGGTGACACATCCACAGGGCTGTGAAATCCCTCCAGGGATGGGGACTCCAACTCTGCCCTGAAAGTTCAGCCTCTTCAGTTCAGTTCCCTCTGCTTTTTGGGAAACTGGGAGAAGGGAGCATGAAATCCCCAACCTGCTACTTGCTGCTGGTGAATTCCTCACCCCAGTGTCAGGGAGAACAGCATTCCTCAGTGACACCACCATTCCCACTACTCCCACGTGCACAGGCAGCTGCAGGGACTGTTCCTGTCTCAGCCCATCCTGGATGTTCGTGGCCTGGAGGAAACATCAGGTTGTCTTCTTCCTGTGACTTTTTCTGTTGATATTCCAGGCTGAAAAGATCAAAAAGAAGCGAAACACCCTTTTTGGGACGTTCCATGTTGCTCACAGTTCCTCTCTGGACGATGTTGACCATAAAATCTTAACTGCAAAGTGAGTGTCTGCTCAACAGCTCCCTTGTCCCTGCCTCCCTCCTCACCCCTCTCCTGTCCCAGGCAGGAGTGTCCTCACCTGCACAGGGGCTGTGGGGCTCACTTTGCTGAACTTCTGTTGTCCTCCATGACCTGGGCTTGGACTCCCTCCTCTTCATCAATAACCTTCTAGTTTTACCTGTGAGAAACAAGGGGTCACAGTTATGTGGAGCAGTTAAAAGTCCTGTCAAAACAAGGTTTCAGGAGGCTGCAGGATGCTAAGGGATTGGAATGGAATGGTTTGGGTTGGGAGGGATTTTAAAGCCCATCCAGTGCCAGCCCTGCCATGGGCAGGGACACCTCCCACTGTCCCAGGCTGCTCCAAGCCCCAATGTCCAGCCTGGCCTTGGGCACTGCCAGGGATCCAGGGGCAGCCCCAGCTGCTCTGGGCACCCTGTGCCAGGGCCTGCCCACCCTCCCAGGGAACAATTCCTGCCCAATCTCCCATCCAGCCCTGCCCTCTGGCACTGGGAAGCCATTCCCCCTTGTTATTATCCCTGGGTACTTCAGCTGCTGCTGCGTTTTTTAATTCCCATATTCCTGGAATTAAAATGAAAAGTGTCTCAAATTTCAGGACACACAGCTGACCCCATGGAGTCTATTCCAGGTGATTCAGGGGGTGTTTTCCCTTCATTGCCTCCATTGTCCCTGTCTGTCCCTGTCCCCAGGCAAGCGCTGAGCGAGGTGACGGCGGCGCTGCGGGAGCGGCTGCACCGCTGGCAGCAGATCGAGCTCCTCTGCGGCTTCCAGATCGTCAACAACCCTGGCATCCACTCCCTGGCCTCGGCCCTCAACATCGACCCCGGCTGGATGGGCACCCCCCGGCCCAACCCCTCGCACTTCATCATGACTGACGACGTGGATGACCTGGACGAGGAGCTCGTGTCGCCCATGTCCATCCAATGTACGTGAGCCCTGGGAATGGGGCTCCAGGGGCTCCCTGGGAATGGGGCTCTGGGGGCTCTCTGGGAAGGGGGGCTGTGCCTGCTGGGGTTGGGGGCTGTGACACAGAGCAGACCTGGATCCATAGTTCACCTGCATCAGGAGGGATTGATTGATCCAAGTGGGGGTTTCCGTGCCCTGAGACCACAGTTGGTCTGTCAGGGTCAGTTGGTCCCTACGGGCCAGGCCCCACTGCTGGGCTTGCTTGGAGCCTGTAAATTTCAGCAGAACTGGTAATTTAGAAACTGTTAATTATTGCTTCATTCTATCTGTGCTGTTCTGGTCAACTCACTGATTTAAGCATTTACCAAAAAACCCCAACCAAAGGCACGGGTAGACATGGTAGTGAGACAGGAAAAGGGATCATCCTGATGTCCCTTTGGCCTGAGCACTTTTCTGGGACTTAAAGGACTCAAAGCTGCCCCCTCTTGAGGCACAGCTGGACCTGCTTCCTGCACCATTCCAGGTGGGAGCAGCAGTGCCAACCTCAGGGACCTGTTAAACATTCCCTGGAGCAGAGGCTGAAGCCCCAGTCCCCAGCTCTGTGCAGGGCTCGGGGTCACCCACAGGGAGCTCCGGTCCCTCTGTGTTGGTGACAGAGAGCATCAGCTCCCCGGGTGGCTGTCCCTGCTCCGCCGAGCCCAGCTCGCACGGAGGAAGGGCTGAGCATGGATCACCCCGTGCCTGTGACCCCCCAGTTGCTGAGCTCCCGGGCTGGGTGGCACTGCCACCTTCTCTGCAGCAGCTGTGAGTCAGCCCTGGCTGCTGTTCCTGCCTTTAGCTGGCCCGGATCCTGCCTTGCTTCTCTCAAAAGGGCATTTTCCAGATAGTTTCCCATCTCGGGCTATTGCACCAGAGACTGGGAGAGCTGAAGAGCAGTGACAGGGATCTGGGGGCACAGGAGCAGCACCTGGCCAGGGCACAGCACCCTGACCTGGGCACTTCCATGGAATCACAGAGTGGATTGGGTTGGAAGGACCTTAAAGCTCATCCAGTTCTATCCCCTGCCATGGGCAGGAACACTTTCCACTGTCCCACGTTGCTCCAAGCCCCTGGCCTTGGACACTTCCAGGGATGGGGCAGCCCCAGCTGCTCTGGGCAACTCTGCACGATTTAATCCAAGCCAGGGCTGTTCAGGGGAGCAGGAGGAGGAGGAGGGAGGAGCAGAAGGGTCTCAGGGCTGGCTCCGTGTGCTGCAGGAGATGCCCTGTGTGCCATGGCCACGTCCCCTCGGCCTGGGGCTTGGCTGTGGTGCTGGGAAGGTCTGGGGGCAGGTGCTGAGGGGGCCTCAGGCCAGGGGCCAGGGAGAGGCAGAGTTGAAGGGTTTGGGTAGGGCAGGAGGAACGGGTGTTCTGTGTGTTCGGGGCTCAGCAGACACGGGGGCTGGAGCCAGAGTTTGTGGGATCAGGTGTGCTTGGGGCCATTAAAGCCTCAGGAAATGGAGACCTCCAGCTCTTTATCATTACCAGTCACCACCAGAATCAAGATGGACAGCTCTGATAAAGCCCTGGCACAGGCCCAGCCGGGCACTGATGGCAGGGACACTTGGGACAGTCCCAGGTGACACCTGAGGACCTGAGCTGGGCCAGGTGTGAGCCTTCAGCCCCGATTTCAGCCTTGGCTTCTTTGCACTTGAGTGCGACATTTCCAGGGAGCACTTCCAGTTCCATCACCCCAGAGCTGGGCAGAGAGCCTGCCCACCCTCCTGCCCACCCTCCTGCCCACCCACCTCCTGCAGGTGATGCACCCTGCAACAAGCACTGGGCATTCAAGGTCTCAAAGCAAGGGAGCCTTTCCCTGTAGGATTTTTGTCCTTTGTGTACAAACCCTGCCTCAGGAGAGCAGTGCCGAGTTTCTCCTGCCCAGACATGTTGCTGAGGACCCGTGTCTTCTCCCAGTAAATCCCATCTCTCTCTCTCCTGTTCCCACCTGGCTGCCCTCCCCAGATGCAGCCTGGCTTTTCGGGCGCAGGTTCAGCGACCGCTCCTCGCTGTCCTCGGAGGATCAGTCCCTCTGGAAATACCCTGGTTTGGTTCTCTTCAGTTATATTTTCATTTTTTATTCTGCCCTCTGGCCTCTTTCTGGACTAAAATACATCCACCAATTTTCCATCTTTCTGGCACGGGAACTAATGAGCGTATCTCTCCTCTCTGAGCCATCACCACCTGTACTAACCCGGGAAGAGTCTGGTGGGATGAAGAAGAATCTCAGCTGCAGCTCCTGTGTGCTCCCGGGTGCACTTAGGGAATCTGGAGACTTGGACTCTCTCCATTTTACCCCTGAGGTGGAGATGAAGGACCCAGTGAGGCCGGGAGGAGGTGGCAGCATTCCCTGTCCCATCCCACCTCCTTCCCCGTCCCTCCCCGCAGGTGCTGCTGGTGCTGGGTTCCCTCAGACTCCTTCAATAAACCGAGCAGTGCCACCCCATAGGGACACCTGTCCCCTGGTGCCCCAGTGCCACGGGGATGGCATGCAGCCTGCTGGCCTTGGCTGCCTTTGGAAGCCTTCCCTTTGGCAGCACAGCCGAGCCCCGGCTGTCGTGGGATGGGGGAGGAGGAGGGCGTCCAGCCTAGTGCAGGGAGGGCTTTTCCTTGGGATGCTGGGCAGATAATTTGGGGAGTGTTGGTAAAACGTGTGTCTGGAGGGACGTGGTGGCTCTGGGAAGCGAGGCCCCAGCCTGTGCTCCAGAGCTCATTGCAGGATAAGTCTTGGAGAAGGAGAGAAGTGGGAAGTCCTGAGTTGGTAAATTAGGGGTGGAACACCAGGAAAATCCAGGGAATCTGGAGGGAAAAAAGCATGGCCTTTTTTGAGAAACCTGGAGCAGAAAGCCATCACCCCAGTGAGTTACTCTGGAGTCAGGTCCCTGTGAACCCTCCACAATGAGATTCCCAAACTGAAATTGCAGCTCTGGAGCTGAAACATAAAATCTTGCAATAGAAGGTGGATGGTGTAAAATTCCAGGCTCACGGATGGGCAGTGTAGGAAACAAGGAGCAGCAAACCTGAGCAGTGGGAAGGACTGGGATTCACCTTGGGGGTGTGGAAGCAGCCAAGTTGCCAGAATTAATCCTTACTCCTCCTTCCACTGGAAGTATGTCCCTGTGGATCCTTCAGACCTGAGTCATTCTGCCAGAGGAGCCCTGTGTGTCCAGCTGGGAGTTTCCAGAGCAGGGATTGCTGGTTCTTCCATTCCCAAAGGAGCTCTCCTCCTCCTCCATTTCTGAGCTTTCCTGTCTGCATCTTTTTAACCCATTTGTACATTAATTTCTTATGCACATAAGAAGTCCTGAACACTCCTGAACACCTTATCTCCTGCCAAAGGAGGAACATCTTGTACGGAATGGCAGCAAGGGGATGAGATAAAGCCAGCCTGGTTGGCTCGGGATGGGGCTGCAGCCCTGGGATCCCGTTTTCCATGATGGAGGGGAGCATTCCCAAGGCTCCGGGCAGGTGAAGGGGCCTCCCCTGGCTCTGGGGTGAGCCCGGGGGCAGGTGTGGGGCACAGGCAGCTGCTCAGGGATTGTTGAGCTCCAGTTCCAGCCAGGCGTGACCACGGGGCTGGAGGGATCCCAAAGGAGCTTCGAAGGCAGTTCAGGAGCTGGTGCTGGGGCTGCAAAGGACATTCCCATGTGGTTCCCCAAACCAAGGGGAATTGGCAACCAGAGGAGAATATTTCAGATGGAGGGTCTCTGATCAGTCACAGTGGTCATGGAACAGGCTGGGAGCAGGTGAGGCCACTCTGGGGCCAGAGTCACCAGTTCACACACACAGGAATCAGGCATGAATCCCAGAAAGTCTGGGTTGGAAGGACCTTACAGCTCATCCAATTCCAGCCCTGCCATGAGCAGGGACACCTTCCACTGTCCAGGCTGCTCCAAGCCCCAGTGTCCAGCCTGGCCTTGGGCACTGCCAGGGATCCAGGGGCAGCCCCAGCTGCTCTGGGCACCCTGTGCCAAGGCCTGCCCACCCTCCCAGGGAACAATTCCTGCCCAATGTCCTCGACTCCAGTATTTTCAACCAACCAGGGAACTGCCCTTGGATCCCTGGCAGTGTCCCAGGCCAGGTTGGACATTGGGGCTCGGAGCCACCTGGGACAGTGGAAGGTGTCCCTGCCATGGCAGGGGTGGGAAGAGATGCCCTTTGGGGTCCCTCCCAGCCCAATCCCCTGTATGATTCCATGCTCCCAGTGCTGCCCCGGCACAGCGATGCTGGAAGCGGAGCAGAGCTGAGCTCTGGGAGTGGAGCTTTGGGTGCCATCACTGACCTGCTCACCTGGGGCTCTGCTTTGGGCTGTGAAGGTCCCACCCAGGCAGCAGCACTGTGGCCATGAGATGTCTGTGAGGCTGGAATGGCCCGTGCCCTGGAAGTGCCCAGTCCTTGGCTCTCCAGGAGCCGGATGGTGGCTCCAGGTGGGATGAATCACAGGTGGGATGAATCACACAGCCGCACTCTGCATCAGGCAAGATGCTCAGATAAGGTGTTCAGAGGCACCTACCTCAGGAATGTTGGAGTTTTCCATGGGCTGGGCATTAATCCAGCATGTTCAGCATCAGCTTAAAGCTGCTTCTGCATTAAACAGCCCTTAACTGCTGGCACGAGGTGGGACAGTGCTGGTGGCACAGGGGCAGTGGGGTGGTGCTGGTGGGATGGTGCTGGTGGCACAGGGGCAGTGGGATGGTGCTGGTGGGATGGTGCCAGTGGGACAGGAGCAGTGGGATGGTGCTGGTGGGACAGGAGTGGTGGGATGGTGCCCGTGGGACAGGAGCAGTGGGATGGGGATGGTGGGATGGTG
>NW_008240021.1:871555-878117 GCF_000691975.1 Corvus brachyrhynchos | reverse complement strand
GTGGTGGGGCGGGGGTGGTGGGATGGTGCTGGTGGGACAGGGGCAGTGGGATGGTGCCCGTGGGACAGGAGCGGTGGGATGGGGACGGTGGGATGGTGCCAGTGGGACAGGAGCGGTGGGATGGTGCCAGTGGGACAGGAGCGGTGGGATGGGGACGGTGCCAGCGCTCCGTGGGCCGGGCCGTGCCTCAGCGCTCTGCTGTGTCTCGTTGCAGCTCCGGCCTTGCCCAGCACAGTCCGGCAGCGCCTGGTGGAGCCGCAGCACGGCCACGGATCGCAGAGGTTGGTAGAGAGTCACGTGCCGGGGCAGCCCGAGGCGGGCCCCGTGGCCCCGTTCCGGGCGGGCCGAGTGTCCCTGCGCCGAATGCACAGCCTCACCTCCGGACAGTCCTTCAGCTCCGACCTGCCCGGCTCCAGCCCATCGCCTGCCTCCACCTCCTCCACCTCCTGCTCCTCATCCACCACCACTGCACCTGCTCCTGCTTGCCATGTCCACCCTATCTATTACCATCACACCACCTCTTATTTCCTCCAGATGGATTCCATCCCCGACCTGCCCCCTCCTGATGTCACCTCTGGAGTTCGCTGTCGCACTGGGAGCTTTGGGTATATTGCTGTTTCTTTTCTAGCTGCCTCCTGCCTGCTGTTCCTCAGAGCTGGCGCTTGCTCGGGTGCTCGTTCTCCCACATTCCTCCTGCCCTTTTCTTTCGGGCCTTTATTCCATGATTTATCCACGTTTGTTCCTTCCACTGCTCTCCCCCTGCCGCTGGAGCCTCTAAGGAGGATTCCATGGCCATCCCCATGCCCGCCAGCTCAGTGGGGCATTCCCAAGGTGCTGTGCTGTTGTTTCACTGTAGCTGAGCAAAGGAGAATTCCCAGGTGCTTGTTATTCCCTGAACAAGGGGATGTGAGGAGTTAACAGAACTGATAGCCAAACCTGACCTGATTTGAAGCCTGGGCTTCCTTGGGCTCCTCACAAATGAATTGCAAAGGGAACATGATGGGTGGGGACCACGAGGTAGCAGTGGGAGAATTTTGGGATGGTTTTCAGAGGTGCTGGAGCGGCAGTTCAGGAATGTGTTTCAGAGTGACTGGTCTGGCAGCGATGAGGAATGGGGGTGTTCTGGCTAAGGAATGTCTGAGGAGGGGGTTGGAGCTTCTGTTGTTGGCTTTAGCTTGGTCCCTTTCCATTGGCTCTTTGGAGACCTGGCGCATCCCTGGGACTGGTTATCCTCCAGCCCTAAATCCCGGAGCTGTCCCAGTTCAGCGCGCTGGTGATAGGGAGGAGCAGGAATCCTGCCGGGGTGCTCCAAGGGGGCCCTGACAGGAATGTTGTGTGTCCCAGGCACAGGATCAGGCTCCTCGGGTGGCTTTCATCCGAGCGAGATCCCGGACATCCCTGTCCCACGGGGTCATGGATGCAGCCAGTCCCAAGGTGTTGTGTCCCTGCGGGTGTGGGACCCCCTGCGATCAGGGCGGTGGGAGGGTGATGGAGCAGGGAGTCCTGTCCCTGCCAGGTGCTGCCTGTGGCCCCAGACAGGACATTCCATCTCTGTTCCGTGCTTTCTCCAATGCCAAATTAAAAACAGTCTCCTAATCCTCACTATTGGGGAGCAGACTGCTGGGAGAAGGCTGGAAGTCTGTGGGTGAGGCAGAGGATAGGGGAAATGTCCTTCCACCATTATTTCTCCAGGCAGGGAAACATTCCCAGTCACCACATCTTCACCCATCCCAGCACGCTGTCCCATTATTTCCTTACCTGTGGGTCCCTCTGCCCTCAGGTGCTGGGATCTCTCCTGGCCTTGTTCACGTCTCTGGTTTGGATGTTCCACCCCCTCCCTGCCCCGTGTCTCTCAAAGCTGAGCAGCCCCAGGCACTTTCTGGAATCTGGAATATTGAGGGGGAAATTCCTGCACCTGCTCCACAATGGAGAACTATAGAGCAGCATCTCAGTTAATTCAGTAATGGTTGTTTGGGGATGATGAGAAGCAGCGTAATTAATTAACTCCTCCCAGTGGGAGCTCAACTGCAGCTGTCCCAGTTGGACTGGTAAAAGCCGGGAATGGTGCTGCTCCCTGCTTCCATTGCCTCCCTGACTCTGCAGGAGGGAGGGCTCATCCTGGCAGCCCGGGGCTCATGTCCTGTGTGCAAAACCGCTGTTTAAATGTGATTTACTCCCACCTGAGGCCCGTGACACACAGAATTCCTGCCCAGGACAAAGCCTGAGTCCCTGCAGACTCCCCGAGAGTAGCAGAGGGAAACAGGATCTGGCACGGGGCCCGCAGGAAGGGAAGGGGACAGTGCCAGAGGTCGTTAGGAGGGGATAAGTGGGGGCTCCCCCTGGTCAGAGCCCAGCTGGTCACCACTGGGTGACAGCAGGACTGTCCTCACCCTGCTCCTGTGGCCAAACCCGGCCGGTGATGCAGGAGAAGCGATGGCGTCAGAACCTCCCACCTGGGATTTGCTGCAGCTACAGCAGAGCAGGCGACTCCCCCCCCCATCCATCCCTGCTCACCCCAGGCAGCGGAAATGAGGAGCTGGGTGCCCAAAGATGTGGGTTTGTCGCTGTTAATTGTTTTATCCAACTGCATCATTAGCAGATCCTGCTTTGATGCATCCCCAAAAGCACCGCTGCCGGGCTGATGGATTGCTGCTCCTCCTTGATATCCTCGGTCCTGGAGGCCTTTCCATGCATCCCTCGAGCTCCACAGCCTCCTGGGGAGGCAGGCAGGACAGCTGGGGAGGCTCAGAAAGGCCTTCCAGGGAGTCACTCCAAGGACCAGAGCAGAACCCCAAAGCTTCCTGGCTCCCTTGGTAGAAAGAATGTGCCACCCTGATTGTGGGGGCTGCTGGAGCTCTTTAGCCTCTGCCACATCCAGCAGATGCCAAGGCTGGGGAGAGCTCACAGGAGAAACCATCTCCAAGGAGCTGCCCCCCGAGCAAGGCTGGGGATCGCTGTCTCCGGAATCCTGCTGGGGTTATCCCTGCAGGGAGCCGCTTCCTCACTCTTTGCTTCTCTTTTGCAATTGGCTTCAGAGGATCCAGCGCCAATTTTTTGCGGTGCGGGGCCGGAGGCGGCGGCGGGATCGGGGGGTCCCCGGGGGGAGAGGGGCTGGAGGGGGCTGTGTGTGCACAGAGGTTTCTGCTGCCAGTGCCTGCCTCAGGTGGATAAAACTGATGGAGATGGGAGTGTAGGACCAAATCCGCACGCCCAGGCCCTTCTCCGACCAGGAAGGGAGGTGGCAGCCAAAGCACAGGGAGGGGAGAGAGTCAGGAATCCAGGGAAATGAGTAATTCACAGCTCTTGCAGGGTGGAAGGGAGGAAGCTGCTGTTGGGTTTGCATTGAGCCAGAGCCAAGCTCAGCCCCACAGCAAATTTGGGAATTTGCCTTAAGAAAAGCCTTGGTCCCTGGTGCCATATGCACAGAGCCCAGCAGACGAGGGTGCTCCCAGGGCACGGAGGGATGAGGCAGCGAGGGCTCCCTGGCTGCTGGAGCACTCCAGGGCAGCTCCTGGGCCATGCCAGGCTGTACCCGAGCGGGAACCCCCGGAGAAGTCCCTCATGGGCTGCAGGGCCGGGGAAAAATAGGTGTTTGTTCTCCATCCTCCTCCTGCTCCTCCCCTGCTCCTCCTCCACTCCCAGGCTTTCCTTACTCCATGCTTTGCTCTCTGCTTCTTTTGTTTGCCATCCCCATCTCCTCACCCCTCCCTCCCTCAGGGCTGGGGTAGATCCTGGTGGGTCGGGAGGAAGCATAGGAGAAAGCAGATCCATCCTGCCTCAGGCAGGTGAGTGCTGGCAGGGTTGGTCTGGAGGTCATAGGAGTGCCTGGATCCGTGGAAAAGAGCAGTGAGCACTGCTGGGCTGGAGGAAGGCTCAGGCTCCCAGGTATTTCCCTGTCCAGTTGCTGCTCCGTGGTTTCCAGGAGGGCTGAGCCATCAGGGGCTCCTGCTGCTCCGTAGAAACACTTCCTCTGATCCTTCCTGGGATCCCGTCGAGGCCAGCGGTGTCCTGGGATAGCTTTTCCTCTTGAAAATGTGCTGCAGCAGTTCAGGAGCATAATCCTCATGGAAATCAGTGGGATATAGGCCAGGCCTTGGCTGAGCCTCATCTGGGATGTTGGAAGTATCCTGGGAATGCTCTTTCCTCCCTCTTGTCCTGGCATGGACTCAGGAGTGTCCACTCCTCTTGCTGTCTCCTACCCAGTCAGCGGGATCCCAGGAATCCTGTCCCCCTTGTCGTGCACTTCCTTGTGGGAGCCACCAGGGAAAGGTTCGTTTGGGGCTGAAGAAAATCCCAGCCGAAGTTCCCAGCCATTGGTGTTCAGCTCCCAAAATCAGCCCGTGGGTGCCACAGTAGGAATGCAGGAGGTCCCTGTGCCAGGTGTCCCGGTCTGTCGGGTGTCCCTTGGATTGTCCCTGGCGTGGTGGGGGTGTCCTGTGTGCCGGGATGTCCCTGGAGCCTGGCACAGCAGGGTGGGCACTGCTGCTGCTCTGGTGGGTGCTGGTGTCACCAGGTCTTCCCTGTATCCTTCAGGAATATATTCCTGAGTTACAGCTGGAGAGATTGTGTTTGAGGAGGGTTAGCTTAGACCGTTGGAATGTTTGGGAATTGTGTGCTCTTGGGCATCAGCTCCTTCAGTCCCCCTGGATGAGCCCAGGGGGATGAACTGGGGCTCCAGCGAGGTGGGACCCCTGCGGTGCCAGCATCCGCTCCAGGGCAGAGGATCCCAGGGAACAGCCACACCAGGAATGGGGACAGGGACCCCCAGCCCCCGGATGGCCCCAGCCCTGTGCTGCAGGGAGGGCAGTCCCAGGAGGTGACACCGTGGCTGTGGTGTCACCAAGGCCCTGTTCCACCTCCTGCGGCGCGGGACCAGCTGTCCTGGGATCGGGTTCCCAGCGTCTGCTCCGGGAAGAAAATCCTCCCGGAGCAGAGCATGGCTCTCCATCTGCTGTCGTCATTTTCTCCACACGCTGCCAGCGCTGCTGGGTCACTTTGGTCCCTTCTGGATTGAAAACTGCAGGACTTAGCCCAGAGCCCAGCAAGGAACGCTCACCCTCTTCACACATCCTTGAAGTCCACTCAGTTGAAAAGAATCCTTTTTTTGCTGTATTTGCTGCTCTCTTGCTGTTTTAAAGGATTTATTTCACTGACCCTCACCCAGATCCCTGTGGGATTGTGGCAGCCTGAAGGGTTGGGTTGGATTTCCTGGAAAAGAAGATTCTTCAGTGGAGTTGGGACGTGGACTGTGAAGGGAGCGGGTGTTGCTGTACCTCTGTCCCCAGCCAGAGCACGCTGGGTCCCCTGGGGCTCTCCCACCTCCTCCGTGACCTGAGTCCCAAGGAAGCACTGCGTTCCTGCCAGGATATGATCCCGCCTGCTCCTGCTCCTGGCTCCAACCAGCACCATTCCTGTGCCATGATTCTGCCCCACAGCCTCGCTCCTTCTCCCAGCTCTGCTGAGACCCGCCGCTGGCATCGGGCTGGTGCCAACCCCTGCAGCCAAAGTCTGCTGTGTTTTCCTGGAAAGGGGGCACTTTCCAGGGATTTGTGGAGAAAACAAACCTCTGGAAGTGGGGGTTCAACCCTGGTGGCATCTCAGCAGCAGCTCAGCATGTGCAGGTGGTGGGAGAGGAGTGTCCAAGCAGGAATTCCCAGGTGAATTTTCCCCCTTTGCAGGTGTGGTAAGCCATGAGCCAGAAACATTCAGTAAAAGCAGGAGACTCCTGAATTCCTTAAAGGAGTTGGAGGTTGTGATGGCAGTGACATTCCATGTGCAGGCACTGGCAGCGTCCCGAGGCCTCCCAGCCCAGGTGTGTGATGTGTCCATGTTTTGGGAGTCGGCTCCAGCAGCCCGTGTTCGGCCCCACCACATTCCATGGCTGCTGCTGTTCCCAAGGCCCAGTTATCCCAGTTATCCCATGGCAGCCATGGGCCACCAGCCGTGACGGTGACCTTCCGCAGTATCTGCTGGTGGCCTTGGGAGCTCAGTGGCTCCACACGTGTGATCCGTGGCAGTTGTCTCCCTTGGAGAGGCTCCAGCTGCTCCCTCAGAATAGCCAGGGATTTCACACCATCCGGATTGTTCCATTCTCCCGGCTGCTCTCCTGGGATGCGGCTCCAGCGCTCGGACATGGGCCGGGCTCAGCTCCATGTGCGAGGACAAGGACAGTGCCAGCAGTGCCCAGGGCTCTTTGCTGCTGGGGAAAAGAAGAGCTGAGGTGTTCTCCACAGCTGGGCTCCCCCAGTAGATCCATGGCCAAATCCCAGCCATTTTCCTCCGTGTATTCCTGTGGAGCTGCTGAACAAGGGCCCAACTTTATTCCATGGGTTTTGTAGAAGAAATAGACTTTTTCCAGTACAAGGAGAGTGTTCTGGGCCTGTCCAACCTCCCCATGCTGGGACAGCCAGGACTCCGGTGTGTGCCATCACTTTTTGTGGAGAGCAGTGAGGAGTGGCTTCCTCAGAGGCCAGGATTGGGACCAGCGCTGGGAAACGTCTTCATCAGCAGCCGGGACACCGGGATCGGGGGGAGCCCTAAACACTTGCCATGGACACCGCGC
>NW_008240021.1:864871-869546 GCF_000691975.1 Corvus brachyrhynchos | reverse complement strand
GTGAACCACGGCATGGAGAAGTCCTCCAGCCTGGGGGAGATCAGCCACCCGACGGCCGGCAAGCCCAGCCACTCGGATTCGTCCCGGTCGCACAGCCCCAGCTCCACCGACCCCGACACCCCCTCCCCCATCTCTGACTGCCGGCCCAGCGGCGCCAGGAACACCCGCATCCCGCAGCTGGCCGCCAAGAAGAGTCCGGGGGACGAGGACAGCAGCCTGACGGGCGACGAGGTTGACCTCGGCCAGAGCAAGAAAAAGTTCCCCCTAAAGATCTTCAAGAAGCCCAAGAAGTAGGGGGAGGACACCCCCGGACGCGTCCCGCCGGGCCCGGGGCCGGCCGTGCACCGGGATCGCAGCGCGGCCCCGGCACCCTCCGCACCCCGAGTCACCCCCAGCGCCGGCACGGGAGGAGCTATTTAAACTTATTTATTTCCTGATCTCCGAGACGAAAAACCGCGACGCCGCCGGCTACCCCGGGAGAAGAGCCGCCCCTGCCCTCCCCTCCGACCGCTGCGGTCCCGGCTTTGCTGTGCATGGCTTCCAGTTACTCCTGCTCTGCTCAGCCACGCGGCCTTTGGGTTTGGTTTCAATGTGGTTTTATTTTTTTATTTTATTTTTTATTGTTGTTGTTATTAATTTGTTTTCCTGCCTCCTCCAACTTTTGCACAGGCTGATGGAGGGTCGGGGCGGCGCCGGCTGCTCCGCGCTCCCGCCCGGGGTGACTCAGGTCGCAGCGGTTCTCCCTCATTTCTCCGAGTCACTTTTCCACCCCGGCCCCCATGGCTACGCCCCTGGGAGGGGGATCCCCTCCTGAGCAGCTCTCGCTACGCAGGAGCAGGGGAGGACTCTGCCCTTGCCGGTACTTGTGTGCTCCCGGTCCCCACGTCCCGCCTGGGGGCTCGCGGGGACGGGGCTGTCCCCGCACTGCTCTGCCCGGTGGCTGGGGAAGGTTGGGACGCCGCGGGGGAGGAGCCCACGCCTGTCCCCGGGTTTACTTCCCCGGGCACCCTCCCCAGTCCCCTGGACTCCTCCGAACCCGCCGTGCCCCAGGGACCCGGCCGAGGACCCTGGTGACAAGGGACAGTGAGGGAAGGGCCATCCCGAGGGGTGCTGGTGCAGAGCGAGGTCCAGCCACCACATCCACAGGAAGAGGGGGGGCTCTCGGGAGCAGACCCGTCGCGTGTCCCCTGTCCTGGCTGGGCAGGGCCAGAGGGAGGGACCAGGACACAGCGGGGCTCTCCAGGGCAGGGGACGGGCTGTGCCTGGGTGGCCGGACCGTGACAGTGTCCTCCCGCTGTCCTTGCTCCACCCCCTGGAGCAGGCCGGGTGCCGGGGGCTCTGTGCCCTCCCGAGGGACGCAGGAGGCTCACACAGGGAGTGTCCCCCTTGCCCTGAGGCCACACGCCGCGGCGTCCTTGGCTGTGCCAGCCCGTGCCAGCACAGCCTGACCCGGGTCTCAGTCCGTCCTGAGCCGCTCGCAGGGGCTCTCCCGTGCTCCCTCAGCACATTGTGGGTCACATCCTGCTGCTCACAGCCCCCGGCTCGGTGTGTCCCCATCACAGCCCTGGCCTCCGAGGGGGTCCCCACTCAGGGCAGCAACTGTGGCTGAGTCCTCCTCCCGCTGAGGGCTGAGCCTGTCCCTAGGGATGAGCCCTGCCCCATCCCCAGGGCTGAGCACCATTCCATCCCCAGGGCTGAGCCTTGCTCCATCCCCTTGCTCCCCTCTCCCAGCTCCCTCCAGGAGCATCCCCCAGCACTGGGGCTGCCAGGGGAACCCCCAGGCCCCCTCCTGCCCCACTCGAGGCGGCTCCCTGGCACCACATGACCCTCGAGCCCAGGGTCCCTGTCCTCACCACTCTCTCCATCCCCAGCCCCCAAACCACTGTCCCACACGTCCCCAGGCGTGGGGAGGGGGCTGCTCCTGCCGAGGCAGAGGAGGATGCACAGGGGGAGGAAGAGGAGGCCAGGCCGGATGCCGAGAGCCCCCGGGGCCTTGCTTTATGCCAGAGTAATATATTTGTGTCTTGACAATTCAGGAAGGGCTACAAAGGTGTTTTTTTGTTCCGTAGGTGGGAGTTAAACAATTTCACTGTTGCTTTGGGATAAGTGAAAAATTCCTCTCAATGACTTAAGTGCCTGCATTTCCCTGGGGACGGGGGGATGCGCTTGGCCCCACGGCCGCTGGCTTGGCACCCTGATTCCCTGGGCACCCCGCTATCACGGGCAGGGCCCCCCGGGAGCGGGGCCAGGGGGGCCGGGGCTGGAGCTGCTTGTGGTGGCAGAGACCTGTGGATGTTTCTGGAGAAGGGGTTGGGGATCCACCAAACGGCAACTGTTGACGCATCTGCCAACTCTTGATTTAAGGTTGTTTTTTTTTTTTTTTTTTTTTTTTTTTTTGTCATTTCATAAAACTTTTCAATCCAATAAAGCATGTAGTCTATTTTACGAGCTGCTGGCTGCTGGCCTCTTCTTCCAGCCCTTCCCAGGCTTCCAGCACAGTGGGATCAGGGCACTGGGGGCCTGCTGGGGATGTGCTCCCGGCCAGGTCAGTGGGGACAGAGGGACACCCCAGCTCCCCCCTGCACCAGGGCCCTGCGATTCCTGAGCCGTGAGCAGAGTCCTCTCCCATGGGAATTGGATCACAGCTCCACAGGCACAGTGGGCACCAGCCCAGCCCACAGCCATGGAAAATAGAAAATGGAGCTTTACTGGCAGCAGCAGGAGCTGGCCTCAAGCTGATCTGGGAGGCACCGGTGGGATCCACCCCGGGGTCATCCTGTCATTGCCATTGCCATGGGGACACTGCTGGCAGCTGGGACAGGGACACACAGCCACCCCCAAACTGCTTCAAGAGATGTGACAACTCCATGGGCAGCGGGTCCTGCTCACAGAGCCCCCCAGAAACACCTCTGAGGTGGAGGACATTTCCAGGAATAAGAATGAAATACGCACTGGGGTCGGTGGTCGGCACCTGCCGGGACGGGGGATGGTGATGGCACAAGGGGAGCCAGCAGCCATCCCCTGGGACGTGCCCCCGGCAGATCCCGGTGTTCCCTCCAGCACTGACATCTCCACCTTCACACACCTTGTCCCACCAACAGCCCTCTCGGAGGAGATCTGCTCCCTGCAGCCTCAACCTGGCCACATTTGCTCTGGAAAAGCCCATTTTCCCGGGGAGAAATCGGCATTTCCCAAGCCCGGCCTCTCCGGGTGCAACCCCAGCCCTCGCGGTTCCTTCAAACCCCACATCCCCTGGGGCTAGCTCCTCCTTAGCCTGGCGCTCGTTAGCGCTCATTAACACTCATTAGGGCCGGCTGCCTCCACGTGTGCATCCAGGGAATCTCCAGCCGGCTCTGGCAGCGCGGCAGGGCTCAGGACACCTGCTCTGTCCCCGGCTCTCCTGCCAGCTGTGGACAGGGATAACATCTCCATTTCCCTGGGGGTGCAGAGGCTGCTCTCCAGCACCGCTGGGCAGAGGTGAAGCCTTGCAGGGCCTCAGGAGTTGGTGAAATGGCTCCGTTCCCTGCCCAGGGCCCCTCTCTGCAGCGCTGGTGCCGTGCTTGGGCCGGACCCCGTGGAAGCTGTGCCGGGGCAGCGCCGTGGTTTTCCTCTGCACCCTCGGCCTCACAAATGAAAGCACTGCTCTGCCTGCTGCTCTGCCTGCTCCTGGTTTCAGAAAAGGGTGAGTAAAAGTCAGAGGAGAAGAACTTAGGGGCAAACACCTGTGAGTGCAGCTCAGGCTCCAAACAGACTAAAATGCCATTTGGGATTATTTTCCTTCTGCAGGACCTTTTCCGATGAAACAGAGACACCACCCCAACTTTATTCCCATTTCCTGATCAGTCCCAAACATTCCCCGTGAACCATCTTTGAGGGGAGGGCTCTCTGGGCTCTCTCTGAGCAGGACCAGGCTCACCCGGTGCTTTGGGCACCTTCCCAACCAACCTGGGGGCCGAGGAACCCGCAGTGGCATTTTGGCTTGGAATCTGAACGGAACCAGCGCCCTCACCTGGGAAGGGACAGTGCCCCATCCACAAGCAATAAGAACCTGAATTTCCAGCCCCTTTGAGCCCTGGGTTCTCTCTCTGAGCCTCTCAGGATCAGCCTCAGCCCAAGGGTAATTTGCACGTTGATGGTTAATTGTTCTCTCGTGGAGCAAACCCCAACAGTTCCGGTGTGGTGCTGCATTTGGCTCCGCTTCCTGTTCCCCCCAAAGTGGGAGCAGCTCAGCCCGACCCTGCGGGCAGGCAAGATCCGGGGAAAGAGGCACCTCACAGGCTGCAAACCATAAACAGGAGATGTTCTCCAGCCAGTTTGGGCTCCCAAGTGCCACAGCTCCTGGTTCCTGAGCCATTCAGACTGGGATTGGAGAGGAACTGATGGTGTTCAGGGTTGGACTGTGCACAGGAACCTCAGCAGTGCTTTGGTGCTGCTGCCTCTGAGCCCTCACAGGACTTGCAGAACCATGGAATGGTTTGGGTTGGAGACCTTAAGGATTATCTTGTTCCACCCCTGCCATGGGCAGGGACACCTCCCACTGTGCCAGGCTGCTCCAAGCCCCAATGTCCAGCCTGGCCTTGGGCACTGCCAGGGATCCGGGGGCAGCCCCAGCTGCTCTGGGCACCCTGTGCCAGGGCCTGCCCACCCTGCCAGGGAACAATTCCTTCCCAATATC
>NW_008240021.1:864114-864560 GCF_000691975.1 Corvus brachyrhynchos | reverse complement strand
TTGTTGTCATTTCAGCGCTTCCCCTGCTGCTCCTCTCGCCCTGGGCCAGAGACCGATGGCACTGCGGCTGTTCCACAGCGGAGCCTCAGATTGTTCCTGTCCAGTTGTTCCTTGGACACCTCCAGGGACGGGGACTCCACCACCTCCCTGGGCAGTGGAATCCAAAGTTTAATCGCACATTCCACGCCTGACCCTTGATTTAGGGTAATTAGAATTAACATAGTTATTGTTTTGGCGTTTTAGGACGGGGGTATTTTGTCCCTTCGCGGGCTCTGTCTTTGGCGCCCTCGGCCCTGTCCTGTCCCTCCGTCTCCTCCCCTATGAGGGGGAGCAGCGCTGGCGCCGCCATCTTTGAAGCGGGCGGGATTCGCCGTGTTCCCCGGCGGGGCGGCGATTCCCGGGGAGAAAGCGGGGGAAATACCGGGATGAGGGACGGGATTAGTGTC
>NW_008240021.1:854479-863895 GCF_000691975.1 Corvus brachyrhynchos | reverse complement strand
GATGGGGGGCACTGTCCTGTCCAGGGCACCCTGTGTGTGGGCATGGGACCCCTCGGCTTTGGGGGTCCCTCGTGGCACCTGGAGGGGAATCCCTCCCCCATTCTGGGGTTTCCTCGTGGCACATGGAAGGATGGGGTTGCCTCTGCTTTGGGGGTCCCTTGCATGGCACCCAAGGTAAGCAGATGGGAGTCGCCCCATTTTGGAAGGGTCCCTCATGGCACGTGAGGGATGGGACCTCTTCAGCTTTGGGATTCCCTTATGGCACATGGGGTGAGGGGATGAGACGCCCTTTTGCTTTGGGGGTTCCCCTCATGGCACCCATAGAGAGCAGATAGGGTCCCCCCCTCTTTTTAGCAGAGTGGGAGGATGGATGGGATCGCCTCAGCTCCGAAGGTCCCTCATGGTACCTGGTGCAAGGAGATGGGCTCCCCTCGGCTTTGGGGGGAGCCCAGAGTGAGAGAGCTCCCCCCAGGACACCAAGAGTGAGGGACGAGACTCCTCAGTTTGTTTTGGGTCCCATGGCAGGAGCTTTGGGCTTGGTCCCCACCCCTTTGGTCCCAGGGGTGCTGGGCCAGGGGAGGGGTCCCCAGGCTGAGGTGGGGGGTGACCCTCAGCTGGGTCCCCACCCCGGGGAATTGGGTTTGTGCAGTTTTAGGTGGGAGTTCTTGGGGTGAGGGGGAGCCTCCCCTTTCCTTGTACCCCACCCGAGCAGGCTGTCCCTGGTGATTCCCACGCCGAATTCCCCCACGGGATGGGCTGGGACGGAGCATTCTGTGCTGAACTGGTCCTTACTGGTGTGGCACTGGTGTGCCGTGGGCTCTGTCCCCAGATGGGCGCCAGGAGCGGGTCATGTTTGACAAGATCACGTCGCGCATCCAGAAGCTCTGCTACGGCCTCAACGCCGACTTCGTGGATCCCGTGAGTCCCACTCCTCCGCGTTTGGACAACGCTCTTGGGCACAGGGTGTGGCTCTTGGGGATTGTGCTGCGCAGGGCCAGGACTTGGATTTGATGATCCCTGTGGGTCCCTTCCCTCTCGGGATATTCTGTAGTTCCATGAACTCTTGGCAAACACATCCAGAATGTGTTTGTTCCAGGTGTTTGTGTTCTGAGGGGTTTTGCTTCCCAGGTGCAGAGACTGGGGAGGAGAAAATCCCCTTTCCCCTCAAACCTTGGGGAAGCTGTTGAGCCCCTGGTACTTAAAAAAAAAGGGTTTTGTTGCTCCAGTTCCCATATTTTGGATTTCGCAGGTTGCTGCCAGTGTCAGTCTGCAAAGCTGGAGCAATGCCATATGGAAGTAGCTCTGGATCCCCTCCTGGTCAAACACCAGGACAGAACTCCCTGTCATTGCAACACCCCTGCTTGGTTTTCTGCCCTGTGCAGGATTTGGGGTGGGCATTGCTCCCACTCATGGAAGCTTCTCCTTCCAAAGCCTGTGCCCAGGATGACTCCCCCTTGGATCCACCGATGTCTGTGAGATTTTTATGCATGTCTCAGACCCAGTCTGGCCATGTGGAGTCAGCAGTTGAGGCTCTTCCCATCTCCCAAGTTCTCATGATCCATTCTCCTGTCTGAAATTCCACCCATCAAACAGCTGCCATTGGTCCTGTACCCAAAAGTCTCTGGGATGGAGAGCAGGAGGAGGACACTGGTGACTTGGTGGTCACAGCACAAAGTGTCCTGACTTGTCCTCAGTGACTGGAAGTTGATGCTGAGGACAGAAATGAAATTCCGAGTCCTCCTGCCTCCTCGTGCCTCTGAATTCTTATTTATTCTGCAGTTGTGTGTGACCTCTCTTCCTGGAGCTCAGTTTCTCCTTTGGGACTTGGATCTGCTGGTGCCAGAGGCTTCCCAGGCCAACAGTAACCCTCCCAAACTTTGTGATAATGTTCCCAGTGAGGCTGTAAATCTCATGAGTTGTGCAAAAGTAACAACAGTTCACAAAGGTTCAGTAGAGATCGGTGTGGCCAGAAAAATTCTGGCCTGGTCAATCCTATTGCCTGGAAACCGTCCTTACACAGAATCCTAGAAGGATTTGGGATAGAAGAAGCTTTCAAGCCCACCCAGTGCCACCCCTGCCATGGGCAGGGACACCTCCCACTGTCCCAGGCTGCTCCAAGCCCCAATGTCCAGCCTGGCCTTGGGCACTGCCAGGGATCCAGGGGCAGCCCCAGCTGCGCTGGGCACACTTGGAAGTTGATGCTGAGGACAGAAATGAAATTCCGAGTCCTCCTGCCTCCTCGTGCCTCTGAATTCTTATTTATTCTGCAGTTGTGTGTGACCTCTCTTCCTGGAGCTCAGTTTCTCCTTTGGGACTTGGATCTGCTGGTGCCAGAGGCTTCCCAGGCCAACAGTAACCCTCCCAAACTTTGTGATAATGTTCCCAGTGAGGCTGTAAATCTCATGAGTTGTGCAAAAGTAACAACAGTTCACAAAGGTTCAGTAGAGATCGGTGTGGCCAGAAAAATTCTGGCCTGGTCAATACTATTGCCTGGAAACCGTCCTTACACAGAATCCTAGAAGGATTTGGGATAGAAGAAGCTTTCAAGCCCACCCAGTGCCACCCCTGCCATGGGCAGGGACACCTCCCACTGTCCCAGGCTGCTCCAAGCCCCAATGTCCAGCCTGGCCTTGGGCACTGCCAGGGATCCAGGGGCAGCCCCAGCTGCTCTGGGCACCCTGTGCCAGGGCCTGCCCACCCTGCCAGGGAGCAATTCCTGCCCAATCTCCCATCCAGCCCTGCCCTCTGGCACTGGGAAGCCATTCCCTGGCTCCTGCCCCCCAGCCCTTGTCCCCAGTCCCTCTCCAGGTGAGCATTCCCAGCTCTCCCAGTTTGCTTTCTGCTTCCCACATGGCAGGCTGTGCTGCAGGCGCTGAGATCCATCTGAACCAGGGGGATTGGCGGTCCCTGAGCTGGGGCATTTCCCTCTTGCAGGCACAGATCACCATGAAGGTGATTCAGGGGCTGTACAGCGGGGTCACCACGGTGGAGCTGGACACTCTGGCCGCAGAGACCGCGGCCACGCTGACCACCAAGCACCCTGACTATGCCATCCTGGCCGCCCGCATCGCCGTGTCCAACCTGCACAAGGAGACCAAGAAAGTCTTCAGTGGTGGGTGAACGTCTCCAGCGGCTGGGGGAGAGACAGAGTGGGAGGCTTGGAGCACAGAAATATGGAAATCTCCCAAGTGGGAGTTCCTGAGGACCCAGACTGGCTGAAAATGCCATGGAGATGAAACCCACGAGTTTCCCAAGGCAAATGGAATTGCCTGGTTTGTGAAAAGCAGCTGTAGAAATGGAATGGTGAAAAATGTCATAGATTGAGATCAGGTTGTACCCACTTAACTCCCCATTTGTTGCTTCTTACACTGGGGTTTAACAGAATTTATAAGAGAAGTGCATCGTTAACGTTCACAGTGCTGAGCAGTAGAAGAGCAGTTGTGTGTTTGAGGGGCTGGAGGGGGTTGTGTGTGTCCGAGGACAGGCATTACTGCCTCTTCTATCCCTGAATCCCAGTGCCAGGTGCTGCAGGTACAGGCCTGGACATGCCCTGTTCATGTCCCTTTTCCTTGCAGATGTGATGGAGGATCTCTACACCTACATCAACCCTCACAACGGGAAGCACTCCCCAATGATCTCCAAAGAAACTCTCGACATAGTTTTGGCCAACAAAGATGTAAGTAGTGGGTTTGTTTCACTTCTGAATGATTGCACTCAATTTTAAATACTTAAATAATTCACTTTTCATATTTTTTAAGCAAGCCATGTTTGTTTTAGGGCAAAAAGCCAACACAGAAACCAGTGCAGGGTATGAGCGGAACGTGTAAGAGGGGATGGAGGCATTTTCTTCCTGTGAGGATGTTTTTGTAGTAGAATTTGTTTTCTTGGATGTTCCCATTGCCACAATCAGCACAAGTAATTTATTTGAGAAAAAGTACCTTGTGCTGTAGCAAAGTGAGGCAGCACAAGGAGGGACAGAAGAGATTTGGGTTCATTCCAGGTCTGCATTCCTACTGGGAAGTTCCATTTGTCCTTTGGTTCTGTGTTTCGTTTCTCATTGTCCAATTAGATTTCAGAACATTCAGCCAAAAGCTGAGTGAAAAAAGGTTGTTGCAGCTGTGCTTTTGTTGTTTTGAGGGAAGTGCTGTTGGTGCTTCATTCCTGTGCTCTGTGCCCCTTACACACCAGAGCTTTGGGGCCAGGAGTGCCGGCAGGGATAACATTGTTACACCTTGTAAAGGTCAGTTTTGTTTTTTCCTGCCAGCGCCTCAACTCTGCCATCATCTATGACAGAGACTTCTCCTACAACTACTTTGGCTTCAAGGTAAAGAGCACATTGTCCTGGGTCTGTTGGGAAGGGTGGGAATGCTTGTTGAATCGTCTGGATTGGGGCAAAGGGGGGCACGGGAGGAGGTGGGACATCAGTGGGGCTGTGAAGGTGAGGGGGACTGGCACAGAGCAGCTGCCCAGTGGGATAAATCGTGGAGTTTTCTTGCAGTTGGAATATTTTAGCTGTTGGGCAGTCACAGCAGATCACACTGAATGTTGTCAAATGCCTTCCTAAAGGAAATAATCTAATCCTTAATAAGGCAAAGAAGGGATTTCTGCTTTTCCCACTGTTTAGTGGAGCAGTTCTCTCAGTGTGTCATGCCACACATTTATCCTCTCCCCTGCTGCTGGAGCCTCTCCCCACATCACCCCAGGGGCTGCTCTGCTGCCCTCACACCAGCTCAGCTGTGCTGCTTTGTTTTGGGCCTGACTCGAGTTTAGGGCTCTCGGGAGGGCTCCACTATTCCATAGCTCCAGGGACTCCAGAGAGCTCTTGTGGGTTCAGGGCGGTGTGGAACCTCCTGCCCATGCTCCACACTCTATAATCCAAAGCACTGTTGGAATCTTCCAGTGGACTTGTGTATTTTCAGTTGTTAATCACCTAATTAAGCTAATAAAGAGAGGAGGAGCAGAGTGCAGGGGTGGTGAAGCCTGGGATGAGGGGTGTGAAGATGACTGAGTTTGGAGTTAACAGGGTTTTTTAGAAAATCCAAATCTGCCTGTCTGCTAAAATCCATCCTCTCTTTTAAAGACTCTGGAACGCTCCTACTTGCTGAAAATCAACTCCAAAGGTAAGAGCTGTTCCTAGTGCTGAGCACTTCTTAAGAAATTTGAGTTAATTTAAATTAAATTGAAGCTAAGTTTAGGTACTGTGCTGTCACTGCAGGCCCTTGGCTTGGAAATCCTGGGAGACCAGAAGGGTCAGAGATTAATTATAATATCATAAAGCTGAAACATGATTGGATTCTTGACTGGACATTTGATTGGATTTAACTGTTAGTACAGGTGGGGCTTTTTCCCTCCTCCATGAGAGCCGTTGAGCATTGGAGCAGGTTGTTCCTTGCATTTTTCAAAGCCTGATGGGATAAAGTCCTGAATAAACAGGCCTGGTGCTCTTCGAGCAGGAGCTGGGCTGGAGGGCTCAAGTTCCTTCCAACCTGAATCACTGTGTAATTCCCTGAAAACTCTGGCTCTCCAGTGTCCCACTGCACAGTGTTTGGAGCTTGTTGCCGTGACCTCTGTGTCTGTCTGTGACTGTCACATGGAGTCTTCTTTCTCCCTGGCTCTCTGGGTTTAGTTGGTGGGTGAGAAGCTGGACATGCCCCAGCCACATGCCATGGCATCCCAAAATCCCTGTGCTGATCCCCAGTGTGGATAGCAGGAAAAGGGGGATTCTGCCCCACTCAGGTGAGACCCCAGCTGCAGAGCTGCCCCAGCCCTGGGCCCAGCACAGGGAGGACGTGGAGCTGCGGGAGAGAGGCCAGAGGAGGCACCAGGATGAGCAGAGGGATGGAGCAGCTCTGCTGGGAGGAAAGGCTGCGAGAGCTGGGATTGTTCAGCCTGGAGAGGAGAAGCTTTGGGCTGAGCTCAGTGTGGCCTTGCAGGGCCTGAAGGAGCTGCAGGAAACCTGGAGAGAGACAATTCCCAAGGCATGGAGGGCCAGGAGCCAGGGAATGGGATGCCCGCGCAGAGGGTCCCCAGGGAAGCTGGGGCTGCCCCTGGATCCCTGGCAGTGTCCAAGGCCAGTGACATTGGGGCTTAGAGCAGCCTGGGACAGTGGGAGGTGTCCCTGCCATGGCACTGGATGGGCTGTAAGCTCCTTCCCACCCCAACCCATGGAATTCCCTGATTCCGTTCCACTGCAGTTGCCGAGCGTCCCCAGCACATGCTGATGAGGGTGTCTGTGGGCATCCACAAGGCCAACATCGACGCCGCCATTGAGACCTACAACCTGCTCTCGGAGCGCTGGTTCACCCACGCCTCGCCCACGCTCTTCAACGCGGGCACCAACCGCCCCCAGCTCTCCAGGTGCTCTCCCTCTCCTTAATGCATTCCTGGGCACAGGGAAAGGCTTAGGAATCACATCTGCTCGAGTGAGACACTTGCACAGCCTCTGAAATTAGCAGCTGAATTTCTGTGCATGTTTTTATGAAGTTCTGAGCAGCTGCTGTCAAGTTTTAGCTGTCTTTGGGGAAAAATACCCATGTTTCTGTAAACTCTAGAGCTAATGGAAACCTTTCCATGGCTGTATTATATTGGAAAGTTCCTGATGTGCATGGTCTGCTGCAGGTTACCAAATGAATCCTGGTAATGCTTTTCTAAAAGCAGCAAGCATAACAGATAGACTTCTGAGATCATATATATCAGAGGGAGGATTATATTTTAGAAAGGTTTGTATCAATGTATTGGGAAAGGCTCTTCCCCCAGAGGCTGCTGGGCACTGCCCAGGCTCCCCAGGGAATGGGCACGGCCCCGAGGCTGCCAGAGCTCCAGGAGCGTTTGGACAGCGCTGCCAGGGATGCCCAGGCTGGGATTGTGCAGGACCAGAAACTGGACTCTGATCCTTGTAGGTCCCTTCCAACTCAAAGTATTCCATGATCCTATGATTAAACATGTTTGGTAGCAGAGGTATCAGCAGTACGAGTATTGCTCTTGCTGTTTTCTGAAGCTGTCCTTTATTCCACGCCTGTGGGGTTGCTTTGTGGAGCACATTAAAGGTCCCATGTTTGCCCTGGTTGTTGCAGCCTGGTGAAACACTTGCGACTTTTCCTTCCCATCTTTGTCCACTGACACCATTTGTTTCCTTCAGCTGCTTCCTGCTGTGCATGAAGGACGACAGCATCGAGGGCATCTACGACACCCTGAAGCAGTGTGCCCTCATCTCCAAGTCTGCTGGGGGCATTGGCCTTGCTGTGAGCTGCATCCGTGCCACGGGCAGCTACATTGCTGGGGTGAGTGTCCAGCACAGGGCCACTCCTGCTGCTCCCAGGAAATGCCTTCCCTCTGGCTGCCAAAGCAGTGCTGCTCCTCACTCAGCTCACACAGCAGTGAGCCTCCCTCTGTAGTCCCTTGGCCAAAGGCAGGAAGGTTGGTTTTCCTTGGTGTTTGGCTTCCTGATAGAAATCCTTCCAGAAAGAGCATCTTACTCCACTGTTTGGTCAGGCAATTCCAATGTTTATCTATTGGCACCCTAGCAATATGCCCAGAGACTCGTGCACTAGCCCTTTGCCTGTCTGTGTCTCTAGCTGCCCCAGACTGTCTGTGGATGTGTGTTTGGGGTTTCTTGTCACAGTGTGTGCAGACCCTGCAAGCCTTTAGGTGACATAATGTAGGGGCAAGAAGTTAGAAGGGACATTTTATTAGCTCTGTGACACATAGCTGATAAATACATTTTTGTCAGAAAAAGCGTGGGGATGGGAGTGGAAATAATTGACGTTGATCAGTATAAGAGCTCTGCAGAGCAATGAAAGACCCACAGGAAATGCAGGCCAGCCCCTGCAGGGAGTTGCTTTTCAGTGCTGATGGTTGTCCTGTGCCTCTGCAGACAAACGGGAATTCCAACGGGCTCGTTCCCATGCTGAGGGTCTACAACAACACCGCCCGTTACGTGGATCAAGGTGGAAACAAGGTACCTCTCAGGAGGGTCCAGAAGGGAGCCTCGGGTAATGGGAGAGCTTCCACACTGGGAAGGGTTGTCCCATGAACATCAGGGAGCTGATGGAGTGGTTGTGGGTGACACATAATCAGAAAAGGGCATTTTTCCCCTTGTGTTGGTGTCTGGTGTTCCCCTGGTGTTGCCCCCCAGTTCCCAGCTAGTTTGGGGTGTTGTGTGCGCTCAGGAGCAGGGCAGGAGGTTTCTTTCCAAGGACGGTTTGTTCTGATCCAGGTTGTGTTCCATGTCCCAGAGACCTGGGGCTTTTGCCATCTACCTGGAGCCATGGCACCTGGACATCTTTGAGTTCCTGGACTTGAAGAAGAACACTGGGAAAGAAGAGCAGCGAGCCAGGGACCTGTTCTTTGCCCTCTGGATCCCTGATCTCTTCATGAAGCGAGTGGAAACCAACCAGGTGAGAACTTGGCTGGCACAGAAAAGGTCTGGTAGTGGAGGAACAGGTGAGCAGCCCTGGAAGGACCTCAGGAAGGGCTGCAGAGCTGCTTTGCTCCTTGTTCCTTCCAGGACCTTCCTGGAAGAGCTTCTGCACCTTGTTTGGGAACTTGGCTGTGCAGGCAGAGAATGGAGCTGGACAACTCCAGTGGGATACTTTGCTTAATCTTACAGCCAATGACATGTTCTTGGACTGTTGGGCTGTTTTGACTCTGGGGTTTCCTTAAAGCATCAACATTTCCTCAGTACACTGTTCTTCCTATGCCTGCTTGTATTTCACAGGTTCCCAGACTGGTTTGGCTTGGGAGGGACCTTAAAGCCCATCCAGTGCCACCCCTGCCATGGCAGGGACACCTCCCACTGTCCCAGGCTGCTCCAAGCCCCAATGTCCAGCCTGGCCTTGGGCACTGCCAGGGATCCAGGGGCAGCCCCAGCTTTAATTAACAGAGTGCCTGAAGATTTCCTCTGAATATTTTTCCTCCTTACAGGACTGGTCCTTAATGTGCCCAAATGAGTGTCCTGGCCTCGATGATGTCTGGGGAGAGGAATTTGAGAAGCTCTATGAGAGGTAGGAAGAGTGAGCAGACCTGTAAGTGGTGCCATCCTCTCCCAGAGCTGCCTGCAGGATCTGGGGCTGTGGCACAGGTTTGGAGGGGGCTCAGAAGTGGCCACTGGGCTCATTGTCAGATTGATAAATATGTGAGGATGGGGATGTGTCCTTCACACTGTGACCTGTCAGGGTGGAGCTGTGTGTGAGTGACCATTTCAGCCTGTTAGAGGGACATCCTGGAGCGATCCCCACTCAAAGCACTCCGTGGCTTTGTGTGGAATTGCTGTGTGACTGCTGTAGTGACAGATTTGTTTCCCTTCAACAAGGACAGTGCTGCTGCCCTGCTGTGAGGGCTCCCCGTGCTAGTTCAGAGCTCAGCAGTGAGGAGGCCCTTGGCTGCCCCAGACCCCGAGGAGTTAAAAGGACTCTTTC
>NW_008240021.1:852180-854396 GCF_000691975.1 Corvus brachyrhynchos | reverse complement strand
GGCAGGGCCGCGTGCGCAGGGTGGTGAAGGCCCAGCAGCTCTGGTATGCCATCATCGAGTCCCAGACTGAGACTGGCACCCCCTACATGCTCTACAAGGACTCCTGCAACAGGAAGAGCAACCAGCAGAACCTGGGCACCATCAAGTGCAGCAACCTGTGCACCGAGATCGTGGAATACACCAGCAAGGAGGAGGTGGGTGCAGAACGGGAGCTGGGAGTGTTGGGGAAAGCTGGGGCTGCTCCTGTGGCAGCTCTCTGGGATGTGTCTGACTGTTGCTTGGGGAAGGGAGCAGGCAGCTGAGCAAGTTCTGACCTGAGTACTCACAGCTCTTCCACTGACTGTGGGTTCCCTTCCCGCTCCTGTGGAGGATTTGGGATGACACAAGACACCCTTCAAAGGGAAAGTGACAAGGAACAAGATGGGCTTGAAAGTTCCTTCCAACCCAGACCCTTCTGGGATTGTGTGTAAGGCTGGTTTCCAGGCAGTAGAACTGATCAGGGCAGGATTTTTCTAGTCATACCAATTTCTACTGAACTTTCCTGAATTGTTGTTACCTTTTGCACAACTTCTGAGGTGCCAGAGGATCAAGGGGTGCACTTTCCCAGCCTGGCAGGTTCCCTGGTAGGTTGCTTCTGTGCAGTCTGGACAGGGAGCTGCTGTGGAGCTGAGCTGTGTGTTCTTGGCCCATTCCCAATGGTTCCCTGTCTCTGCCCGCAGGTGGCTGTGTGTAACCTGGCCTCCATCGCCCTAAACATGTACGTGACCCCTGAGCACACCTACGACTTCAAGAAGCTGGCTGAGGTCACCAAGGTCATAGTCCGAAACCTCAACAAAATCATTGATATCAACTACTACCCTGTGCCAGAGGTGAGTGCTGGGCTGGGGCAGGGCTGAATCCTGCCCAGAGCAATCCCAGAGCAGTGTGGGACACAAAGAGTCACAGGGAAACTCCACAGATCTGTTGGGAGCTCTGTTAGCCACCTGTTCCCAGGTGGGACCTGTCAGTGCCTGCCTGAGCTTCAACCCAGAGCAGTTTCATAGTGAAGCAGTTGTAGGAAAAGCTTCCCACTCTGGTTCTGCCATTGGAATTTTTTCATGTGTGAGAATTTCCATAAAGCACAGACCAGCACTAGGAACAGAGTGGGAAGTGGAACAGAGAGAAGGATCCTGGAAAGATCCTGAGAGGGTGTAACTCATTTTGGTTGGTTTTACAGCTCCCTGGCAGGAGGGGGCAGCCAGGTGGGGGTCAAGCTCTGCTCCCAGAGAACAAGGGACAGGACAAGAAGAAATGGCCTCAACCTGTGCCAGGGGAGGTTTAAGTTGAACATTAGAAAAAATTTCATAATGGAAAATGGCACAGGCTGCCCAGGGCAGTGTGAAGTCCTCATCCCTAGGAGGGGTTTAATATCCATGTGGATGTGGCACCTGGGGACGTGGTCAGTGGTGGCCTTGGCACTGCTGGGGAACAGTTGGACTTGGTGGGCTCAGAGGGATTTCCCAACCTCAGTGGTTCTGTGACTCTGCGATTCTGCTCTGTTAAATGTCTTCATTTATCAGAATGTGCTGAGTGTTCACTGCTAAATCCTGGCTGGGTTAAACAATCACAATGTATGCTGAGTTCTAAGAAACTCAGTCTGGGTCTCAGCAAACAGCAGACAGGGGGGCCCTGGGCAGGATGGAAGGTGTGCTGATGCAGAGCTCATGGCACGTTGCAGCAGGAGGTTCTGCTCCCAGAGGCCCGTCCCAGCCTGGTTTCCCCCGCAGCTGTGCTGGAGTTAACCCTGTCTGTGCTGTCCTTGCAGGCCGAGCGCTCCAACCGCCGGCACCGCCCCATCGGCATCGGCGTGCAGGGCCTGGCCGACGCCTTCATCCTCATGAGGTTCCCCTTCGAGAGCGCTGAGGCGCAGCGCCTCAACCAGCACATCTTCGAGACCATTTACTACGGGGCCCTGGAGGCCAGCTGTGAGCTGGCCAGGGAGCAGGGCCCCTACGACACCTACGAGGGCTCTCCGGTCAGCAAGGGGGTGAGTGCTAGGGACTGGGGCAGGGAAAAGCTCTGGAACGCTGATCCTGTGCCTGGGCTGCTGCAGGGACCTGGCTGATGGCAAGTGGGATCTGAGTCAGCAGTGCCCTGGAGCCAGGAGGGCCATCCCTGTCCTGGGGAACACCAGGGCCAGCATCACCAGCCTGGCTAGGGCGGGGAAGGTGCCCGCC
>NW_008240021.1:844386-851833 GCF_000691975.1 Corvus brachyrhynchos | reverse complement strand
CCCAGGGAATGGGCACGGCCCCGAGGCTGCCAGAGCTCCAGGAGCGTTTGGACAGCGCTGCCAGGGATGCCCAGGCTGGGATTGGTGGGGTGTCTGTGCAGGGCCAGGGGTGGGACTGGGTGATCCTGGGGGTCCTTTCCCACTCAGGATACTTTGTGTGATTCTCTGATTTGAAAAGACAAGCCCTGGAGCAGTCACAAGATCAAGCGTTTGTTGGGTCATACAGGAGCTAGTTGGAGAGAAGAGTTAATAGGAATAACAGGTCCATTTCCAATGGGGTTTATAAAACATGGAGAAAAGAGTGCCTTCTCTAATTTGGACCAAACTGTGTTCCTCAGATCCTTCAGTATGACATGTGGAACGTCACCCCCTCTGACCTTTGGGATTGGAAGGCTTTGAAGGAGAAGATTGCCAAGTGAGTAACCCTGCACGGTTTGTAGTAGATGTGAGATAAAACCCAGACTGGTTTGGGTGGGAAGGACCTCAAAGCCCATCCAGTGCCACCCCTGCCATGGGCAGGGACACCTCCCACTGTGCCAGGCTGCTCCAAGCCCCAATGTCCAGCCTGGCCTTGGTTATGAATTTGGTATGTTCTGTCTACTGAGAACTAAAGGTAGGGTCCAAGTGTAAAAACAGCCCCATGTGTTCCCTCCACCCCAGCAGATCTTTCCTCAGAGCTGTTTTTTGGGTGGCTTTCTTTCATTTTTGTCCTTCCAAGGCAGAGGAGCCCACCCTCACTGCTCTGCTTTAGCTGAGCTCTAATTCCATCTCAGATGGATCAGCAAACAAACATAGTGAGGAGTGAGCCATGAGCTGGGCTTAGGGGCTCTCCCCTGCTGCCAGGGAAAAGCTGAGCCTTGAACATCCTGAAGACAGGAATCACTGAAGTGTGAAGTGCCTGTCATGGACTGATTCTGTTTGGCTCTTATTTTTAAATGTGGTAAATCTGTCCCCTGTCCTGTGTGTGGAGAGGTTTCAGCCTCTTCATGGGCTGCTGGTTCAGTTCTGCCTCAGGGCTGTGGGTTGAGCAGTGCCTGGCAGATTGTCTTCCCTGCACCCCATCCTGTGACTGAGTCATTTATGAAAATAGCAAAGCCCTTAATTCCACTTCCACTTGACCCACAGTGCCAGTTCAGTGGTGCTTCCCTTTTCCCTGTGAGTGATGTGAGGCTTTGCAGGTTATCCTGGATTTCCCAGTCCATGCTGTTCCTGGCTCTGTCCTGTCTCCCTTGGCTGCAGCTCCCTAACTTTGCCCGTTGCCCCCAGGTACGGTGTCAGGAACAGCCTCCTCATTTCCCCCATGCCAACGGCTTCCACTGCCCAGATCCTGGGCAACAATGAGTCCATCGAGCCCTACACCAGCAACATCTACACACGCAGAGTCCTCTCGGGGGAGTTCCAGGTAAGCTCTGGGAAGAGCTTTGCTGTTTCTTTATTTGTTATGACAAAGGAAGACAAGGGGAGGCCTCACACGTGGGGGGCTCAGTTCAGCTGGATGTTTGTGTCCAAGCACCATGGGGACCTGGAGCACTGGGTGCTGCACGAGTCCAGCTTTGTGTGTTCCACAGTCACCGTGGAATAGGTGAAATTATAAGCAAGTGCTGCTTTTCTCTGGGAAAAACCTTTGTGGGGCCTCAAGATGGGCTGCAGGAGTGACTGCTCGGGGGGAGCTGGTGATGTGACGGAAGGGACATGGGAAGAGCAGCTGAGACCGAGCTGTGAAGCACTCAAAAGTCTGAAGGGGCCGTGGCAGAGCTCCACAGGCCCAGAGGGGTCTGTTGGTTAGGGAAGGGAGTTGAGTTCAAGTTGAGTTCAGGAGACTGGAGTTAGCAAAGACCCCTCTGGAGACAAGGGGAGTCTGTCCCTGTTTGGGAGATGTGTCCATCCCCTCAGTGTTCTCCATTTCTCCTGGCTGCAGGATCACCCCAGACAGGAGTGGGGAGGTAGAACAGCAGGATTGTTGCCCTGCCTCCCTGTGTAGGGCAGGGAAGGGCTGTGGGACAGGGACCCCAGTCCCAGCAGGAAAAGGTGGCTGTGTTTTCTTCCCAATACTCAGCCTGCCCCTATTCTGTTCTTTCCCCTCCTGACATCAGTTTTCTTGTTTACACCCTTCTTTAGGAACTCAGGTTGTGCCCAGTGGCCCTGGCACAGCAAGATCTCTCCTTTTCCCATCTTTTGGAGCTCCTCATGCAGGGCAGTTCCATACACTCCCCTTTCTAATTTGCCATGTCCAGTAGAATCCCAAACTGGTTTGGAGGGACCTTAAAGATCATGTAGTTCCAGCCCCTGCCATGGGCAGGGACACCTTCCACTATACCAGGTTGCTCCAAGCCCTGTCCAGCCTGGCCTGGAACACTTCCAGGGGTGAGAGTCTGTCAGGAATGTGCAGGATCTTGTTCAACCATTTAAAAACTTCTGCCTTCTGCCCCTCCCAGGTTGTGAATCCCCACTTGCTGAAGGATCTCACGGAGAGGGGCCTGTGGAACGAGGAGATGAAGAACCAGATCATCGCCCACAATGGCTCCATCCAGGTATAGGGGGAGCAGGGCAGGGATTCCTGCCAGGCAGGTGCTGCTCATTCTGCATTCCCACTCTACCAGAAAGATGATAAAGGGGTGATTTCGTAGCAGGGGGTGTCATGGAATCTGCTGTGCTGGAAGGGACCCACAGGGATCACCCAGTCCCACCCCTGGCCCTGCCCAGCCCCCCCACCAATCCCAGCCTGGGCATCCCTGGCAGCGCTGTCCAAACGCTCCTGGAGCTCTGGCAGCCTCGGGGCCGTGCCCATTCCCTGGGGAGCCTGGGCAGTGCCCAGCAGCCTCTGGGGGAAGAACCTTTCCCTGCTCTCCAGCCTATCCACATGGAACTGCTGAGGGGGAGCTGAGGGTGTTTGCGTGTATGCTTGGTGCTTGCAGACACAGGATGTCACGAGGAGGCCACCAGGTTATCAGAGGAATGGAGCACCTCTCATGCAAGGAAAGGCTGAGAGAATTGGGATTGTTCAGTCTGGAGAAGAGAAGGCTCCAGGGTGACCTAACTGTGGCCTTCCAGGACCTAAAGGAGCCAACAGGAAACACGGAGAGAGACTGTTTCCAAGGGCTGGAGGGCCAGGAGCCAGGGAATGGCTTCCCAGTGCCAGAGGGCAGGGCTGGATGGGAGATTGGGCAGGAATTGTTCCCTGGGAGGGTGGGCAGGCCCTGGCACAGGGTGCCCAGAGCAGCTGGGGCTGCCCCTGGATCCCTGGCAGTGTCCCAGGCCAGGCTGGACATTGGGGCTTGGAGCAGCCTGGGACAGTGGGAGGTGTCCCTGCCATGGCAGGGGTGGAATGAGGTGAGCTTTAGGCTCCCTCCCAACCCAAACCATTCTGGGATTCTGTGTTTGGATTCAGGGATAGAGCTCAGCTGTGCAAGCCTCAGTTCCAGTCAGGACTGCTGGAGCCCCAGCAATCACTGAAGAATTCCATGTTATAAATGGGGATATTTGTGCAGTCAGTGCTTTCCACACTGGGAAACTCCTCCTGTTCCTTCCAGAACATCCCTGAGATTCCCGATGACCTGAAGCAGCTCTACAAGACCGTGTGGGAGATCTCCCAAAAAACCATCCTGAAGATGGCTGCAGACAGAGGGGCCTTCATCGACCAGAGCCAGTCCCTGAACATCCACATCGCCGAGCCCAACTACGGGAAGCTCACCAGCATGCACTTCTATGGCTGGAAGCAGGTACAGCAGGGGGCTTCCTCCCCACAAATGGGGCATTAGCTGGGCTGGGGGCTTGTTCCTGACAAATGGGGCACTACCTGGGACGGGGGGGAGCTCGTTCCCAACAACTGGGGCCAGTAAGTTTGGCACACAGGGACTGGTAAGTTGTGGCACAGCAAGTTGGTCTCACTGATTCTGGTAAGGGCGAATGGCTGTTTCCTTCCAAGAATGCGGTTTTCCCCTGGAGTATCTCCAGAGCTGCAGAGCTGGGGGTGCCTGCACTGCTGCTCCCAGCCCTGAGGCTCCCGCTGTGTGCCCAGGGCCTCAAGACCGGGATGTACTATCTCCGGACAAAGCCGGCTGCCAACCCCATCCAGTTCACCCTCAACAAGGAGAAGCTGCGGGAGCGGGAGAAGGCCTCCAGGGAGGAGGAGGAGAAGGAGAGGAACAAGGCAGCCATGGTGTGCTCCCTGGAGAACAGGGAGGAGTGCCTGATGTGTGGCTCCTAAGGGATCGCCCACGGCTCCGGCAGAGCCATTCCGTCTGGCCGGAGCTGCTGGGATGGGAGCGTCCAGAATAACGTGAGGATGCAGAGGGCTGGGGCTGGGAGGGGGGTAGTGTAGCTTCCCCATCCGCAGGGATGGGGCACAGGGATAGGGTGAGCATCGCTTCAGTAGCTGGGCTTCCCAGGGATTTCCGTGCTCTGGCGTGGCCTTCCATGGAACCCTGCAGGCGGGACCTAGGACAGGGAGGTGCTGGTGCCGCTTACAGCTCTGTCCTGGGCACTCCAGACTGTGCCTTGCAGTCACCAAAGACTGTTCCTCATGGCCCAGAGGAGGCAGCACCCCTGGCTGGTCCCTTTTCCTTGGCTGGGAACCCCCCCGGGGTAGGTGTGTTCAGTGTCTGCCAGGGCACAGGAGCACCTGTGTCCAGCTGACACACCTGGAGTGTTCCCACCCTGCCAGAGCCTCCTCCCACTGCTGCTCCCTCTCCTTGTCCCCTCCTCTGGTCTTCCCAGAAAGCCTTTGGGAGGAGCTGACAGGTGGAAGGGGTGTTTTTTCCCGGGCTGTTGCTCCTCTTCCCTCAGCTGCCAGGGCAGAGCATGGCACTGGCTGAACATCCCTCTGCAGTGGGGCCAGGAAAGGCAGAGCTGCTGCCCTGCATTTTATTCTGCATTAAAGTCACTGATTCAGTCTAACTGCTCAGGCAGTTTCCTGGCAGGGGGGCCAGTGCTGTCCTTGTGTGCCATCTTGTGAGGGGCACATGCCATCGGTGAAGGTCACCTGCCATCTCTTTTCAGAGAGCTCCATTTCTCCACCCCAGGTAGTTCTTAGATCTTTTACACCTCTTATCAATTTACTGCTCCTGTACCCACTCCGTGCTCGAACTCAACAGGGCTTCAGGCAGTTCTGCAATATTTATTGAACTCATGAACCACAACCAACCCTGAATCCAGCCAAACTCAATAAAACGTGGAATGTTGAAGGAATGGGTGGTGTTATCTTGGGAACACTTTTTTTTTTTGATGAAAAATGAGCATCTGTGGTAACAGGTTTGTGGTTTTGCTCCTGTGCTGCTTTCCACAGGGACATTGAGACACTGTCCTTCTGCACAGCTCCCTGACAGGAGAGGGCAGCTGGGCGGCATTGGGCTCTGCTCCCTGGGAACAGGGACGGGAGGAGAGGAAATGGCCTCAAGCCACACCAGCCCCAGTCCCGGTTCTGTCCCGAGCACACGAACCCCGGTCCCGATCCTGTCCCGGTTCTGTCCCGGTCCGGTCCCGGGGGTGGCGCGGCTCCTGCAGCTCCGCGCGCGGCCGCCGGGGGGCGCTGGTGGCGCGGCCGCAGCGCAGCGGGACCGGGGGCGTGGGGAGGGCGGCCCGGCCCTGCCGGGTGTCCCGGTTTGGTCCTGTCCCAGCCCTGCCCTGAGCTCCCCTAAGCTCCCCAGACCTTCCCAAACCTCCCCGACCTTCTCAGACCTCCCTAAACCTCCCAGGGCTCGCTGTGGCTCAGTCCCAGGTTTCCTCTCGAGGGCTCTGCAATTCGGGTCATGCCTGTCCCGAGCCACCGCCCCAAATCTCCCGCTGCTTCCCAGGGGAAGCTCCGGCAGCGCTGCCCTTCTCCAGTTCGGCTTCCCTGGCCAGGCTGGGACACAGCCGGCGGAACACGGAGATGGCTCGAGTTTTCCTCGTGCTTGGAATTTCTCTTCAGCCCCCGCTGGCGTCCCCGGGCAGCTCCGGTTGCCACTGGGGCACGGCTCTGTCACCGCAAACTGGGAGGCACTGGAGGGGACGGACCCGGGACAGCTGCTGGGCAAGCAAGGCAGATCCTCATCGGAGCTGCCTGGCATGGGAACAGCGGGATGTGGGAATGGGACAGGGCACTGCGGGGACAGCTCAGGACAGGGAGGATGGGCACTGGGGGGCAGGACAAGGCACTGGGGTCTTTGTGGTGCATTCCTGGCAGCTTTGTGCCCAGGCTCTGGGGCCGCTGGGGCTGTCCTGGCTCGGGCAGGGCTTCCTGGCCCGGGATTCGCTGTGCCTGGCTTGGGCTAAATGCTGAGGAATTCCTGAGCCAGGAGCGTCTTGCAGGTGCCCCCCAGGAACTCCCCAGGTGCCCCCAGGGACCCCTGTGCAGGTTCCCAGCGGTCATTCCCGCAGCCGGGTGTCTCCAGCTTCCCAGGGTGTGCGCCGTGGTGGCCGTTAGGCTGCACTGCTGCTCACGAATCCTCTCCTTCTCTCCACTTGCTTTTTCACCCCATGCGATGAGGTTTGGGAAGCTGGGAAGAGCCCACATCCAGGGCACGGGGAGTTTTTAGCGGGGGAGCACAAAGGGAGGGAATCCTGTTACCTGTCTCCCTGGCTGAGCCTTTGGAATTACTGGCTCGGGGAAGATGCTGGCTTGGGTTTCTGTGCTCAGAAGCAACAGGGAAGGAAAATAAATTTAAAATAAAGGTAGGATTTAATGAAGATGTTTCTTCAGTGTCTTCAGGAGAAACCTGG
This sequence comes from Corvus brachyrhynchos, assembly GCF_000691975.1. Lineage (NCBI taxonomy): Eukaryota > Metazoa > Chordata > Aves > Passeriformes > Corvidae > Corvus > Corvus brachyrhynchos. The sequence goes on along the minus strand of NW_008240021.1, from coordinate 845,134 downwards.
AGGGGCTGGAGCATGTCCAGGGCAGGGAAGGGAGCTGGGAAGGGGCTGGAGCCCCAGGAGCAGCTGAGGGAGCTGGGAAAGGGGCTCAGGCTGGAGCAAAAAATTCCTGGGAGCTTGGAGAGGATGTTTGGACAGATCCTTTTTCCTGCACCATTGGGGCATCTTTGATCTTTCATTCTCCTGACAAAGCCACCACAAATATTGGTTTCTGAGCATAAAACATCTCTGCTTCTCAATGTACTGGGAGATCTTTCTCCCTGGAGAGGGAGGTCAGGCCTTGGGAAGAGCTGCCCAGGGAGGTTTGGAGTGCCCATCCCTGGAGGTGTCCCAGGAAGGGCTGGAGGTGGCACTCAGGGCTCTGGGCTGGGGACAAGGTGGGCATCGGGCCCAGCTGGGCCTGGCTGGGCTGGGAGGGCTTTTCCAGCCTCAGGGATCCTGGGATCTCTGTCTGTTCCTATGACATATCCAGCAGCAAACACTGGAGGGAAAGGCTTGAAGTTCTTAGTTTAAGTGCAATTTTTTTTTTGGATGTGACCATTTTTAAGCACTTAGAGGAGCAGACTCAGGTTTGTTACAGTTTATTGGATCCCAAATGCGCTTCCAGCAGCATTCCCAACCAAAGAGCAAACCCACCCACCAGGCTTCTGGTACCAGTTCACCTGGCACAAAAGGGAGGAGCTGAAATACAGATTGAGAATGGGAAAATCTCCATGTTTCATGGAGCAGGTGCATCTTCAGAGAGCAGGAA
>NW_008240021.1:843577-844376 GCF_000691975.1 Corvus brachyrhynchos | reverse complement strand
TCACCTGTGTGTGTCATTCCTAGAAGTTAGAGGGAACAGTTCTGGAGACAATTCCTTCTGCAGAATGAATAAACAGAGTAAATGAATACAAACACTGTACAGACATGGGGGGTTATTCACAGAGTCTGGCAGGAGTAACATCACTCAAAAGCCCTGGGAAAAAACCTCAAGACTGACCATGATCCCAACTTTGCTACAACTCCTGCAGTGGTGAGACACACGTGGGTCCTGGTGCTGTCACCACTGCAATCTCTTATCAGCTCTTTGGACCTCATCCAGCCTTTATCAGCTCAGCTGCTCATTTGGACACAACATCTCCTTTTCATTCCATCACGTTCATTTGGTGGTTTTGTGAAGACTTTTTTCTTTCTAAGATGAAATCCCATCTATTCCCTATTTGCCTGGATAGATCCCAGTCCAGTAGTAGGGATTGTCTCAGAACCAGTGAATTGCGAGGATTTGGGAAGAAGTGTGTGAGATTTCAGTCAGGATGGTTTTCACATTTGTTATTCGTTCAAATCATTCCCTGGGAGTTACACCCAGCCCAGCCAGGCCCAGCTGTGCCCGATGCCCACCTTGTGCCCAGCCCAGAGCACTGAGTGCCACCTCCAGCCCTTCCTGGGACACCTCCAGGGATGGGCACTCCACCCCTCCCTGGGCAGCCCCTGCCAAGGCCTGACCACCCTCTCAGTAAATAATTCTTTTCTAATACCTATTTTTTCCTAATATCTAACGTTTCCTAACACCTATTTTTTCCCAGAGCTGCTGCAGGGAAGCCACCCATGGAGAGTTGGGTTCT
>NW_008240021.1:840965-843487 GCF_000691975.1 Corvus brachyrhynchos | reverse complement strand
AGCCTGAGCCCCTTTCCCAGCTCCCTCAGCCGCTCCTGGGGCTCCAGCCCCTTCCCAGCTCCCTTCCCTGCCCTGGGCACTCTCAGCACTCAAGAACTGTCCTGATGCTTCCAGCCAGTCCCATAATTGATAGTTACCATGAAGCCCCACAATTATCCCAAATGCTGCCCTGAAAAATGAACATTTGGAGAGGTGCCAGCTCTGAACTCCGATGTTTATGATCACACGACGCAGGCGATGCTTCCTTTCACCAAAAGGGGACAATGAGAAGCAAATGACAAAAGCATTTGATTTTATGTGTGTGGTCTTCATCAAATTAGCAAAAAAAAAAATGCTGGGCGGGCAGGGGGGAGTTTGCAGGAGCATTAAAGAAATGGATTTTTAAAGGACCTTGAAAGAGGCTCCGTGAATGGGGAGAGACGCCTGACTGGGGTTTGCAGACAAACCAGGGGAGTGAGGAGCAGCTGCTTTCAGCTTTGGTAACCAGCCCGAAACCACTGGGAATCCCTGGAAAGGCTCCTTACTGTGCAAACAGGATCTGCTGGAGAGTCCCAAAAGGGGAGGTGTCCCCACACGCTGCTGTTTACATGTGGAAATCCGGGATGGCACCAGGCCGGTGCCCTCAGAGTGGTTTTGGGGCTTTTTCTTTCTTTTGCATGAAAAGTAGCTGGGATTGGCACGTGCAACAATTCAAACTTCTCCTCTTCCCCTGAGGTGGGAGTGAGCTGGCGCTGAGGCTGCTCAGTGCTGCTTTTCATGGTACTCTCTAAAGTTTTCTGCACAAGCGAAGAAGGGAAATACTGATGGATAATTTTAGAAAAAGATGCTGCAGGTGCTCTCTGTACAAGGTCCTGCAGAGCATTTTACTCTTAATCAACTCCACACAGGCTGAGGCTTCTCTTTGTCAGAATTAAACCCAATTAGTTCCTTATTCCACACACAGAAAATGTCTAATGAAAGTGCGATTGGCTCAGGTGCTGTAAATACATATGCAAGGTCAGGGGAGAACAGCTTCTGCTTATGAAATCCTCGTTTAAAAGGAGTGATGTTCCCACTGATCTTTTCCTTGCCCTTCTGGAGAGCAGATTCCCAAACCAGCAGCAGCCACTCCGCCCTTCCAGTGGTGCAGGTGAAGTGTCAACCCCACCACTCTCTAAATAAAAATGAAATTAAACTAAATTAATTCGTCCCCGGGCTCCAGCCAAAACCTCTTGAGCAGCTCTCCAGAAAAAAAGATGGCAGAGGAGAGGAGGATTTTTCCAGTTTCAAAGTACATGGAATATTTCAGTGTTATTCCCGTTTGTCATCTCATTAGGAGCACCAAAGGCTTCCCCCTTTTCCATTTGCATTTATAATAACGCGTTGCCATGGCAAAACCTGATAATCCTGGACTTCTTGGGTGGAATCACATCCTTACAGGAGTACAAGGAGGGAAAAAGAGACCAACCAAACTCAGTGCATCCGGGTTTTCCCGTGGGATGGCCCCGGCCTCTCCTGGGGCTCCGGGGCCGGTTCAGCTCCATGACATTCCAGGAGCGTGTCCCGCGCGGAGCTGGAGCGTCCTCCCGGCGGGACAAAGGCAGGCTGGACGTGTCACACGGAATCAAGGCACAGAAAGCTGCAGGAGCTGCCTTTTGTCCCCCGCTCGTGCTCTGAAACGTAGGATTAGGGAGGGAGCAGCCCCCCTGCTCATTGGGCCCATTCAAGAGGAGCTTGGTCCCAAATTTTGTGACAAGGGGGCTTCTATTGAGGGCCCCACTGACACCACCGGCCACACAAAGGGCTCCAGGGGTTAATTAAAATCAGGTAATGGAAAGGATCCAGCAGTGACACTTCCCAAAGGCCACCGTGGCAGGAAGAGCAGCGTCCCCAGTGTCACCAATTCCCTCAGCCCGGGGGTGGCACTGGGGTAATTGTCAGGTGGAACTGAACATCAGCAGTTGGTTCCCTTCCTTCTGCTGGGAAAGGTGAGTGGGATCATTTCCCAGCCAGGGATCAGCCCCAGGGAATCCCAGAGGGTTCCCCCAAATCTCTCTGGTTCCTCCTCCGCACTCATCCCCAGGGGGTCAAACCCGGCACTCAGGGATTGTCCCCTCCTCACTCCAGGACAGAAGGAAAGATTGTCCAATCCCAGGCAGTGTCCAAGGCCAGGTTTGGAGCAGCCTGGGACAGTGGGAGGTGTCCCTGCCCATGGCAGGGGTGGTACTGGATGGGCTTTGAGGTCCCTCCCACCCCAAACCTTTCCCTGTTTCTGTGATTTCACTGAAAACAATGAACCATCCCCCAAAGAAGGCAGTGTTCGTATTTATAATTTGCAAACCCCCTCTGCTCCACAGGCTGACGATAAAGCTGGGTAGGAGCCTCATCTCTTACTTTGTCATTCCCCCTCAGCTGTCAAGGGCCTGACCCAGCAGCACCTGGAGAGCAGAGCCAGGATCTCCCCTTAGACTTGAGCTGGGTGTGAGTGGTTGCCCCAGCTCACAAACATTCCCCCAGTGGGGACGCTCTGGGCTCTCCTGGGC
>NW_008240021.1:830672-840795 GCF_000691975.1 Corvus brachyrhynchos | reverse complement strand
TGGGCATCGGGCACGGCTGGGCCTGGCGGGGCTGGGAGGGCTTTTCCAGCCTCAGGGATCCCAGGATTCTGGGGTAACTGGAGGACACTGTGACCGTCCCACCACAGCGGTCCCACCCCCTCCTCCAGGAAGCTTTTCCATCTCCTCCCATAGCCATGAGCCCATTGCAGGTGCCCACCCCACACATCTCCTCCTGCCACCCCTCCCGTCTCCAAAATCCCCCCAGCACAGCCAAATTCCCACCTTTTCCCTGGACAAGCGTGCAAAGCCTCGCTCCTACTTGGATGGGGCAACTCGGAATTGCACCACGGAGTAAAGGAAAGGGAAAACCAAAGCCCTACCTTCAGTCCAGGGGAAAAATCATCTCCCCTGGTCTGTTTTTCCAGCAGGGAGGGAGGAGGAAAAGGGTCTTTTGGAAGCTCTTTTTCATCGGAGAGCGAGTCGGCAATTAAAGCTGACTCTGCTTATTCATTAGATCACATTAAAAACCGCAGCAAAAGTGGAGGGGGAACTCTCTAAACAAATTTGGGCCACTCTCCCCTCATTCATTGCCAGTTAGGAGCCGTCAATGCGCTCCATTTGTGCTCTAACTGCTTCTGAAGCACAACCATATGGTTGCGTTAAAACATCTTTTCCGTGCTTAATTTGAGGCACTGATGGCCCCTAATCAGCCGTGTGCGGATGAGCCCCCTAATTGATGACTAATGAGTCACGTGCTCGCGCTGATTGCGGCATCCCCGCATTAATCCCGTTAATCGCTCGGCGCTGCCCGCTCGGGTGCAGCGGCCGAGTCCCGGCGCCGCAGGTGGAGCGGCTGCTCCGCTTTTCCTGGCCACGGCAAACGCGTGGAAGAGGCTCAGCAAGGCCTTCGGGATCGGCCTTTAGCTGTGGCGGTGGAAAGGGATTCCTTCTCCCCCGGTGTCAGCTCATCACTGTGATTGATCACTGTCTGTGCTCATCATGGAACCATGGAATGGTTTGGGTTGGGAGGGACCTCAAAGCCCATCCAGTGCCAGCCCTGCCATGGCAGGGACACCTCCCACTGTGCCAGGCTGCTCCAAGCCCCAATGTCCAGCCTGGCCTTGGGCACTGCCAGGGATCCAGGGGCAGCCCCAGCTGCTCTGGGCACCCTGTGCCAGGGCCTGCCCACCCTCCCAGGGAACAATTCCTGCCCAATCTCCCATCCAGCCCTGCCCTCTGGCACTGGGAAGCCATTCCCTGGCTCCTGGCCCTCCATGCCTTGTCCCCAGTCCCTCTGCAGCTCTCCTGGAGCCCCTTTAGGCCCTGCAAGGGGCTCTGAGCTCTCCCTGGAGCCTTCACTTCCCCAGCTGAACACTCCAGCTGAAATGCTGGCATGAGGCTTTTCCTGATTCCACAGGACAAACAAAGCAGGGAAGGGATTTCTCAGCCAACATTCAGCACCTCAGGGCTCCACGTTTCTCTCCCTGGATCTGTGGTTGCTGATCCCTGCTCTGGATTCATTCTCCCTCTGGTGCCACAGCTGATCCCAGTCACAGAGCCACAGTTTAAGGGAATTTTGATGCAGCCAAGTCTGGGTGTTGCCCAACACGAGGAGAACTCGGATGATCCCTTTTCCCTTCACAACAAGCCAGGACAGGAAGTTTTCCTGGGGATTTTCCTGGCAGTTCCCTGAGCAGACACTGCAGCTGCCACGAGGAGACTTTTCTGCATTCCCAAATTAATGTCCTTGCTTAGATCAGGGCAGAATCTGAACTTAACTTAAGTTCAGGCAAAATTCTAAAGTTCCATTTAATCAAAGCAGATACTTGTGCTCTGGCACTTAAAATAAGTAAAAACCAGTCAATAATGACTTGTCTGGTGTTCATTAGGGCACGGAAACACTGGCACTGTGTTATTTTTCCACTGCTACCTCTGAGCCTTTCATTTGGAGGCTGGATTGATTATCCCTATCTGTCAGAAGCATCCAGCTCTGGCATTATTGACCTCATACCGTTAATTGCACAATTATCTTTCAACTCTGCAATGAAGTGCTGCTCATTCTTATGTTTTGAATTTTAAAAATCTTACTGTTGAACTCCTGTGCAGGGACCTTTAGCTGCAGCTGAATAAAAATCCCTATTTCACTTCTTCCTCACACTAATAAACATCCCTGGGCTGTGTTGTCTTTCCATTTTTAATGGGAACAGGGTTCCAGACTGGTTGAGCACCACAGAAACATTCCAGGCCTGGGTGGTGCTGCCTGGGGGTCCTGGAGAGCTACAAACAAGAAGGTAAATTTATATTGAGAGGGGCTGAATGCCTTAAATTAAAAGGTGAAAAGCTCAACAGCACTGGCATGGAAAATGATCCCAAAATGTTGTGGTGACCAGGGCTGGGGTTGTCCCCCTGTGCTGAGACCCCTCCAGGGCTGTGTCCAGTTCTGGGCCCTCAGGGCAGGAGAGCCCTGGAGGGGCTGGAGCATGTCCAGGGCAGGGAAGGGAGCTGGGAAGGGGCTGGAGCCCCAGGAGCGGCTGAGGGAGCTGGGAAAGGGGCTCAGGCTGGAGCAAAGGAGGCTCAGGGGGGACCTTGTGGCTCTGCACAAGTCCCTGACAGGAGGGGGCAGGCGGGGGGGGCGGGAGCTGGTGCCTTCATCTCCACCAAGGGACAGGGCCTGGGGACTTTTCTCTATGTTCATCCCAGTCCTGCCAAAATTTCTTGCCTCTGCTGATGAATGTCCCCATGGAAAGGGAGCTCAGGCCTTGGCAGGGGCTGCCCAGGGAGGTTTGGAGTGCCCATCCCTGGAGGTGTCCCAGGAAGGGCTGGAGGTGGCACTCAGTGCTCTGGGCTGGGGACAAGGTGGGCATCGGGCACAGCTGGGACTGGCTGGGCTGGGAGGGCTTTTCCAGCCTCAGGGATCCTGGGGTTCTGCGCAGGGTGGTCCCCTCACATTCTGGGACAGCAGGGGGAACAGGGACGGCTTTTTCCAGCAGCCCTGGGAATTGCTGTGAAATCCTGGCGGGGTTGGTACCAAACATCTCCCCATCCCCGACCCCTGGGGACTCTGCCCCACTCCCACAAGGCCTGAACTGGTGTGGGATGCCAGGGCCACTGGCAGGATTCGCACCTTGACAAGGGGTTTATTCGTGAGGGGTGTGAATTCCCTCCTCAGACACAGGGGCCGTTCCCTCTCCTCCTGTCCCTGTTCCCTGGCAGCAGAGCCCGACCCCCCCGGCTGCCCCCTCCTGTCAGGGACTTGTGCAGAGCCACAAGGTCCCCCCTGAGCCTCCTTTGCTCCAGCCTGAGCCCCTTTCCCAGCTCCCGTGGGCGCTGATGGGGAAGAGCCCAGGCACTGCTCTCTCCACACATGGAGCTCTCCCAGTTTTGAGGGAATGAGGAGCCGTGGTGGGGATTTCCATGGAATGAGGAGCCGTGCTGGGGAGGCTGAGCACAAGGTCCAGCCTTGTCCCTGCCCTTGTGTGGGGAAGGGGCTTTTCAGCCCCTGTCCTTGGGAGTCCAACCCGACTCGGGTGGGGCTGGAGCTCACAAGTTATTTCAAACACGTCCCGGGATTATCCTTGTTTGTTACTTCCAAACCATATTCAGCTGCTATTCTGGGGCTTTGTGGAATGATGGTCATTATGTGATATTGCAGCCAGCTATTATTCCTGCTCCAGCTTTAATAAATGCCTGGCAGATTTAATAAAACTGATCCAGATTTAAAGTGTCCCTCCGGTGATAAATCACCTGGTAAAAATTTCCCAGCCCACTCTTGCTCTGGGATTTCTGCTTAGTTCAACTCATTAAGTGAAATAAGTCACTCTGCCGTATGAAAATCAAGCTGTTTCCATCGAGTTCGCGCTTAGCTGCTGAACAAAGGAGTTCCTAAATCTAAATAATTACAGTTAATGATTAATGCAATTAAAAATGTAAAAAATATTGCGAACAGTTTTAATCAGCAGGTATTAAAAATCATTGAAACGAATGCTGCAAATCCCCGAGATCCGGGAATTAACTCAGTCACCGTATTCCAGTGCTTTGGCAAGAGAGCGGGGAGAAGCACCTCGGGGGTTCTGGCCAAACCTTTGGGGCAGCCTTCGCCAGTGGATGCGCTTCCCCCCTCCACCTTTTATTTCGGAAGGAAGCAACTCCTAAAACAAACTAATTGGGGGTGGTTTCCCCCCTCGGCAAACAGCTGAGCGCCGGGGCCATCGGTCCTTCCGAGTGTGGCCGTGGGGAGAGCCCCTGGCCGGCAAACTCCGGTGCCTGTTTGCGTGCCAGCCTGGCCCCGGGACCATTCAGCCCTTTGTCCCCGTCCCCAGCGCGGCCGGCCCGGCCCGGCCGCTGGGAGCTCCTCCCGGCGCTGTATAATGACCAGACTGTTTCATTAGGAGCACAATTCCCTCGCCAAATCCAGCCCAAACAACTTATTTGAGCGTTTGTGAGCAGAATGCCACTGGGGGGGCGGCAGGAGGTGAGTGGCACACAATGGGCACCGGGACAAGTGCCCCGGGCCCAGCCCGGCCGCGCATGCAGAGCAGGGATTAGGGGGTCCCACTCCGGGTCAAGTGTCTCGAGGGGAGCTGATAAACACCCCAAACCTGACAACAGCTTTTCCTTTCTTCCTGCCCCACTTGTTAAGTGCCAGAGCAAATCTCCTGAATGGCGCTGGAGTTTACTTAGGGGCCTTTTCTCGCAGAAGACACTCTCTCCATTTTCTGAAGGCCGTTTCAGGCGCTCTCCGGAATAAATTTGCTCCGCATCCCGCACAAAAAACACCCCCCTGCCCTCCCCCTCTGCCTCTTTCCTGCAGCCTTTGTCTCAAGGTGTGTGAACAAGGGGGAAAAATCTGGGCTGAGAAAAGCGAGATCGAGTCCCCCCGCGGATTAAGTCGAGCACTTTGAAGGTTTTCTGAATGACTGACTTTTCATCCTTAAAAAAAAGGTGTTTTTTAAAAAAAAAAAAGTTGTTGGGTTTTTTTCCCTTGGTTCCACTTTCAAATACATATAATAAATGTATTCTTTTCCAGTACTTTCACCAGAAGTGCCAATTGCTGGGCTGGGAATCTGGTGGAGGATTCACTGACAGAGAGTAACTTCAGCTGCTGAGTTCAGCTGATGATGCCGGCTCTCACTGAGGACAAATGGAAGGGCATGAAATGGATCCGAAATATCAAAAATCAAAGCCAATGTGCATTACAGGAAGGTCTCTGCAGCCCAGGGGTTTGGGGGTGCTGGGACAGCAGGAAATCTGCAGCTTTCCTACCCCGCCGGGCACTGGAGCCTCTGGAATATTGCTGGAATGCGATGATCTTTAAGCCTCTCCAAGCCAGGCCGTTCTGTGGTTCCATGGTTACTCACCTGGGGGTCAGAGGGCTGGGACAGCAGGTGACAGCAGCAGGTGACAGCAGCAGGTGACAGCAGCCTCCACCCTGCTCCGCTGGACCTTCCACCTCTTTGCCCTCCCAAAGGCCCAGGCACGGGATGATCCCAGGCTCTGGGAATAAGCAGTGGGTCACTCTCGGTTTTAGGTGACAGTCCCGCTGTGGGACAGGTGGGAAAGGCAAAAAGAAGTTGGTTGTGGGGAAAACTCCCGACGGAAAGCACAGTCCCAGACCACCCACAGGGATCCCACCTCCCAGCTCTGCTCCCAGGGGCTCCAGCCTGAAGTCCTGAGGTGGTTTTTATCTTCATCCTCCTCATTCCTGGGGATGGCAGCTCTTCCATCTCATTCCCCTCCTCTGCTGGGCCTGGGTCCTTCCTGCAGTGCTGGTGTCTGCAGAGACCCCAGGGGTGTGAATGGAGATGGGATCCTGTGGGAAGCTCCAGGGAAGCCCAAACCTCCCTACACTGCTCAGTTACACCCCTCAAGAATGACCTGACTTTGGATTTTCTCTGTTTGCAGATGAAAAAAGAGACACAGCCACCTCCAAATGGGGGCAGAGACTGGCAGAGCAAACTGTCCCTGTGTGAGGGGATGTGGCACTCAGTGCTCTGGGCTGGGGACAAGGTGGGCATCGGGCACAGCTGGGCCTGGCTGGGCTGGGAGGGCTTTTCCAGCCTCAGGGATCCTGGGATTCTGTGAATGTGCTCTGCTGTTGCCCCACATCCACTGGGGATCCTGTTGTGCCAGAGCTGTGGATGCCGTGATCTGCTCCCCTGGAACTGCTCCAGCACCTCCCCTGTGCCCCCTGCGGCTCCTGCAGAGTTCCTTTGCCTCAGGATCTCGGTCTTGGGCCATGGAATGTGTTCCCAGATCCAGCTCCCTGTGTGTGCGTCTCCTGCTCAGCATCTTCCTTTTAAGATTATGAAAACCCAGAAGGGTTTGGGTTGGGAGGGACCTTGAAGCCCATCCAGTGCCACCCCTGCCATGGCAGGGACACCTCCCACTGTCCCAGGCTGCTCCAAGCCCCAATGTCCAGCCTGGCCTTGGGCACTGCCAGGGATCCAGGGGCAGCCCCAGCTGCTCTGGGCACCCTGTGCCAGGGCCTGCCCACCCTCCCAGGGAACAATTCCTGCCCAATCTCCCATCCAGCCCTGCCCTCTGGCACTGGGAAGCCATTCCCTGGCTCCTGGCCCTCCAGCCCTTGTCTCCAGTCCCTCTGCAGCTCTCCTGGAGCCCCTCCAGGCAGGTGCTGGGGTCTCCAGCCCTGATTCCTCAGCCTCTCTCCACCGGCAATGCTTCCTTTTCTTCCAGGTGAGGAGCAGTTTGGGTAGAAGGGATGTAGGACAGCTCCACGTGCTGTTTTGTCAATTAACTCCCCTGTGCTGCGGGCAGTGTCCTGCTGTCCCCATGTGTGTGTTGACACAAGCAGTGCTAGAGCCAGCCCCAAAACTGCTTCCCCTGATCCCAAAAACACCTGTGCTTCACACAACAGAAAGGAATTTATGGCTGGGCTCAGATTGGAGATCAGGAAGAAATCCTTCCCCGGGAGGGTGGGCAGGCCCTGGCACAGGGTGCCCAGAGCAGCTGGGGCTGCCCCTGGATCCCTGGCAGTGTCCAAGGCCAGGCTGGACATTGGGGTTTGGAGCAGCCTGGGACAGTGGGAGCCTCACACCATAGCACAGGCACTGGTAAAGAGGAGGAAATGAGATAAAGAAATTACTCAGGGCTGCTGCTGCCTCTGAAAGACTTCCTTGATAAGGGAGGCAAGGCTGGGGTTCATGTGCTGGGCAGGCTCAGGAAGCCGGGGGTGGTGTGGGCAGAAAGCTTCAATTATTTCAGCTCAATTAACAGAAAAACCTTTTTCAGTTGTGCTTCTCAGGACAGAAGGTTCCCTGCCCCTGTGATTTGGCTCTTTTCCTGAATTGGGGGTATTTTTGAGGTCCTTCCTTGTGCATGGAGGACCCTCCTTCCCTGACATTCCCCAGGAATTTGGTGCAAATTCCTGGGAGCTTGGAGAGGATGTTTGGACAGATCCTTTTTCCTGCACCATTGGGGCATCTTTGATCTTTCATTCTCCTGACAAAGCCACCACAAATATTGGTTTCTGAGCATAAAACATCTCTGCTTCTCAATGTACTGGGAGATCTTTCTCCCTGGAGAGGGAGGTCAGGCCTTGGGAAGAGCTGCCCAGGGAGGTTTGGAGTGCCCATCCCTGGAGGTGTCCCAGGAAGGGCTGGAGGTGGCACTCAGTGCTCTGGGCTGGGCACAAGGTGGGCATGGGGCACAGCTGGGCCTGGCTGGGCTGGGAGGGCTTTTCCAGCCTCAGGGATCCTGGGATTCCTGGTTTGGTACAATACAAGCAGGGATGTACTTTGCATCCCCCACACCCCCTTGGCCAGGAACTCAGGGGGCCTTGACCCCTCAGCAGGAGCAGAGCTGTCCTGCCTCCCTGGCTCAGGAGCTCCTCTGAAGTGCCAGCAGGGCCCAGGGGAGGAGCTCCTGCCTCAGAGCCGGTCTGTGTCTCTGAGTGGCCTCACCTTTCCCACTGCACTGAGGCAGAACCATTAGAAGAGCCCAGGCTTTGATGGGGAGTGTGAGCTGCACACAGGTCAGAGCTCGTAATGAGATAAACTTTCACTTGAAACTAATTCTTGAGCTTATTATGCTGTAATAGCTTTGGGAAAATCACTTTCCACGGGCATATTGCAGCCTCTGAGGTACGGCTAAGCCAAAGAGGTGATTTTCCTTTTTATTTCCAAATGCAGCAGCTTTAAAGGACGCTTTCACGGATTAGGAAAACATGTTTTGGGTAAATCGTGCTACCCACGTCGAGGCTGCAGGCAATTAAATCCTGCCATTGAGATTACCAATTATTAGATTATATATGGATTTTTTAAAGCAGCGAGCTTGGTTCTGCTCGTGTGACAAGGGGCTGCACGAAATAAACAGCGGAATGTGCAAGGAATTGTTAAATAACTGATAAATAGGCTTAAGTTCTTTAAACTGGCAGCACGAGTAGCTTAAGCAGTATGGTTTGGATCATCTGAATTTCCAAATACCTGGAGTATATTTGTAAACATGGCAATCTAACATTTTGCTGAGCAGCACATTCCCATTCCAATTAGCATAAATGAGGATTTAACAGCTGATTGCACAGTGTGAATGATAGGGACTAATTGTCAGAGCGGGGGAGTTGGGAGATGATGGTCCCGAAGCGGTGCTTTGGGGTGGGACGCCGCTGGGATGCCCGGGGCAGGTCTGGGACTCCTGCCCGCCTCGGGGAGGGGAGTCGGGAGCGACCCCGTGTTCCTGCATCCCCCTCCTTCCTCTGCGGGCCCAGGGGCTCCCGGCAGCTGGGCCGGAGCTGTGGCTCTCCCCTCCCGGGGCTGGATGGGGGCTGTGCTCCCCTGGGCTCCGGCCGGGATCCAGCCACGGGGACCGCCCGGGGGGGGCCCAGGGAGCCCAGCTTGCCTCCAGGCTGCCCCAGGAGCCCCAGGAGAGCCTCACGGGGGGGTTTGTGCTCAGCTCGCGGCATTCCCACCCGACAGGCACCTCCTGGTCCCTCTGCGGAAAGGGATTCCTAACTGGAGCGGGGAGCGGCTCGGCAGCCACCCAGGGCCGGCAGGGCTCCTTCGGGTGGGCTGGGCCCCGCTGTGCTGCTGGGGAGGCTGATCCCACCGGGAAAAGCTCTCTGGGAGCCTGTGGCCAGTGTCACCCGCACCCCCCTGCCGTGCCCCCCTCCAGGGCTGCTCTCCACCCCCCGATGCCGCAGGGAGCCCCCGCAGCCCAGCAGGGACTGCAGAGGAAGGGGCAGGAGGGGCTGCGGGGCAGCAGCACCTCGGTCTCCACGGGGACACCTGGCAGGAGCCTGGCACAGGCACCTGGGTTACCTGCAAAGTGCCCCTCTGAGTTACCTCTGAGTCCCCCAGGCAGCCCTGAGTACTGCCCTGAAGGATCCCCCCTCTCTCCACAAGCTGGGCATGCATGGAGCTGAGTTTAGAGCACAGAACCCCCGGATCCCTGAGGCTGGAAAAGCCCTCCCAGCCCAGCCAGGCCCAGCTGTGCCCCATGCCCACCTTGTCCCCAGCCCAGAGCACTGAGTGCCACCTCCAGCCCTTCCTGGGACACCTCCAGGGATGGGCACTCCAAACCTCCCTGGGCAGCCCCTGCCAGCGTTGAAGCCTCACATCCTGGTGGATTTAATGTCTGCTTTGGTCTCACGTGCAGGGGGATCACCCTTCAGCCTGAGGTGTTTGAGGATCCAGCACCATCCCTGAGTCAGCAATGGCCCCACCTCATCCTCACCCCCCTCCCAGGAGCAAGGGGATCCCCGAGGAAAAGCCCTCCTGTGCTGATTTTCAGTGTCTCTGCCCCTCCAACACCCAGGGAAGGGGAAGGCAATTGACACTGATCCTTTGGAGCTGCCCATGGCCAGACCAGCCGGGACAGGGGCTTTGTCACCCTTGGAACTGCCATGGCCAGGCCCCATCCCCAGGGATGAAGGAAGAGCACTGAGGTACCACCCGTGGTATTTTTGGGTCACCTCTCCAGTGATGGATCTGGAAAGTCCCATGGGAAGATCGGACAACATCCACAAACTCTTCCTGTCTGCAAGTGCCTGGGGAGGGCAGAGGAAACGGAGAAGGGAGGAAGAAAACGGCCTGAGGTAAATCCTTACACGGAGCTGTTCATGGAATCAGGGAATCCCAGACTGGTTTGGGTTGGCAAGGACCTCAAAGCCCATCCAGTGCCACCCCTGCCATGGCAGGGAGCACCCCCC
>NW_008240021.1:827868-830630 GCF_000691975.1 Corvus brachyrhynchos | reverse complement strand
CCAGGGATCCAGGGGCAGCCCCAGCTGCTCTGGGCACCCTGTGCCAGGGCCTGCCCACCCTCCCAGGGAACAATTCCTGCCCAATCTCCCATCCAGCCCTGCCCTCTGGCACTGGGAAGCCATTCCCTGGCTCCTGGCCCTCCATGCCTTGTCCCCAGTCCCTCTGCAGCTCTCCTGGAGCCCCTTTAGGCCCTGCAAGGGGTGTTGGCCAAAGGGTGGCTGCAGGGAGTGGGCAACAGGGTCCCAAACCTGAGCTCTGGGGGCAATAAATCCCCTGGCTGTGGCACTGAACAGCAGCCACAGAGAAACCTGGATTCCCTTCCTCTCCCCTGGGTTCATGGTGGGATTTCAGCCTCTGGAAACCTCTCCGTGCTCCCTCCCTCTGGAATGGCTCCAGATAACCTGGAGTCTCTGCAAAGGATCTCTTGGAGGCAACCACTGGCCTTAACTGAGTGGCCTGGATGGCTGCAAACTGGAGAGTTGGATGTGCCTGTGCTCCCCTCAGCATCCCTGGATTTGGTGGTTTTATCCTCTGGTGGAGCCCAGAATTCCAGCACCAGAGCCACTTCCCAGGCTGGCTCAGCAAGGGATGGAATTCTGGACACGCTGGAGGTTTTCCTTTTTAACCAAGAACCCCAGGACAACCCTGGGATAATCAGCATTATCTGGCCTGGCCAGTGCTGGAGTGACTTTTATTGGGAATGATCACTTTGGGAGATCTGGAGACCAAAACAAAATAACTACCAGGGCCAAAAATCTTAGGGAGATCTCCAGTTTCTAATAAAGACATTTTACTGCATCAAATATTCAACCAGATGGGCAAAATGCTTTCCACAAAATGAAATGTTTCCTTCAAAGAAACAGCAAAGGTAAAAAATGACAAGAAATGGAGTTTTGAAGCAGGCCTGACTTCCTGTGTCACCAGACACCAGCAGTGTCACCAAACACCAGCAGTGCCACCAGCCCGGTGTTTTCATCTGCAAACAAAGCATGTGGCAATTTGGCTTCTTTTGGGCCCTGAATCATTAAGTTCCAAATATGTACTCAGAGTGTGGCCACGGGCACAGCCAGGGAGAGCAGCAAAGGGCAGGTCTGGTGGAGAGGGACTCTGAAAGCCACAACTCGGCTCTGCCACCAGATTTAGGCTTTTGTTGGCAGTACCCCGGCACAGCACGACAGGATTTAATTGTTCCTGCAAAGAGCAGGGACTGGAGCAGTGCTTTTAGATCTAAATTCCCTTCCAAGTGGTGGATCTTCAGGAATAATCAATGTGTCCCACACGGGCAGCTGTGGGGGGCAGAGTTCTGATCCCAAACCTGTCAAAAGAGCTCCGGAATCATCCTGTGAGCTCCAGCTGGGAGGGGAGCAGCCGGGAGGCAGGACTGTCCCAGCTGGAGCTGCTCCCACAGCTCGGCTGTGCAGGGCCAGGGGCTGGGGGCTCCTGGTGCCACCTCCTGGAGACCCAACCAACCAGCCCGGCCTCAAATCCATGATGGACGGGGCTTGGAGCAACCTGAGCTAGAGACTGGTGTCCCTGCCCGTGGCAGGGGTTGGGATGGGAGGAGCCTCAAGGTCCCTTCCAACCCAAACCATTCCAGGATTTTATGGTACACACCAACCCCATGGAACTCTCCAGGCTGGGGCAGAGGGGCTGGAGAGCTGGGAAAGGCCCTGGGGGTGCTGGGCACAGCGGCTGGATGTGAACCCTGGTGTGCCCCTGTGGGCAAGAGGCCGATGACCCCTGGGCTGTCCAAGGGCAGGGATTGTCCCCCAGGACAGGGACTGTCCCCTGTGCTGGGCACTGTGAGACCCCTCCAGGGCTGTGTCCAGTTCTGGGCCCTCAGGGCAGGAGAGCCCTGGAGGGGCTGGAGCGTGTCCAGGGCAGGGAAGGGAGCTGGGAAGGGGCTGGAGCCCCAGGAGCGGCTGAGGGAGCTGGGAAAGGGGCTCAGGCTGGAGCAAAGGAGGCTCAGGGGGGCCCTTGTGGCTCTGCTCGCAGGGAACAGGGACAGCTCAAGCTCCTTTGTGAGGCCGCAGGGGGGGACCAAATCCTGTCCCTTCTCTCTCCCGTGTCCGGGGAACTCAGTGCTCCCTCGTTCGTTCCAGAGCCTTTGGGAGGGAAGGGCAGGGCTGTACTCAGAGCATGCCCGGGGTAAATCCTCCCTGCAGGCTGCTTTGGGTGTGCCTGTGATCCCCTCCCTGTGCCTTTCTCCTGTCCAGCCTCATTAAGGGCTTACGGCCTTATCTTCCTTTCCCTCAGTCCAGAGGCTTGTAATGATGCTCATTCCCATCATTTTCCCAGCTGAACCTTCCTTGAGTGGTTAATCTTCCCTTCCATGGAGTTTAACAAGGGGGCTGGATGTGCACAGACTGCTCAATAACTCACTAACTCTTAAAAAAAAGTCAGGTTTGGTCTTTCCAGACTCCTGTAACCCCACCTGGAACATTCCCTGCTGGGTACAACCAGTGTGAGAGAGCCAGGTGGGCACCAGGACAACTCCACCTGAGCCAGCGTGGCTGCAGGGACACACCAGGCTCTTGTTATCCTGACACCAAAGGCATTTCACAGAATCCCAGAATCCCAGGATGGGTGAGGCTGGAAGGGACCAGAGTGGGTCCCATCTGGTGCCAGCTCCCTGCTCCAGCAGGGCCATCCCAGAGCCCAGGGTCCAGGAGTGTGGATATTCTGGAACATCCCCAGGGAGGAGGCTCCAGCCCCTCTCTGGGCTCTGTTCCAGCCCCGGCCCTGCCCAGGGCAGGCGTTC